>NC_086326.1:37164445-37482695 GCF_036172605.1 Pelobates fuscus
AAGGTGACCCAAAACTCGAGAAAGGGTAATTTTAACTTAACTCTTCTTCGCAAAGAATCCAGGTGGATCTACGAGTTCAAGACCCTGACTCCAGGGGGAATGAATGAAGAATTTAATTTTACCCCCTTCATCCACTAATCCACCTGTGCTCGTTCCTCGAGCAATTTGGTGAATATCTGGGATTCCATACTAATGTCTTGAGGTGGGTGTTAGGTAACACCGGGGTAGGCCAGACACTCTGGACCATTCCACAGTCACTAAACCAATTTCACTCTATCTCATGTGTTGGAATGTTGTGAGCTCCCTTACTTTGAGACTCTGATGCTCGATATAAAAGTCCATTTTCGGACTTCGAACATAAGTCTACTAAACTGTGTTTTTGAAATATTAACTTCCAATCAGTTGGCTCTGTGGCGCCAGAGGGATTCCACTGTACAATCATTCACCTCTATCGTCATCCTAGTGACATTCACTGCATCCAACAATAGTGTCTCTTTATTGTTCACTATTATGGGTATTTGACCATTAACTTATAGGCAATGTTCACTGATTATATACAGTATTTTGACCCAACCACAACAACTTTGTGGTTTATTTTTCGGGTATTTACCTCTTATTAGCAGTGTATATATATGTTATATTAGGGATCTAATTACAATGTCATCTACCCTTAATATCACGAATATACGGACTGTGCACCACTTGAAACCGTTGTTCACTGTTCCATTTCCCTTACTGAGCGCTCATGCAGTTTGAGCACTTTGTATCACATTCCGATAACATTATCGGTCTGTCAATACTTTGTGGCTGTTCTCATTAATTTTGTTATGACCTCTGTTAAACATCCTCCCTTCAGGGAGGATAGCAATATTCCGGCTCTAAAAATTTGGGATCCCCGAAGGGGTTAATCCACCTCCCATACAGCACTGACACGGACAGGAGAGTTCTCCGTGTCAGTGCCGTGATCTCACCATCTGCCGGTTTTACTAAGTGAGCAGTAGGCAGATTCTGAGACTATTCTATGACAGATGTCGGGTAAACTACATACTTTTTACCTTGTCAGTGCCGCTTTACAAATCCACCCGACAGAGTGGACACAAGGGCTCTAGTCTGGTCCTTTTTCTGTTTCTTTCCCTCTTTGGATTCCAAGAATAGTACCCCTGAAAGGGTTAACCCAGGGGACGTCAACATTACGTTGTACTTTCAAATCCTTACCTGATGTTGATTGGCCGTCAACGGCTGACAGCTTTCTAACTTTCCTCCAATGAAAAAGTTTTACTTACCTTTAAATACCGGCTCAGTTCCCGCACATCGGCTCCCCTCTGATGAGCTGCGGGCGAAACGTGCACGTCAGGGGCTGACGATCCAGCCATATCACCAGTTTCTGTTCATCATGACATTCGTGATATTATGGATCCTGAGCTGACTTCAAACTCCTACTAGGAGTAACCCGGTTAAGTGGCCACAGTTTTACTGCTATGTTGCAGAAGTTTAAAACCTTCTTATCATTACTATTGCATTGGCCGTGTTTTTTATCCTGTTTCCCCCGGGTTCATTTTGAAGTCTCTCTCTGACCTATCATGGAATACGGACTGAGGGTACATTATTGATTGTGGTACCCATGCATATATGTGTTAGGCCATATAGGGGTACCTAGGAGACACAGGGGGGTATACCTGACTAGCATTGGTATTATACCATGCATTAAGGCTGTACCAGTTACAATGGCTGTGTTAGCGATCTGCAGTTAGGAGTGTTTTACTCCCATGGTCGATCTAACATCTCACATATGTTACCAATGTATACAGCTTGTTACCCAGTGTGCCTACATTATATGTCTATGTGATCTATCTGAAACCTCATACCCTGGAGATCTCAGTTTTTCATGTATTTCCATATGCGAAATTACTGCTCTTTTGCACATAGCTTTTTAGGAGAGGACACTGAAAACTTTTGAACAGGACCTCTCTCTAGTTTCAGGCTTCTACGTATCACTGTATAGACTTACAATTGTTAATAACAGTTCATTACTGAAGTCTCACGTATGGACTCAGGGATCTATAGAATGAGGTCTCCGTTCACATGGGTATACCTATAAACATGGGGCAGATTACCCTCAGTTTAGTACTGTGATACCATCTTCGCTATAGCGTCCAGTGGTATATCCGTGGGGATAACGATCGCCTCAGTACATGTCCTCTCTTTTTTATTCATTTTTTGAAGCAGTTTACACTTCCAACATGGTGGGGGTTTACGGAATTGGGTTTTTAACCCCTCACATGCTGGAACATCTGTTATAATCTGTCAATACTCTGGCACTTATAACCTATTTTTGATATTTCATCCTATTGGAATTATAACAGTTTTTTATTGGTTCACATTTTTTGGTGGTATTTCACCTATTTTTATCAATATATTTATTAAAGGTTACGTATTAATACGCAGGGCACTCTTCTTGTTTCTGTTTTGTTTGTCACTACCCTGGTAGTTCTTGAGGGTTATCCCCTACCTATTGAGTGCCTGTTTAAGGCTTCCTTTCCTCTCCTTTTTTGTCTACTTTAAGAGTGTGGAGTGATGAATCATGCTTCTCTGGCTGTCTGATGGCCGAGTCTGGTTTGGTGGATGCCAGGAGAATGTTACCTGCCTGACTGTGGTGAACCAACTGTAAAGTTTGGTGGAGGAGGGATAATGGCATGTGGCTGTTTTTCAGTGCTTTTGCTAGACTTCCAGTGAAATCTAAATGCTTCGGCAAACCAAGACATTTTAGACAATGCTATACTTCCAACTTTGGGGAAGACCCTTTTCTACCCTAGCACGTTACAAGTTACATAAAGACATGGTTGGATGAGTTTGGTGTGCAAGAACATCTTTGGGATGAACTGGAATGGAGATTGTGAGCCAGGACCTCTCGTCCAACAGCAGTGCCTGACCTCACAAATGCTCCACTGGATAAATGGGCAAAAATAAATTCCCACAGAAAGTCAAAATTATTGTTGAAAGCCATCCCAGAAGAGTGAAAGCTGTTATAGCTACAAAATAGAGGGGGGGGGGGGGGGGGGGAGGAATAACTACATATTAATGTCTATATATTTAGAATTCGTTGTCATAAAAGTTCCTGTTTGTGTAATGGTCAGGTTTTCCAATACTTTTGTCCATATAGTATATGTAAGAAAATCTAAATTCAACAGAACTTGCAATAAAGGAAGGGTAAACATTAGATGACTCTTTACAGGAACTGTTTAGAAAGGCTGTGAAAGTCACATGCAGGGAGGTGTGACTTGGGTTCATAAACAAAGTGATTTAATGCCTACATGGCAGAGAATTGAGCAGTGAGAGTGCAGGGACATGATCTATACACCAAAACTGCTTTGTTAAGCTAAATTTGTTTTTGGTGACTATAGAGTCCCTTTAACTGTTGGGAATTCAAGGTCAATTTCCAATTTTACACCATGGTAAATTAACTGAAAATGTTTCCAAAATTCTCTTTGAATTCATTTTGAAATCTGCATTTCCAAGTCTCCCTTCGGCCTATACTCTTTTTCACTAATTGCACACTCTGTCTTCACCTCTGCTATTTGTGTCTGTGGTGTCACACTGTATGCACTCTGTCCCATTACATAAGCATTAAGCATGTAACTCCACTGCCATACTTTGTGAATATGTTTTTATTGAACATTTTTTTTTTGTTTGTTTCCAACATGGAAAAGAAGAACACTGCCATACACTGTGCACACTCCTGTTTTTTAGTTGATAGTGTTGCCACTTTTACTGTGTGTACAGATGTGCTCATAAGTTTGCATACCCTTGGAGACTTGGTAATATGGTACCATTTTTCAAGAAAACATGAGTGAGCAGGCAAAACACATTTCCTTTATTTCTTATGGGATTCATATTCAACTGTAGGTTATAACAGATTGGTACAATCATAAAACAAAGCATGGCAACATAGAAAAAAATTAAACGACCCCTGTTCAATAGTCTGCATACCCTTAGTTCTAAATACTGTGTATTGACCCCTTTAGCATCAATGGCAGTGTGCAGGCTTTTGTAATAGTTGTCCATGATTCTTGAAGGTGGTATAGCTGCAAATTCGTATTGGCAAAATGTCCCCAGGTCATGCAAAGTCTTTGATCGTCTTGCATGCTCGACAACACCTTGACACGCCTTACTGCTTCTGGCACACTGTAATTTTGAGTGACGAGACCAAAATAGAGCTTGTCATTTGTCACAATCATAATCGCTATGTTTGGAGGTCTATAGTAAACTGGTGTTTTGGGGATGACACAGTTCCAGGGGTACAACAGCAGCTTTATTGGCTACACTTTGCTTTATACTCTCCCCATGCAAGGGGATGTAACACAGATAACATACAATGTCCCCCCAGGGTCCTCCCCCTCCCAGGGACATGTATCATAACTGGAACCTTAGACCCTTTGTCACTTGTTCCCTCATAGGGTCCTCCCAGGGGTCCGTGCGTGTGACAGGAACTCCATTCCCTTTGTCCCCTGTTCCCGCCGCCCAAATATTTCCCACTTCCTGTGGCAGGGATGTCTTCTTCCCAGCATTCTGTGTACCTGGGAGTCCCAGCACGGGAAAGCCCCCCTGCCTCCTGGGCTCCCAGGCGCAGAAAACCAGCAAAACCCCCATTGTCCCCACCAATCTCAGGGATCCTTAGAACGGTAATCGTTCAGCCTCCGTTTGCAGGGTCCCTTGATGAAACCAGACAAAGGGAAGCGTCTCCTTTCAGGACACGAATGCTACCCCAGGCCGGCGTTCGTCTATACAAACGGTAGCCACCCAGGGAAGACCATTACTTCCCTTGGGGTTTCACTTATGTTGCAAGTTGTCAACGTTCTAATTGATGTCAAAATGTCTCCAGGTCATGCAAAGTCTTTGATCGTCTTGCATGAAACGCACGTTTGAGATCTCCCCAGAGTGACTCGATGATATTAAGGTCTGACTGTGATGTCCATTCCAAAACCTTCACCTTTTTCTGCTGTAATCACTGGAGGGTCAACTTGGCCTTGTGCATAAGGTCATGCTGGAAAGTCCAAGAGCATGCCATGTGCAGCCTCTGTGCAGAAGAATGCAAATTGTCTGCCCAAAACACCAGTTTACTATAGACCTCCAAACATAGCGATTATGATTGTGACAAATGACAAGCTCTATTTTGGTCTCGTCACTCAAAATTACAGTGTGCCAGAAGCAGTAAGGCGTGTCAAGGTGTTGTCGAGCATATTGTAACTGGCCTTTTTTGTGGCATTGACGTAGTAAAGGCTTCTTTCTGGCAACTCGACCATGCAGTTCATTTTTGTTCAAGTATCGTCGTGCTGTGCTCCTTGAAACAACCACACCGTCTTTTTCCAGAGCAGCCTGTATTTCTCCTAAGGTTACCTGTGGGTTTTTCTTTGTATCCCGAACAATTCTTCTGGCAGTTGTGGCTGAAATCTTTTTTGGCCTACCTGACCTTGGCATCAAGAGATCCCTGAATTTTCCACTTCTTAATAAGTGATTAAACAGTACTGACTGGCATTTTCAAGGCTGACCTTTGGATATCTTGTTATATCCTTTTCCATCTTTATAAAGTTCCATGACCTTGTAACGCAGGTCTTTTGACAGTCCTTTTCTGCTCCATAGCTCAGTATCTAGCCTGCTCAGTGCACCCATGTGAGAGCTACAAACTCATTGACTATTGATTCACAGACACTAATTGCAATTTACAAAGCCACAGTTGTAGGAAGTTAACCTTTAATTGCCATTTTAACTTGTGTGTGCCACCTTGTGTGTCTGTAACAAGGCCAAACATTCAAGGGTATGTAAACTTTTGATCAGGGCCATTTGGGTGATCATTTTGATTTTAAAATGAGCCTAACAACAATGTGATATTAAATGGCTTCATACGATCACTATCCTTCAATAAAATATTTTTTTTTGCATTATCAGTCATATTTTCAAAATCAATGCCAAAATGTCACAATTTCTGCCTGGGTATGCAAACATTTGAGCACAACTGTATATAGTATGACCATAATCAAAGAACATATTTTCCCACCTTGCAGAGTGTGCACTCTCTACCAGTATCTCAGCTGTCACAATGTACACACAGTTCACATTCATCTCCTCTGTGACAATCTGTACACATTCTGGGTCTCCACTGGCATTGCCACACTGTCCCCACAGTGTCTTTACTGTAACACTGTGTGCATACTGTCTGTATACACTGTCACACTGCATGCACACTCTCTTTATTTCAACTGTCTCGTTTGTATGCTTGGTCTATATTTCAACCGTCACAATGGGTGCACATTGTAGCAGACCCTGGGTAACCCGGCTGGTTACTCTTTGCTATTTACAAAGGACCAGACCCATTCCCCCCACCCCCAGTAACTGGATGACACAGTTCCAGGGGTACAACAGCAGCTTTATTGGCTACACTTTGCTTTATACTCTCCCCATTCAAAGGGAAGTAACACAGATAACATACAATGTCCCCCCAGGGTCCTTTCCCTCCCAGGACATGTATCATAACTGGAACCTTAGACCCTTTGTCACTTGTTCCCGCCAGTGTCCCCTCCTAGGGTCCTCCCAGGGGTCCGTGCGTGTGACAGGAACTCCATTCCCTTTGTCCCCTGTTCCCGCCGCCCAAATATTTCCCACTTCCTGTGGCAGGGGTGTCTTCTTCCCAGGATTCTGTGTACCTGGGAGTCCCAGCACGGGAAAGCCCCCCTGCCTCCTGGGCTCCCAGGCACAGAAAGCCAGCAAAACCCCCATTGGCCCCACCAATCTCAGGGATCCCTAGAACGGTAATCATTCAGCCTCTGTTCGCAGGGTCCCTTGATGAAACCAGACAAAGGGAAGCGTCTCATATCAGGACATGAATGCTACCCCAGGCCGGCGTTCGTCTATACAAACGGTAGCCACCCAGGGAAGACCATTACTTCCCTTGCGGTTTCACTTATGTTGCAAGTTGTCAACGTTCTAATTGATTGGTATGAACATTCCAAGGAGCACTGGGGCGGTCCTTGTTCGGGAGCCGAACGAGGTGGGAAGCAATCCGCAAATGAACGGGCCGCCACCCAGGATCGGCACAGTCCGAGGCTTACCTTACGGTTTGTGGTTTTCACGTCTCGTTAGCAAGGTGTGAACGTTCTAACTAAACATTCTATATGCAGTATTGGGGTGGTCCCCATTCGGGAGACAAACGGTCTTTGTTCATACGCGTTCTCACGAATGGGGAGCAGGTAAAACACCCAAGCAATCACTAATCCACGAGGGACATAGGCAAATACACTTAATACATTTTACGGTTTAGCGGTGATCCCGCTACACACATTTAGTATCTTCGATGTCAAACTGCATACACACTCTGTGTATATGTTTACCACTCTGTCCGTGTCTCATCTGTCACACTCTGTACAAGTTCTGTCTGTAGTTCAAATGTCACAATGTGTGCACACTGTCTATAGTTCAAATGTCACAATGTGTGCACACTGTGTCTATAATTCAAATGTTGCAATGTGTGCACACTCTGTGTCCCCGATGTAACACTCTGTGCACATTCTGTCTACATTTCATCTGTCACAATGTGCGTACATTGTCTGTATCTCCGTTGTCACGCTGCATGCACACTGCCTGTATTTTCACTGTCACATTTGCACACTTTGTGTGTCCACTGTCTATATTTCATCTGTCACTATGTATGCACTCTCTTTATATCCATTTCAGGTTGTGTCTGTACTTCTCTCTTTCTCTCTCCACCTCCCCGTAATATACAATTTGTTTCCAAATCCCTCGTTCTGCTTCATTTCTCGCTTTGCGTATTTCTCTGGCGAGTCGCCCAGCTGGTTTCTCACTGCCTTGGAATTCCTGGAAATGGACCTGTTCAGTTGTGGCAGCTGCTCAGAGCTTCCTCCCTTCTATCCTAGTGAAAGTGTAATCAGTGAAATGAAGGCTTTAATTTAAGTGAACTTGTGCAGATCCCTTTGTGAGACTTGCATGCCAGATGAGTGTGTGCTATGTACACAGCAAGTACTAACTAGAGAGCACTGTTGCATTTTTCCATAACTTGACTGCACAGGATTCAGTCATTGCAAAACAAACAAACTATACATATGTATGCTGCCAGTAAGTTTGTTCATTTAATTAATGTGCTTGTATTGGACGCATAGCAGTCATTTATGTAGGCCTATTCCCCCTTGGAGTACCCCGTGCTTCCTCGTTCTGAATTTGCCTTTCTTCATAATAGCCAAACGATGTAGCAGAATATAAAAACCTATAATGTAAGGCTTTGCTGGAAACTGAAGGGCGTTTACATGTGTGAAATTCATAAGCAACATAAGGGAATATCAATAAGAATGGAACATTTCTTTCTCCTCTAAAAAAAATATCTGTGGCCAACCCCAGCTAATCATGCTTAGTGTTACAATTCTGTTTAGAATTTGAGTCCAAAGTATAGATGTATTTAGATAGATAGGTGAGCCATTAACATTTTTAGCACAGGTTGAATATAACAGGTCAGGAGTAGCCTACAGCCTGAATATTGGGTACAGCAATTTAAATAATAAGAAACTAGCACCGATGTGTATATAACTTAATGATGCTTTCTTACATCAGTGCAAATAGACAATGCTTTGACTTGGACACCAAGTCTTTACTAAGTCGGATCGAAACTTTGCCAATGGCAATATGGCACTTTAGGTGAGTTTTAATTCGTTTAAAGGGGGCTAAGTGGGGACAAGCCACCTAAATGGTGGGTTTAGCACTATAGGGTCAATACTCGTTTGTTCATTTAACATATTTGGGCAAAGGGTTGGAAACACCTAACGAGACTCAATAATAAGGGATAAGTTTGGTTTTCAAGGAAACAAAGTGTAGGGTTTAGAAAAAGTATGCTTTAGGCCCCAACACAACTCAAGTGCATTTGCTAGGTTTTAGCTTCATATTTACAGTTAGTAATCAAAAGTATTCAACTCCCATAAAAAGTAGGTTGAGTGTCAAAATCTATATACTTTTAGCTGTTTGCAATTAACAGGTCAAACAAAAGCAATTTAAATAGCTCACCACAACAAATGCTTCAAGTGGTTTCCACTAATTCAACTGAAAATGCAATTTATAGTGACTTCTCCAGTCTCAAAATTATTCAACCCCTTCATGGCAAGCATCTTTAGTACTTAGTAGAACACTCTTTTGCTGTTATGACCTGCTGCAGCGTTCCTGAGGAATCTTAGCCCATTGCTAATGAGCAATGTCCTCCAGCTCAGTAATATTCTTGGGGTTTTGTGTTGTAAAATCCCACCAGAGATTTTCTATGGGGTTCAAGTCAGGTGACTATAATGTGCGCTATAAAAATTTTCAGCAACCAAGCCTTGGAATTTGAGGTAATAAATTCCACCAACACACCAGTTCAGGTATTTCAAGTGTTTCAGCTCAAGCACACCTGGTGCAACGAATGAAGCCCTTGATTAGTTGCATCAGGTGAGCTTGAGACAACACCTGTTTTGTTCTATTTAGGGGGTTGAATAATTTTGAGACTGGAGAAGTCATTATAAGCTAAATTTTTTAGTTGAGTTTGGATAAATCATTTGAATAATTTGTTGTGATGCGCTACTCTGATTGCTTTTGTTTGATTTGTTGTTTGCAAACAGCTGGAAGTCTGCAAATGTTGACAATAAACCTGTTTTTTAATGGGTGTTGAATAATTTCGATTATAACTGTATGGTGCTTTTCTCCACATTCTAATCGCTTTTGCTTTGAAGAAAATATTTAGCAGGTATATGCAACATAACCATGCCCACTTCTTTATATCTACACTTCTCACAAAGCAGTGTCTTTATTAGAAGTATTCCAAATACATACTCAGCTCCTCCACCGAGAGATTGCCATGGTCTATAACCCAAACACTCAAAGTATGAAACCCAGTTTAGATAATTAGACACAATAACTTGTCCTGGTCCTTAGAGGTGGCTATCTGATCAACTGTAAACAGATGAGACTTGACAACTCCCAATCCCATCTCTATTGGATATTATGTAATAGGTGATATAAAATAGCATGCCAATTGCAAGGAAAATTGTTTAAAAAGCCACAAAAACTTCAAACACAGAAGTCCCTGGCGCCTCAATGAGAGCCTACTCCGAGACACAGAATTCTGCGCAAAACTAGAGAACAAACTAAAACAGTATTTCTGCACAAACTCCACGTCTGTACAGAACCCGCATATGCTCTGGCTAGCCCACAAAGCAGTTAACAGAGGTACACTAATAAGCAGAGCATCATTCCTCAAGAAGCAAACAGACAAAGAACTGACTCAAACCAAACAGAAGCTAGAACAAACACACAGGGACAATCAAATACACCTGACGAGAGAACACAAGCTACAAATAGCAGCCCTACAAGAAAAGCTCAGAGAGATTAGACTACACAAGTTTGGATTCATGCTCCACAGACTGAAATCACACGCATACACCCAGGGGAACAAGGCCAGTAAACTCCTAGCCCAAAGATTGAAAGACAAACAACAAACACGTATAGCACACTTACTGAATAAGGCAGGACACAAAATACACCTCCCAGAGGAGATCTGCAGAGAATTCGCACAATATTACATCCGACTCTATAACCTAAAGGATGACCCGAACACCCCAAACCCTTCTCCCGCGAGCATACAAACATACTTGGCGGAGATCCCCCTACCAACCTTAACAGAACCCCAAAAAAAAGCCTAATGTCCCCCCATCACAGAGACTGAGTTAAGCGAATGCATCGACTCTCTACCGAAAGGGAAATCCCCGGGCCTCGACGGGTACACAAATGAATACTACGCAAAATTTAAACACCTTTTAACCCCACACCTCACAACAACATTGAACCACGCACTACAGACAGGATCCTTCCCCTCTGAATTTCTAGCGGCGAGGGTGATCACTCTCCCAAAACAGGGCAAACCACCGACAATTTGTCAGAATTTACGTCCAATATCGCTGTTAAACACTGACACCAAACTGTACGCCAAGATTTTAGCCTCACGACTCAAAAACATCCTTCCGACGATTATTTCAGACGACCAAGTCGGCTTTGTCCAGGGAGGACAAGGTTCGGACAACACCCGCAAAGTAGTAGACATACTACAGACAATACACATGGATAAGAAACAAGGCATCCTAATTTCCCTGGACGCGGAAAAAGCCTTTGACAGACTAAACTGGCTTTTTCTAGACGCTGTCCTCAAAAAATTCGACTTCCCACAAACTTATTTAACGGCGATTAAAGCCTTATACAGTGCCCCAAATGCAGTGGTGTCAACATCCAGGTTCCACTCAGACCCATTCGCCATTACAAACGGAACCAGACAGGGTTGCCCCTTGTCTCCGCTTCTTTATGTTTTGGCCTTAGAACCAATAGCAGAATCGATTAGATGCAATCCCAACATCCATGGGATAACTATTAATGACCGGGGCGATAAAATAAACCTGTTCGCAGACAATGTCCTATTAACTTTGTCCCAACCAAACGTTTCTCTCCCCAATCTTCAAAAAGAACTTTAAAATTACAGCGCACAGTCATATTACAAATTTAACACTACAAAGACCAAGGCAATGGGAATAGGGATAGGGAAAGATGACATGGACAAACAGAAGATGGCGTTCAATTATGACTGGAGACAGGAACACCTTACCTTTTTGGGGATTAAATTAACCAGCACACACAGAGCTCTTTTCAACTTGAACTACCAAAAATTACACACGGACATAGTAAACACTCTAAAGAAATGGGAAGGAACATTTATGTCCTGGGTGGGCAGATGTGTGGCCATCAAAATGATGATTCTGCCAAAACTCTTGTACCTCTTTCGCACACTACCAATCAGCGTCCCCACTAAATTCCTAAAATCCATGCAGGCAACATTACTACAGTTTAGCTGGCAACACAAGAGACCGAGGGTCCCCTGGAGTCTCCTCTCATGCACAGTGAGATGCGGAGGAATAGGCTTCCCAGACATGAGAGTATTACAGAGCCACTCAACTAGCTAACATTATCGGTTGCCATGCCCAGCCACAGACGCCGCAATGGGTGACACTGGAGTCCTCCAGATTAGAGGGGAGACACCTGACACCTCCTGTGGGCCCCCAAGGAGATTAGACCCCCATCTCCCAAGATACTGCCGACCACCAGGCTCAAGCTCTCAATTTGGGATAGAAATAGACATAGGGTGTGCTCACCATCCAAGTGGTCACCAGCGACCCCGCTGAAAACATTACATGCGCTAAATCAGTCTTTCGACTATAAGATTGAGGCTTTCACACAACGCAACCCATTTACACCAACTTACTCACCAGGGCACTCTAAGGAGCTTTCCAGACCTGAAAGCTCAATTTGAGATACCACTAAAGGCTCACTTCTCGTACTTACTGTCACACACAGTCAAAAACGAACACTTACGAACACTAGGGGGTGAAAAGGCAGGGCTCATGACACACTTTGAATGCAAATGCACTAGCCCCATCACCAAAAGAGAACCCTCTCATTTTGCTACAACACAATCATTGAAGAAACTCAGGTCCAACTTCGGAATTTTCAAAAGGAATGGCATAAAGACTTATGACGGTAATTGACATCACAGGAGTGGGACAAAGCCTTCACTGCATACAGGGGTTCATCGATGTGCGCCTCACACCTCGAGACATCGAGGAAGATACTATACAGATGGTATCTAACACCCGACAAACTATCCAAAATGTACCATTCTACTAGCAATAAATGTTGGAGATGCCAGGGAACACCCGGTGATACAATCCATATATGGTGGAGGTGCCCTCTTATTCAGACTTTCTGGGGCACTGTGAGCAATATAATCAAACGCAGCACAAAAACACATATGCCACTAACAGCAGAGGCCTACTTACTACACATTGTACCACCCAATCTTCCCAAGCATGTCCGTAAACTGGTGTTTCTAATAGTGATAGCAGCACAAATGTCAATTGCCAGACATTGGAAGTCTGGCTTGACCCCAACATTGGAAGAACTGCTAAATCTAATATCCACAAATGTAGCTTACGAACGGTTTTCAACACCCCATAGGAACACAGGGCAATCAATTGTACGGATGTATGACATGTGGACCGACTACAAGTCCCAACAACCCCAGGATAGGGGGAAAGTTCACATCGGTTTAGCCGTTTAATCAATAGACCAATCACCTAGACTCACGTACAAGCAACCCGAGACGGGCAAATGAGAGACAGGCACATACAGTCGCTAACATAGTACTTGCCATTAAAAATTAAAAATATGGGGCGTGGCCTAGCGACGAATGAGAGAGGTTGCCTGAGCTCAGAGCTCTCCCGCCAGCAAGTGCATACAGCGTGGCTAACAGAGAGTTTTTTTACCGGCAAGCACGGCTACAGCGAAGCAACAGCACAGAGCAGCGATGTCCACTAAAATCACTAAGAAATACAAGCAAAAAACACTCCAAATGCAGACATCGACGCCGAAAATCGGAGCAGAAATCCAAGATGGTGCCGACAGGCCTGAGTCCCCAGCCTCATGTGCCGACGCAGGTGAGCTTACCCTCACCACAGGCATCATGCAAACGCCTGTCACTAATGAAACTTTACACAATATGCTCCTAGACCTTAAAAACACATTAAATCTGAATTAAAACAGATTGCCACAGATATCAGATCCCTGGGAGAAAGAACATCTCGCCTAGAGGAAAGAACGGAAGAAATTACAGAAGCACATAATAGTATAACAGAGGCACACTCAGCCCTACTCACAAGACTGCAAACTCTGGAAGCAAAAGTGGCAGACCACGAAGATCGAGACCGACGCAACAATATCAGAATCCGGGGGATCCCGGAATCGGTTGGTCCACAGGGTCTGACCCACTATGTACAAGATATCCTCAAGGCATACATCCCAACCCTGACAGAAACTGAACTGCTCCTGGACCGCACGCACCGCCTCCCGAAACCCAAACATCTGTACCGAGGGACATTATCACTCGAGTACACTATTTCACAATAAAAGATCGCGTAATGCAGGCCTCCAGAAGCCAAGGTCAGCTCCCGGGACAACTCTCACAGGTCAAACTATTCATAGACCTATCCTCCACCACGATGCTTAAACGGCGCACGTTTGCACACATCACGGCGGCACTGAGAGCAGCAGAGGTCCAATACAAGTGGGGCTTCCCAACTAAACTCTTGGTCAAGCGCAACGGAGTGGACAACCAGATCTCTGACCCCGAAACTGGCAAGAGACTTTTGATGGAATGGAACATTCCGATACACGAAGACCCCTCGCAAAATACTAGCAGCAGACCTCCAAGAACACCTCCAGAACGACTGGGAAAAACAATCACGCTCCGCCAACATGCAGGGGCGCACATAAACAGAACAAGAACCTAACAATCCAAGGATTACAGCACAGTTCCCTAAAAGGACAGGTCGTATACCTTAAATGTGGCCAATTTCTCTTTGTTTTCTTTTTTCCATTTTTTCTAAATTAACAAACCGGACTCACAGCCTATTTTCACTGTGCAAGGGCGGCACTACGACCCTCTTTCACTACAATTAATAGTAGTATTTTTATAACTTGCTCTTGGTACCTATACCTACCCCCAGAGTGGCTACTACATCTGAGCCACAAATGAAACCGTTATACTTAATACTGCACCGCGAAGATGCGGTGAACGGAATGTTGTACATAGTTATTGGTTTAGTTATTTTATTATTTCTTCATTTTTTGACAGGCAGACCCTAAAGACCCCAAGTCCCGTGCTCCTCTTGTCTCACAACACTACTAAGAAAGTCATGCACATATCTCCCATCAGGAGTAAGAGCAATATTATGACTCCAGTGGCCCTTGGTGGTCATTTCCATATATCTCAACTAGCCCACAACCCCACCCAATCCCGAGATGGTACTTAAAATTTGCTCATTGAACACCAAAGGACTAAACTCCCCAAATAAACGCCGCTTAGCCCTACGTGAAGCGAAATCCCTAGGTGCCCGCGTAGTGTTTTTTCAAGAGACACACTTTCAATGGGGCAATAGGCCTAAATTTAACTCACCAGCATTTCCCATAGACCATCACTCCTGCTACTAAACTAAGAAAAGAGGGGTATCCGTCCTAATAAGCAAGGACGTAGTGTTTTCCTTAATACGCAAAATAGGGGATAAAAAAGGGCGGTACATTATCTTGCAATGCTATTTGAGTTATTTATAATGTGTATACTCTGATCAATGTTTATGGACCTAACACTAATCAATGTGAATTTGTGGATGTGTTGTTGGGATTGATGTCTGCGCACGCATTGGGGGAGGTAATCATTGGAGGCGATACAAATTTCCTATTAGACAGCGACCTGGATTCCTCCAGAGGTCCAAAATTGGCCAACCAAACACTAAAGAACAGGTCCAAATTGACCTCACGCATATGCGGCAAACTAGCGGCACACAACCTTGTGGATCCCTGGCACGTTACACACCCCACAGAGAGAGACTATACATACCACACAGCAGTACATAACAGCTACTCTAGAATAGACAGATTTTTACTCCACACCTCCTCTCTCACGAAAGTAGAACACACTGACATTGGTCTGATCTCGTGGTCAGACCACGCACCTATCACAATATCAATTAGAGAACAATTCTCCAACAACGGGAGAGGTAGCTGGAAACTCAATGAGCAACTATTATCCGACCCGGAGGTGGCCGGCCAGATAGAAGAGGAACTGCACCACTACTTTAGGGAGAACAAAACTCCAGACTCACCCCTAATCCAAATATGGCTAGCACACACATAAGGGGTTGCTTCATTAAACACGCTAGCTACGCCAAAAAGAAGCGCCTTGAGAAATACACCTCTATACTTTCTGAGCTAGCCTCATTAACCCATACCAACAAGCACACACCAACGGCGTTCACACACGCTAGATTACTACACTTACAAACACAGCTAAGAGACATGGAACTAGCCAAAACTACATTCCTCACGCGTAGGCTCAAACACAATTACTTCGCCGCCGGCAACAGAGCAGGGGCAAGACTAGCCGCACAATTGAAACAGAACAACAACCTCCAGAATTGCCTCCCTCAAGGGAAATGGGGGTACCAGGGTATTAGACCCACAAGGGATTGTAGACGAGTTTGCTCAATACTATGAAAAGCTATATAATATAAAGAATGACCCACAGACGATATGCCCCACAAAGTCCGATATTGATGCCTTCCTGTCAGAAATCAATCTCCCAACTTTATCAGTCACTGACATAGACCACCTGCGCAGCCCCTTCACGACAGAAGAGATCATCTCGGTGATCTCATCACTCCCACCACATAAATCCCCAGGCCCTGATGGCCTACCCAATAAATACTACCGCACATACTCTAACTTCTTGTCACAGCCCCTTAAAGAAGTGTTTAACCATTGCATGAGGGAGGGTTCCTTACCAGCGGAGATGCTACTGGCTCATGTCTCCACCCTGCCCAAGCCAGGCAAATCTAAGGACCATTGTAAAAATTTCAGGTCCATTTCACTGCTAAACAGCGACGCCAAAATCTACGCAAAGCTATTAAGTGAAAGATTAGCTCCACTCCTGTACAAGCTGGTACACAATGATCAATCGGGGTTCATGAGGGGCCGACAGGGCTCCGATAACTCCAGGAAGGTACTGAATATAGTAGCGGGGATGGAAAAGGGAAAACTCTGAGGCCTTTTTCTGGCGCTGGACGCCGAAAAGGCTTTTGACAGACTAAATTGACAATATATGACAAGAGTACTAAAAAAAAAAATATAACTTCCCCGAAGAAACTATCAGAGGCATACTAGCACTCTACGCACAACCCAGCGCTAGGGTCTCACATGGTGGGTTTCTTTCTAGAACCTTTCACATTACAAATGGGACAGGTCAGGGTTGCCCACTGTCCCCCCTGCTTTACATCCTTTCCTTAGAACCCCTAGCCTGGAAAATACGAGAGCATAAAGACATAACCGGCATCACCTTGAGGGAAACAGAGTATTGTTTAGCCTTGTTCGCAGATGATATCTTTGTGGCATTGTCGAACCTAGAATGCTCCCTGCCCCCATTGTTAACACTATTGACAGATTACGGTAAAGTCTCATACTATCGCCTAAATCAAGAAAAAACACAGGCCTTACCCATAAACCTATCGAGGCTAACTGACGGCCCTAAAGACCACATTTGAGCTCGACTGGTGGACGACGTCTAACATATCTAGGATTAAAAATCGCCACTTACATTGACAACATAGTGAAACTTAATTATAAACCTCTCATACAAATATGCAAAACTGAGACACTTAAATGGAAGACCACGAACCTTTCATGGTTAGGACGAGTAAATGCGTACAAGATGATGCTACTACCGAGACTATTATATAAGTTCAGAATGCTTACTATAACTGTCCCGGTAGCAATCCACAGGTCATTGCAAACAATATGCAGCACATATATCTGGGGAGGCAAAAGACCTAGGCTACCTCTGCACCTCTTACAAAAGACATCACACACGGGCGGCATCGGTTTACCTAACATAGGTCTCTACTACAAAACCTCTTTATTAGCCACATGTATACAACTACATGCCCCAAGGGGCACAACACAGTGGGTAGATATGGAACAAGACCAACTTAACTACCTCACACTGCTCAACCACATATGGACACCGAGGGTATTGAGGGGTCCCAACGTACAGCTATATCCCACTACAACAGCGACGATCAAAGTGTGGGACGAATTTATGTCATCCCTAGGTTGGAAGAAGCACTTCCACCCCAAAGCCCCCCTAAAAGCACTTCACATAGTAAACCCCACGATCCCCTTCTCCAGGTGGACACGTCTGGGTATATCCCAGATTCAACAGATGTGCAAAGAACAAACTATAATGGATTTCCCAGACATGAAAAGCAGATGGGGGGGGGGGGGGGGGGGGTACCAGAGAGAGACATCTTCCCATATTTGCAACTAAAAAACACAATCAACTCACATATAAAAACCTCTCCAACCCCATCATCAACACATACACTAGCTGCGAGGCTAATACCCCGCCGCTGCTGGACAGCCCCACTGAAACCCAAGGCCCTTTCCCTTTGCTATAAAGCCTGGTTAGAATTAGCACCCCATAAACCAACGACATCACTGGGAGGCAGAGGGGGAGACTGAGCTAACTGATGAGGACTGGTTATCAGCTCTAAATGGAATCAAAAGATGGACCAAATGCTACTCCCATATAGAGGCACACCGGAAACTGCTCTATAGGTGGTATATGACCCCCAATAGGCTGCATAAGATGTACCCTGCGGTACCGGCCGAAAGCTGGAGGTGTGCTGCGGAGATAGGCACGCTACCACACGTCTGGTGGCATTGCAGTGGCATACAGCCTTTGTGGAGAGATGTTAAAGATATACTAGATGCCCTGGGAATCAGAGACTTCCCCTTAAACATTAAGACCTGTCTCCTCCTATTGTTCCCCAAAGAGACACACGAGAGCCAGAAACAACTGCTCCTGCTAATCTTAATGGCCGCACGCAATCTGATAGCGTTAAACTGGAAAAAACATAGTTGCCCATCCACACAACAACTGAAAGACAAAATACAGCAGTTTTACATATATGAGAAATTGTCCACAGATACCATTAAAGCCACCGCAAAATTCAGGGAAACATGGGAGGGATGGGAGGCATGGTACAAAGAGGGGAATTGTCTTGGATAGCAAAACAGCAGAGAAGAGGGGAGAGATTCGTAAAAAGCCTAGAACCATGTGAGGGGTGGTATACCACTTCAACTGTGGAAGGGAGTAAAGGGAACTGTCAACTACTACATTCTTGGTCTCACCTGCACACCTGTTTTTGTATATACCTTTGTTATGTTCGATAAATTCTACACAACTATGGTTCAAACATAGTGAATATCCCCGAATGTTACGCTGTAAATACAGCTCAGCTATCAATGGACTACATTAGGAATTCATTGTAACACCGAATGTATGTTTACTGAGTTGTGACTATGTACTGGATTCATATTTTTGAAAACTTCAATGAAGTACAATTGATAAAAAAAAAAAAAAATATGGGAAAACCAGTAAGGTTTGGTGCTACTATCACCTAGTGTGAATCACTCAACCACACAGAATAAAGTGCACAAAAAAGTAAAATGGTGAGAGCACTCAATACATGCAATTGTCTCTTATTACCAGTACTGTCCTTTGTATATATCTAAAACAGTAGAACATAAAAGAGAAGAAACATAGGGTAATATTTACTTTTTTATAGTACTTGCCATACCTTGTAAATAGTTTCAAACTTTCATATGTCTGTTCTAATGTATATGTCTTGACTGGATACAATATTCATTATGCTGGTACAGCCTCACACTAGGCTCCTTGTGGAGCAGCCTCAGAGGCAGTGATGCCACAAAATTTTATGATACGATGAGGACTGGTACCAATTCCATAATATGCATTTTCACCCTGTATCTTCCCCCTCCACCCCCTCTTTTTTCTGTATCCCACCCACTGTTTATATAACAAAATAAAAATGGTCAATAAAAAAAAAAAAAAAAAAGCCACAAAAACTTAAAGGAAGGATACAATGACATACTTGCCTGGCAATGTACAGCATCTCACAAAAGTGAGTACAGCCGTCACATTTTTGTAAATATTTTATTATATCTTTTCATGTAACAACACTGAAAAATTACACTCTGCTACAATGTAAAGTAGTAAGTATAACAGTGTAAATTTGCTGTCCTCTCGAAATAACTTACAGCCATTAATGTCTAAACCATTGGCAACAAAAGTGAGTACACCCCTAAGTGGAAATGTCCTCAGGGCCGGATTAACATAGGGGCTGATGGAGCTGCAGCTCCAGGCCCAAGTCCATGGAATAGGCCCATTGATTTTAAAAAATATATATAATTTTTTTTTTTTTTTTTATACACACTACTCTTAGGCTTGCCAGGTACTTCTCAAGGTATTTCTTAGGGTTGCCAGGTATTTCTCAGAAGTATTTATCAGGTATTTGAGGCTGCCTAGCCGGTGCCGGTATTGCAGTAATACCGGCAATACAAATGTCAGTCTCAGTAGAAAACAGAGATTATTCAGCAGTACCACCGCCGGCCAGTAGGAGTCGCTGTTTGTGTGGAGAGAGGCAGGGATAAGAAGTTACAGCATCTCCCTCCCTGACTGTCTACTCACTGATTTGCAGGGGAGCAGCTCTGCACAGAGAGTCCAGACAGCAGCTCTGAACATGCAGAGACAGCGAAAGCTCAGGTAAGTGAGGGATGGGGGAAAGGCTGCAGGGAGACATGGGTACACAGACACTAGGGGACAATGGGAGACACTATGAGACATGGGGACACTGAGATACTAGGGGGCACTGGAAGACATAGGGACACTTGGGAACACTGAGACACTAGGGGGCACTGGGAGGCCTGGGGACATAGACACTAGGGGAAACTGTGAGAGATGGGGATGGTAAGAGACATAGGGACACTGGGGAACATGGATACACTAGGGACACAGTGGCCCCATGTCTCCCAGTGGCCCCTAGTCTCCCAGCCAGTGTCCCTGGTGTCTCCATGTCTCCCAGTGTCTCCATGTCTCCATGTATCCCAGTGTTTCCATGTCTCCCAGTGTCTCCATGTCTCCCAGTGTCCCCATGTCTCCCAGTGTCCCCTAGTATAAAAAAAAGCTCAGGCACTCACTGTGATAGATTTAAGCAGGTTTATGTTTCGACCTGTTCTCAGGTCTTTAGCAAGTCCCCAGTGTCTCCTATGTATCAGTGTCTCAGTGCCCCATGTCTCCCAGTGTCCCCTCGTGTCTCAAAGTCACCCAGTGTCCCCATGTCTCCCAGTGTCTCCAAGTATCTCAGTGTCCCCAGGTCTCCCAGTGTCCCCATGTCTCCCAGTGTCCCCATGTCTCCCAGTGTCCCCATGTCTCCCAGTGTCCCCATGTCTCCCAGTGTCCCCATGTCTCCCAGTGTCCCCTAGTATAAAAAAAATCTCAGGCACTCACTGTGATAGATTTAAGCAGGTTTATGTTTCGACCTGTTCTCAGGTCTTTAGCAAGTCTCCAGTGTCTCCTATGTATCAGTGTCTCAGTGCCCCATGTCTCCCAGTGTCCCCTCGTGTCTCAAAGTCACCCAGTGTCCCCATGTCTCCAAGTATCTCAGTGTCCCCAGGTCTCCCAGTGTCCCAATGTCTCTCAATGTCCCCTAATGTCCTAGTGACATGGGGACACTGGGAGACTTGGGAACACACACATACCCCCTTTTTGGGCATGTTCGCCCCTTTTGGCAGTTATGGTTATGTGATTTGCGTAAGTGGCCCACCCTTTTACCCCATCCATAGACTTCCTGCTTTACTGGACACTGCTGTTAGGGGGTATGGATTTACTTGAAAGATGAAAGCGTGAGATTAGCATAAGGTACATGTTTTCTCATAGCTGCATCCTATGAGTTTCCCTCCAGCACTATCTCCATCAGACACATGACGCTTGGTCAATAGTGTTTTTGATCAATAAGATTTTGTAATTAGGCCCATCATAATTCTCAGCACCAGGCCCACTGGGCTCTTAATCTGGCCCTAAATGTCCTAATTAGGTCCAATTTGCCAATGTTTTTTTTTTTCAATTTTAACTCCCCGGTGTCATGTGACTCGTTACAAGGTCTCAGTTGTGAATGGGAAGCAGGTGTGTTAGATTTGGTGTTATCGCTTTCACACTCACTCATACTGGTCACTAGAAGTTCAACATGGTACCTCATGGCAAAGAACTCTGAGGATCTGAAAAAAAGAATTGTTGCTCTGCATCAAACATGTCAAACTCAAAGTCTAGCACGGACAAAATAAACAAGGTTTAAGTTTATGTGGGCCGCAAAAAAAAAAAAGCCAAACATTTTTTTCATAGAAACGTAGGTTTATTTTGAAAAGTATAGTATCAAAAAAAATACAGAATCCCCTTCTACTAAACCCCAGTCCCCCCTCTAATAAATCCCAGTCCTCTTCCATATACTAACTCCCAGCACTAAGTCCCCGTGCACCTTCAGGTATTCCACTGTCCAGCCCTGGCCATCGCAACACAGACAGACACACACACAGACACACACACAGACACACAGACACACACAGACAGACACAGACAGACACACACACAGACAGACACACAGACAGACACACACACAGACAGAGACACACTCACTGACAGAGACACACTCACTGACAGACACACACTCACTGACAGACACACACACACACTGACAGACACACACACACACACTAACAGACACACACACACACACTGACAGACACACACACACTGACAGACACACACACACTGACAGACACACACACACATTCACTCACTGACAGAGACACACACAGACAGAGACACACACAGACAGAGACACACACAGACAGAGACACACACACAGAGACACACACCCTGTACTACACAACCAGTTTTTCCTGCTCCTTTTCCTTGTCGTTGCATGTATCCAAATAAGAACTATTTTAGGCGCTGCACCGACCCCCGTTTTTTCTAGTATCACTGTGATGCCTGTAGTAAAGCCTGTGTAAAGTAAGAATTTGAGGTCAATTCAATGTGAATTTCAAATTTAAGGTCAAAATAGCCGAACTGTCTACAAGTTAGTAATGCTTACAGTTTGCCTACTCTAGCCTAAAGTTTGAAATTCACTTTGGATTCTCTTTAGTAAATAACCCTAAAACTGCCCAATTTACAGTTTGTTTGTTTTTTGTTGCATGGTCATGATCGATATCCAAGGAGTCTATTATTCTTTAACTAAAAGCAGCAGCAAATCTGGCTAATCTGTGCACAGCACAAAATCCAATAATCTCTCAGATACAAGTAATATGGAACGAACGATTGGTGATTATTTTCTTAACAGGATCACTGGTGCCAAGAAATCAAAGACTCTTGGTTGTACAAACAACGTAGCATGGGCAAGGGGTGTGTGGGGAGTGGGATATTATATGTGGTGATTCATCTTGGAAACTGCTGCCACCCAGTGGAAATTAAGAAAAATACAAGAACAGACATTTATGTTCAGATGTCCTATTACATTTATATTATGATACGTGTATCAATAGACCTAGTTGAATCAGAGAATGTATATAAAAACACTATAGATGTCCCACTCACATTTTCCAGAGCCTGTAAATGTTACTGGCTCAGGTAAATATGCTTTGAGTGTGATGTATAAGGAAAGCTTCCCGAGATCTTGTAGGATCTTTATTGATTGGAGCTTCCACCCTCAGGATAAAATATCAGAGAGAGAGGCACCGATGGTAAGATAGTTAAATTTTTTTGCAAAATAAATATAAAAATCTTACATTCCATTTAGTATGGTGCCATAGGAAGTCCACAGGTTAAGCACAACGCGTTTCAACGTTAAATATGTCTTCCTGGTACTGTAGCTGTTCACTTTTAAAATGCTGAAATTGGCACCAAAAATACCAATTACCCATCAATTAAAGTCACATCCGGTTTCGTCATCCGGATATCGCAGCCATCTTGGTGCATCTCTGCGTTTCCGGTTTCCGTCGGGAGGTGGACTTAATCTGTGATGTCACTTTCCCCACATCGCATAGCCGCCATATTGGTACACATTATGGGTGTACCACGTCATTTCTGGGTTCTGCCGGAACAGCACTATCGGCCATACCTAGGCTATGTGCTATGGTAGAGCGATGTAAGTTCGAGAAGATGCCTTCATCACCTCATCTCATCCAAGAGGATGCATGGAACATTTGTGGGAACTATTGATGTATAAGAGACCACAAATTACAGTAACACCAAATCAGCTACTTACACAACATTTCAACATAGTCAAGAGAAAACTAGTGTAACAGTTGGAATTAGATGGACTACACAAAAGAACATGCATTAGCCATGAGGAAGAATAAACTATAAACAAAGCAACAGAAAGAATGAGACAATTATCTCAATATCATTTGGCTGAATTAATGACGGCAGCTACACATAGCTGCTTCTGCTCAGAAGTGTAACTCTGATCAGTCTTTGGCAAAGACATGTATGTGCTACTGCTGGTTTAACAGAGAGGGGACCGTAGCCCTTACCTTTAATTTAACTCTAGACATAGCCATTATAAACATAATTAATTTAAAAGGAGAAAATAAAGTCACCTTTGTCATTGAATCTTGGAAGCATTCATAATCTACTTGTCTTTCTAGTTAATGAGTTAATGTGTTTTTGCCACTAGAGGGTATCACACACAAGGTTTGCTTTATTAAAAAAAGCACCCTGGCTGTCTTCCCATTTCAAAGTAAATTAGCTGACTGCTTTTCTCACCCATATACTATTCTACATATAAATTAGCTCTTTAATTAACAATCTGCTAACCAGTCTCTTGCTTAGAAAACTCTGTTTAAAGTGATTACCTCACAGCAAGGAGTTTCCTACACCCAGCCTCATATCCTGAGTCTGAGTTTATCTCAATATGCCATTAAAACAGGGTTTTATTATCATCTCTCCTGAACCAGAAACAAAGATTATAGGTAATTGTTTTTGCTCTGATTTGATGCGACTCTTTCTGTATAGTTATTACTACGGCATGCGTCTCAAAATTTCAAATGGACAAAGAGGAACACCTTCATTTTAGGGGTGTGACTGGTGGTGTGGCCAAGGAGGTGAGTGGTGGTGTGGCGACATATTAGAATAATTACTATTAACAACTGATACAATTATAATATTACTTAGATAAGAGCAATTATTATTGCTGTGGAGCTCTGTTATACACCCAGACACAAATATGGAGCTATTTGAACAGAAGGACATTATGAAAATATGGATTTGGGTTCAAAATAGGAACTATCCCAACTAAATAGGGACACCTGAGAGACCAGCTATAGATCAGTGGTTCCAACCACGTCCTCAAATTCCCCCTAACAGTCCAGGATTTAAGGATTACCCAATTGTGTCTAAGGTGTTTTTTTGAAAAAAAAATAAATAAAAAACTGTAGACACAACAGTTTATCCAATAATAAGATTGTATACGTGCCTCCGAAAATTTACATTTTTACCCCTACTACTAAGTGAGCAAGTTATTAAGTGTTTGGAGAAAATAAAGTAAATTAACTAATTTACTGTATTTTCTCCAAACTGAATACAACTTGCCCCAGTGACTCTTTCCCATTCCATCTTGTTATTCCCAAGCATAGATAAGAACACATGTGGAGGAGATTTTGCTCCTTAAAATATAACTTGTATTACATTCAATTAACATATGTGAAGATTAGATTGATTAAAAGCAAGCAAACCACTAGTTCACAGATAATAAATGAAACAAACAGAATACTGAAAAATAAAGATTTTTTTTTTATTTTTTTAAAAGAGTATTTCCAAGCTTATGCTCATTAACACCTCCTCACTACTTCACTCCAGTAAATGCCATAAAAGGCATTTAATATTTCATGGATGCCACAGAGGTAGGTATAAAATGCACTTACCTCTGCACTACTACTGCACATTGGTGACATTATTGCCTCATGATACTTGGAAAGTGCCATGTGAGTGTAATAAAAAGCAATACCCACAACTATGTTTTAGTTAACCATACGTTTTTGCATGAGCTAATGAAGTAAAATTAATTTGCAACACATCTTAAACCTTCTACCGGCTGGCTAAAAGGTAGCAAAAGTAAGGTATACCGGAGCCCAGAAATATGTATATGCACTGTGGCAGGATGGCCAGGCTCTTCACAATAAACTTCAAATGCAACAGTCAGGATAAAATAGTACTGCAGTTTATTGTCACTTTCCACAATTTATACAAGGTTGTGCTCTCCCACAAAATAAAACAAAAATAAAATAAATCCTACTCCAACTTGGAGACTTACTAAACAACAGTATTACTAACTATCCAACTGGCCAGCTAATCTTTTCTATACTGTTTCAGAGCCTGATTCCATTTGATCCATTACATTTATATGACTGTATTTGGATGTAGACTACCATCTATCATTTAGGTAACTACTACTTTTATGTTTCATATATATACATATAAGCGCTACACTATCTACCTTTTTGTCCATTGTATTCGCTGTGTCTTATGGGAAGCCACTTTGTTCAGTGTTTAGCAGCTAATACTTAAATCATTTCTTTATATATATCTCTATATTTTTTACATATCAGCGCTGGTACCTTTTCCCTACTTTTTCGTATTAGACTCTATAAAATGATGACTCCCCAATCCTTAAAATACAACAAGAGTGCATATAGAAAACCCTACATGCAGTAAGAGGAAGTCCGAGGATAAAGAAATAATGTAAGCACCAGAACCCCTACAGCTTAATGTTGTGGTCCCAGGACAAACAGCTTGTCCCTGCAGGCTAAGCAGTGTAAATACCTAATTTTCAGAGAAAAGGCAGTGTTTATATTGCTGCTTAACACCACCTCTAGGGACTGTCCCACGGGAATTCTTAGGTTCGGTCCTGCAAAGATTTCATCTCCACACTCTGCATGGTGATATTGAATACTCCCCAAGGATATGCATTGGCTTAATGCATCTCTATGCTAAAATGCTGGTTGACGCAGCAGGATGCTTGCCAAGCATGCATACTAGCTCCCAATGCTTTCCTATGGGCATGCATTGAATTGGATGAGAACATCAGGATAGATATCAGCCAGCAAAGATGGTAAGTAAGGAGGTAAGTCTCTTTTTTTAATGGTGGGGGGATTAATCCAAATAGTTTACCACTCTAGTGTTAGGAATACATGTAGAGTGTTTCCCTAAATTTTAAATAAACTTTGTTATCCTGGCAATCTTCACTTTAGTGTATAAATATAGTTGAGTGGTAGGTGCATGCATTATTACCACAATGCTAAACATTTCCAACAATTTTAAAAAATTGCAAATAAAAAAGATTGCTGTTCTGTAACTCATTTCACTTTTTTCCCAAGTATCAACAAATTTCGGCTCATTTTTTTCATCAAATAAATTTCTGTCATAAAAGGTTAATTTATTTTTTTTCCCAAAATTTTTTTATTATGAATGCATGATACAAAAATATGTCACGAATAACATCAACAACTTAAATGCAGTCTTGGATCTTTGACAGTTGGAAAGTGATATTCAATCAGTTACATTCACTAGTTTGTAGTTTTCTCAACATAAACAAAACAAAATAAGATTTACAAAACCAAATAGGTCATTGTTAATAAGTAAGAGGCTGAGCTTTAAACAGTTACCAGTAGGAGATCAAAGGAACATCATAACCATTTAAGTGAGAGTGGCCTACATGTTCAACCACCGCCAACTCTCCCAAGATACCAATTGCGTGGGTCAGGGACTATGATCTGCTATTGCTCAGGACAATAAAACATGATGTTGGGTATGCAATAGTTTGCATTTCAACAGATAAGAGCAGGAGGTCCACGGTTCAAGTGCTCCGTTACACCATTATCAAAGCGTGAATTGAAAGACCAAACTAAATAAAACAGAACAAAGTAAACTAATTGCCGGTTTGCCTTAACCCACCGCCCTTCAACACAATTGTAAGCAAGTGCTCTAGAATATGGTGAGAAAAGCCCATCAAGGAATTAATGCCAGAGGATCTCGACCCGCCACCACCTCAGCCAAGAACCATGCCATGTATGCCAAAGTATTTTTTACCTTGGTCTTGAAAGATTCATCTAAAGTGAGTATATATGATCTCCAGGTCAAAAGATTTTTTTTGGCTAGGAGTTCTTTGTTAGTTAGTGTGTCCAACCAATCCAATATAAAAGCAAGCTTGGTTAGAAATAATTCCAAGGTGGGTGCATGCGGCTGGTTCCAGACCTGAAGGATGGTTTTGCATCCCACCCCTGCTACGATAAAGAAGAATTGTTGATTAGGCAATGGAAGCCCTGGCAAGTATCCCAAAAGGCATGCAGCAAACTAAGTAACAGTTCAGTTTGGTCCATAAAGATTGGATTAGAGCGCACTCCCACAGACAGTGATACAGGTCAGCCTTAGTGTGTGTACACTTGAAATAAGTCACAGTCTCCCTTCCATGAGATGGAGTCGGTAAGGGGAATAATAAGCATAGTGTATAGTTTTAAGGAACATGTCCCTATAAGACACCATTGGCAATGTATGGCTATGAGTAAAGTAAAGTGTGCAGTGAGCATGTCTCATGGACTTATGTCCGGAAAATGTGTCTTCCACTTCCATATGCCTGTTTGTGAGCTGCTCCAGTCGAGAATATATCGTAATATCATATAGAGTCTGGAAATGGAATAGGAATTGGAATCAGAAGAGCACAACATGGCATCCAAAGGGTTCTCCCAGTCAATAGGCGTGAAGTGTTGAGTAATGGTATTATACTAATGTCATATTTGAAAGTAAGTGAACCATGGAAGTGGGAGGCCTGGGAAATGCTCCCGTAGTTCAGCAATGGACAGAAACATATGGCCGACATGATCCACAAAAGGCCGGAGGGTGTCAATCCCACTGTCCTCCCACACTGTGGGGTTATAAGTTAAAGTCAGGTGAATGGTGCGTATTATATCGGCACCTAATATGCAGCAGGACTGTTTCTAGGCCCTGACACGGGCAGACAGAAGGTATTAGATAGGGCAGAGTCAGGGAGTAGGTGGTGCGGCCTGTGAAGGAGAGCCACAAGTGGGTTCAGTGATGCTAGTTAGGACTCCATGACACGTTAGACACGTTAGGACACGTGTGCTGGTACAATTTAGTGAGGCTAAGGTGGACCTCACGTCTCTGCCAGAGAAATTGTCTAAGATGTTTGATCAACAATCACTCGTCACTTTTCGAGAGCACCTGGAGGGGATATAACAGTTTAGGAAAACTGACCAATTTGTATAGATTAGCCCTATCAATGTAAGATAAAGGCAACTTCTGGCAATGTTCAAAGTCCGCAAAGATGGCCATTAAAATTGTCGGAATATTCAATTTGTATATGAGGGAGAGATATTTAAGTGCCCTTGATTGCCACCGCAAAGGAAGCCTTCAAGAGAGTGGCAGCGGAGGGTGCCCACTCAAGTGAAGGGCATATGATTTGGCCCAGTTGACTCTGAGGCCCGCCATGTCACGGAATGTCTCTAGCAGGTCAACAAGTGGTGACAGGAAGCACCGTGGGTCAGTAATGAAGAGCAAAAGATCATCAGCAAATGCTGTGACTTTCCGTGCAACATCACCCATCGATATGCCCCTAAACCCCTGCAGCTTCTCGAGAGCTCTCAGTAATGGGTCGACAGCAAGATTAAACAACAGAGGCGAGAGTTGACAGCCTTGGCGCACACTCCTCCCCAGGGCAAAGTATGACGAATCCATACCATTTGAGGTAATACAGGCAGTAGGGTGATGTTGTAAATTTTGAATAAAATGGACAAATGTGTGACTGAAATATCGCAACTTTAGCACCTGAATCAGGTGCTGTCAGGATATGCTATCAAAAGCCTTCTCTATATCAAGGCTAATAAGGGATGGAGAGTATGAGTCCAGTCCCCCACACGTGGCAAAAGCCACAGCTGCAAGAGCTTTTTGGATGCCCATCACTCCCTGCATGCCCCGCACAAAGCCCAGTTGTTGAGAGGTGAGTGTTTGAGGCAAAAACTGATGTATTCTCAGGGCGATGATTTTGGTAAGGAGTTTGACGTCTTGATTAAGTAGTGATATTGGGCGATAGGAAGCCAAATTCTCCACATCCCTTTCGGGTTTGGGTATTAGAATTATTTGGGCTTGATTAAGGTCATCCATTGGCAGGCCTTCTAAATATATTTTATTGAACAAGTTTTTGAGAGCGGGACTAAGCTGTTGTTTCAGGGATTTATAGTATTCTGAGGTAAAGCCGTCGGGCTGGGTGCTTTCCCTGCTATGGTCTTTATTGCTATGTGGATTTCACCTTCGGATATAGGTTCACTAAGAAGCTCCCTGGACTCACACAACTGGGGGAGGTCAAGGCTCTTAAGGAAAGCCATGCTATGCCCATGGTCATCTGGTTGGGCCCCAGTTATTTTTTGGTAGTTATCATAGAATGGCTTATTGACTGCAACATGGAAAGTACATCTAGTCCCGTCTGATTGCTGTAATAGGCTTGAATTTGGACTTAGGATTGGTCATTCGAGCCAACAGTCTCCCACACCTTCCACACAACCAAAAGAAATGTTGTGTTTGAAAGTCTAGCTTTGATTATGCATTGTTCAGTATAAAGGTATTTAGGGTGTGTTGGGCATCTAGATAAGCCTGCCTATGTGTATCGGAAGGGTTGGCCAAGAAGTGTCTGTGGGCCTGTTTGAGCTCCTGTTCAAGCAAAGTGAAGTCCCTTCTCCATTGTTTTTTGATTGATACAGTAGAAGACAGTATCTGTCCCCTCATAACCGCCTTAGATGTCTCCCACAGCAATTTAGGGTTATCCATTTGTTCCAGATTATCATCCACAAAGCTAGCCAAACTAGATTGTAAATGACCCTGGAAAGGTGGAGTTTTAGTGAGATACATGGGAAACACCAGTGTGTTGTAAATGGGTGTGAGGGCTGTGTGGAGATAAGTAGCTTGATAGGTGTGTGGTCAGAGACTGTGATTGTCTCTATAGCAGATCAGTTGACAAGTGGTAAAACTGCTGGGGTAGCCAGTAACATATTAATTCGAGAGAAGGAGTCATGAAATGGAGAATGGAATGTGTAAACTCTCTCGTTACCATGGAATATCCTCCAGGGATCATGCAAATTATAGGAAGTTGTGAAGGGAAGGAGTCTGCGTTCACTGTCTGTGGGAGGCATGGATCCTGCTGAGGATCTATCTTGGAGAGGGTCAAGCACAGAGTTTAAGTCTCCCCCCATTATAAGCTGATCAACCTCTGAGTGAGCAATGTGAGAAGCTTAGTAAAAAAAAAGGGGGCGGTAGAAGAGTTTGGAGCATAAACATTGACTATGCAATAACATGTGTTGTTAATGGAAATACATAAAATAATGTAACGTCCCTCAGAATCAACATCACAGCTGTGGATCACATATTGCAGGCTGGAGTGTAGGAGAATCGCCACACCTCTAGCCTTAGAGTTGTATTTGGCAGTTATGCAAGATTGAATCCATTGAGCCTTGAGTTAGGTGGTTTCAGAAAGGGACCAGTGAGTTTCCTGGAGTAACAATCTGAGACTGATGTTTGGAAAGGTATGTTAACATTTTCTTTCTCTTGATAGGCATATTCACTCCCTTCACATTCCAAGAGAGGAGCTTAAGGGTAGAGGCAGGAGTGTTTGTGGTAGAATGAGACATCAACATTTTAGCCAATACCTCATGAAGGTATTCGGCAAAGCATAACAAGATACATGGGGTTGGGGTTCCGTTCGACCCAGCCCGAGCGAATGGATAAATCCCAGGATAGGAGTGTGCGGAGAGCATTGCAAAATCGGCTAAACAAGCGCCATGGAGCCCAAACTATGTACAACAGGGGAATCCAAGAAAGTATAACAATGCCATCACTGTGCTTTGCGGGCAATTGAGGGGCTGGCTGAGGGGCCAGGAGAAGCTCTGTCCCAATCTGGCAGGACATCCTGTAGAAATTCAGAGGCCTTAGTCACTGAAGTTGAGCTAAGTTTTCTATTAGCAATTTGGAGATGTAGTGTTGCAGGGTACAGAAGAGAAAAGCGTATGCCCTTCCTGTGCAGTGCTGAACTCAACATCGTTGAGTAACCTGTGCGGAATAATCTTTAAAAATCAGAATTCTGCTTCCTTGATATGTAGGCAGGTCTAGGTTTTTTTAAGCTGTGAGGATGCGAATCATATCATGGAAATTAAAATTTTTTGCTATGATAGGTCTTGATCATGTTCTGTTGCCGGAGTTTTCTGGGCCTATTCTGTGAGCTCGTACAATATTGGGAGGAGAGTCAGAGGTGGTTGCAAGTTACAGGGTGTCCAAGAGCCAGGACTGGAGAATGGGAATGATATTTCCAGACTTTACAAATTTCGGGAAACCAACATATCTGAGATTGTTCCGTCTGCTTAGATTTTCTAGGTCATCCAGCATGTCCTGTAGAGAGGTCAGAGTATTATGTTGCTGACAAATTTGTGGTTTGTAACTGGTGTACTTCATCCTCCATAGTATTCTGTCTTGTTTCCAGCAAGGCAAGCTGAGAAGAGTGAGCTTGGAGAAGATGGACTGCACCATCTATTGATTTTTGATGTCCTTAAATTGAGATTTAAATATTGGCTTAAGGAGGTTGGAAACCTCCCGAACTGTTTCTGAGGCCTGTTGTGAAATTAGGTTACTAGTGGAGCCCATTTGAGTGGGTCCCTCATATGCATCTGACCCTGTTGTGAGCAAGGAGGAGTAGAGACTGGCATTGGATCTTTGAGGTGTATCTTTTTGAGGTCTGCCTTGTGTTCTTTTGGATGGGGTTTTGTCAATGAAATTATCCATGATGGTGGAGCAAAGATAGGGAAGGAAAGGCAATGTGTTAGGATAGAGGGACCTGATGTTAAGAGCGAATGTGATCTTTGTGAATATAATGTTAGAAGGCAAAAAGAAAAAGAGACAGGGTGTCAAGCCTACCGTGCTGGGATGTTGTCAATGGTGGACGACGACTATGGTAAGTATACGTGTTGTGCAATGAGGTAAGAGTGGCCTAACGAGGATAGGTAGTGAGCATGGGGGAATGGGAGAGAAGCCAAGAGTGAAAAAGAGAGCAAGAAGGAACCGCCAGTTGGGGTCCCTGGGAGTATGGTTGGTAGGTGAACCGCTGTCAGCCGATCAGGATTGGATAGGAACATTAGGCAACGTATCGGATATCTATTAGCAATTAAAAACCAGCCTGTGTTGGGGCAGGAGCCTGGTGTAGACAAAATGAAAGCAAAGCAAAAACTGCCTAGGTATATACAAACAGGATATGCGGCAAGCAACAGAGCTCTTTTTAAGCATGCCTCTATAGAGAGATAGCATCCAGGAGGGGTGCTGCAGTGACTGAGGAGCCCCGCCACCACAAGGCTATTAAGCAGGATGAGCTAGTAGGCCCACAAGGTGAGAGCAACAGATGTGCAAGCAGCAGCGTACAGTTCCGCAAAGTGGCACAGGCTGTTGTGAGCAGATAGATAACCTATTAGTAAGGTCACCAGTGTGGAGTGGCAGCAGTAACCCCCAAGCAGTAATGAGGGGCAATGAAGAGCAGGAAAGGGTATAACATAATATAATAGAGCAAGGTATGCACAGTGAGCCCAGCCACGGCAAAGCTCTAATTTCAAAGTTGAAGGCAGGGTGAAATGAATAGTGACAAGGCATAAAGGATCTGTGATGAGCCCTGAGAGAGTCCCTTCAGACTGCAGAGGCATGGACAGGAGCTGCACTACAAGGCCAGCAGTGCAAAGCAGACATCAAGGAGGAGCTTTGCTGGGCTTGCTGCCCAGCAAGTTGGAGTGGTACCTGCTGCGGCCTACACCACTGTGATCTCGCACTCTCTTGAAAATGGAGTGTCCAGGCCGATGAGTAATGATGCGTTCGGGATTGCATGGCCCGGGGAGTGCAGATGGGTAAGACTTGTCTCGAGGTCGCGGGGAGCTGTTACAAAGCGAGGCCAGCTAAGATGGAGGTGCGACTGGAAGACGAGAAGTTAATGTAAAAAAATATACTAACATTAGTTAATTAGTGAATACGTATCTCTGTGTATTGGTTGCTCAATAATTTTTGGCTTGCTTTGATATAATTTCCACTGACGCTGGCACCTTGCCATTAAACAGCTTGAGGACAGATTTAAGCAAGCCAAAAAAAAATCTTCCAAATATAAACTCTGAGACACACAGCACCTGCTTCATATATTCTGATTTAACTTTTTTAAGAGCATTGTACCTTAAAACCACAGCGCTATATTATATATCAGGGGTAGGCAACCTACGGCACTAGTGCCATGCACGGCACTCGAGGTGTCTTTCCACGGCACTCAAGGCTGCTAGAGCCAAACAGGGTCTGGCCTATCAGGAGTCTCAGTGAAACTTCAGACATCTGCTAATACAAAGAGGTAGCGAAGGACAATCCTCAATTTATGCATTGCAGCACTTAGAGGAAGTGATCTCAGATCACTTCCTCCCAGCACTTGTGAATGGAAATCCACACTGTAGTAGAGCAGCCCACAGCTGATGTTGCAGCTCCTGTCCTTGACCTGTACCTGCCCAGGCTGGTCCCCACTGGAACCCAGGGAAGCCACCCACACTGCTAGATATACACAGACCTGCAGAATAAGCCTCCCCTCATACAAATAATACGAACAGCCCACACACAAACATACACACAATCCCCACAAACGCAACACCACTAACAATCTACATACATGCACACAATCCCACATGCAGCCTCTCACATGCAAAACCCCAAACAGCCCCCATACACTACCTAACACACAATGTGACATATCCACCCACACACAATTCCACAAGCAGCCCTCATACACAGCCCACATTCATATGTATCATACACGATACCATAAACTACTAATGAACATATACAATATAATAGCTCATATACGCACAAATACAACGATACAAAGCAATTACAGTATAAATAACACAAGCAGAAAACAGCAGCACACACACCTCAATTTAAAAAAATAGGATTGGCAGGGCCGTTTGAAGGAATTTGGGGGCCCCAAGCAAAATGGACATGGAGGCGCCCCCCCCCCACCCCCCGCACGCAAAGCCTACAGGAACCACAGCATAGCCATACAGTTTAAGTTCACCCACACTTTACATAAATAAAAAAGGTTTACAGTGCAAATACTGCTGTTGCATATAATGTGCATAAAATTTTAACATTTTCAACAATTGAAAATTCCCTGTGTTCTCCTCATCTCCCCTTCTCCTCACCCCCTCCCTGTGTTCTCCTCATCTCCCCTTCTCCTCACCCCCCCTCCCTGTGTTCTCCTCATCTCCCCTTCTCCTCACCCCCCTCCCTGTGTTCCCCTCATCTCCCCTTCTCCTCACCCCCTCCCTGTGTTCTCCTCATCTCCCCTTCTCCTCACCCCCTCCCTGTGTTCTCCTCATCTCCCCTTCTCCTCACCCCCTCCCTGTGTTCTCCCCATCTCCCCTTCTCCTCACCCCCTCCCTGTGTTCTCCTCATCTCCCCTTCTCCTCACCCCCCTCCCTGTGTTCTCCTCATCTCCCCTTCTCCTCACCCCCTCCCTGTGTTCTCCTCATCTCCCCTTCTCCTCACCCCCCTCCCTGTGTTCTCCTCATCTTCCCTTCTCCTCACCCCCCTCCCTGTGTTCTCCTCATCTCCCCTTCTCCTCACCCCCCTCCCTGTGTTCCCCTCATCTCCCCTTCTCCTCACCCCCTCCCTGTGTTCTCCTCATCTCCCCTTCTCCTCACCCCCTCCCTGTGTTCTCCTCATTTCCCCTTCTCCTCACCCCCCTCCCTGTGTTCTCCTCATCTCCCCTTCTCCTCACCCCCCTCCCTGTGTTCTCCTCATCTCCCCTTCTCCTCACCCCCTCCCTGTGTTCTCCTCATCTCCCCTTCTCCTCACCCCCTCCCTGTGTTCTCCTCATCTCCCCTTCTCCTCACCCCCTCCCTGTGTTCTCCTCATCTCCCCTTCTCCTCACCCCCTCCCTGTGTTCTCCTCATCTCCCCGTCTGCTCACCCCCTCCCTGTGTTCTCCTCATCTCCCCTTCTCCTCACCCCCCTCCCTGTGTTCTCCTCATCTCCCCTTCTCCTCACCCCCTCCCTGTGTTCTCCTCATCTCCCCTTCTCCTCACCCCCTCCCTGTGTTCTCCTCATCTCCCCTTCTCCTCACCCCCTCCCTGTGTTCTCCTCATTTCCCCTTCTCCTCACCCCCCTCCCTGTGTTCTCCTCATCTCCCCTTCTCCTCACCCCCCTCCCTGTGTTCTCCTCATCTCCCCTTCTCCTCACCCCCTCCCTGTGTTCTCCTCATCTCCCCTTCTCCTCACCCCCTCCCTGTGTTCTCCTCATCTCCCCTTCTCCTCACCCCCTCCCTGTGTTCTCCTCATCTCCCCTTCTCCTCACCCCCTCCCTGTGTTCTCCTCATCTCCCCGTCTGCTCACCCCCTCCCTGTGTTCTCCTCATCTCCCCTTCTCCTCACCCCCCTCCCTGTGTTCTCCTCATCTCCCCTTCTCCTCACCCCCTCCCTGTGTTCTCCTCATCTCCCCTTCTCCTCACCCCCTCCCTGTGTTCTCCTCATCTCCCCTTCTCCTCACCCCCTCCCTGTGTTCTCCTCATCTCCCCTTCTCCTCACCCCCTCCCTGTTTTCTCCTCATCTCCCCTTCTCCTCACCCCCTCCCTGTTTTCTCCTCATCTCCCCTTCTCCTCACCCCCTCCCTGTGTTCTCCTCATCTCCCCTTCTCCTCACCCCCCCTGTGTTCTCCTCATCTCCCCTTCTCCTCACCCCCTCCCTGTGTTCTCCTCATCTCCCCGTCTCCTCACCCCCTCCCTGTGTTCTCCTCATCTCCCCTTCTCCTCACCCCGCTCCCTGTGTTCTCCTCATCCCCCCTTCTCCTCACCCCCTCACTGTGTTCTCCTCATCTCCCCTTCTCCTCACCCCCTCCCTGTGTTCTCCTCATCTCCCCTTCTCCTCACCCCCCTCCCTGTGTTATCCTCATCTCCCCTTCTCCTCACCCCCTCCCTGTGTTCTCCTCATCTCCCCTTCTCCTCACCCCCTCCCTGTGTTCTCCTCATCTCCCCTTCTCCTGACCCCCTCCCTGTGTTCTCCTCATCTCCCCTTCTCCTCACCCCCTCCCTGTGTTCTCCTCATCTCCCCTTCTCCTCACCCCACTCCCTGTGTTCTCCTCACCCCCTCCCTGTGTTCTCCTCATCTCCCCTTCTCCTCACCCCCCTCCCTGTGTTCTCCTCATGTCCCCTTCTCCTCATCCTCCTCCCTGTGTTCTCCTCATGTCCCTTTCTCCTCACCCCCCTTTCCTGTGTTCTCCTCATCTCCCCTTCTCCTCACCCCCTCCCTGTGTTCTCCTCATGTCCCCTTCTCCTCACCCTCCTCCCTGTCTTCTCCTCATGTCCCCTTCTCCTCACCCCCCTTTCCTGTGTTCTCCTCATCTCCCCTTCTCCTCACCCCCTCCCTGTGTTCTCCTAATCTCCCCTTCTCCTCACCTCCCTCCTCCCATTGTTCTCCTAATCTCCCCTTCTCCTCACCTCCCCCCTCCCTGTGTTCTCCTAATCTCCCCTTCTCCTCACCCCCCCCCCGTGTTCTCCTAATCTCCCCTTCTCCTCACCTCCCCCTCCCTGTGTTCTCCTCATCTCCTCACCTCCCTGTATTCTTCTTGCCCCTCCCCCCTCCCTGTGTTCTTCCTACTCCTTCCCCCCTCCCTATGTTCTTCTTACTGCCCCATGTTCTTCTTACTCCTCCCCCTCCCTATGTTCTTCTTACTCCTCCCCCCTATGTTCTTCTTACTACTCTCCCCCCTCCCCATGTTCTTCTTACTCCCCTCCCTATGTCCTTCTTACTCCCCTCCCACCCTCCCTGTGTCCTTCTTACTCCCCTCCCACCATCCCTGTGTCCTTCTTACTCCCCACCCACCATCCCTGTGTACTTCTTATTCCCCTCCCCCTGTGTCCTTCTTACTCCCCTCCCCATGTCCTTTTTACTCCCCTCCCCATGTCCTTCTTACTCCCCTGCCTATGTTCTTTTTACTCCCCCCCTCCCTCCCTATGTTCTTCTCACCTCCCCTTCCCTATAGCGTGGCCGAGCTCAGGGTGCACTTCCTGTCAGTCCAGCCGGGAACAGGAAACTGAATCTTCTGTACCGCGTGGTACCCGGCCGGACAGGAGGAAGAGGAGCTCGGCCACGCTACAGGGAAGGGGAGGTGACGAGAGAGGCAGTGCTGCAGCCGCCTGAGGCTCTCTATAGAGCACTCAGGCGGCTTCAGCCTTATAGGAAGCGCCGGCCCTGCTTGGGGGCCCAGGCCAGCTCGTGGCCCCAAGCAATTGCTTGGTTAGCTTGCCTGGTAGCGACGGGCCTGAGGATCGGCACGCTACGGGACATCACAATCCTATATCGGCACAGTGCTGCTAAAAGGTTGCCTACCCCTGTTATATATCATGGTCAGAGGAGCATTGCTTAGATGAGTCAGCAGACATGTTCTATCAGATGGTGTTTACTCTGCAGCTAGGCATCCTAGATAGAGATATAAAAGCTAGCAACAAATTGTTGTGTATCAGAATATACCCCTTCTATTTACCATAAGGCTGGCTTCACGAGGAATACATTATGAGGTTGTTATTGTACATGAAACATGTACCTTGGAAAACTATATGACTATGGACTATGTGACTATATGACTATGGACTACATAGTCCACTTTAAAGCGGAACTGAGGGCCTCTCAACTGTATTATATTTGGCTGGTCCTGTCCCACCACTCCAGTTCTGTTCCATGGTGTCTCACATAATGCATCATTAGACCTGCTGTGGGCAGTAGGACTATGCAGAGAGCATTGCAGCAGCAAACTCTATGTGGTTTGCTCTATGTAGAGCCAGCCAGGAAACAGCCGAGCCCACCTCCCTTTCCAGGCAGGCCTGCCCATTTTGTGCGTCGCCAGTAGGCCAGCATGCACCTCATGGCCCGCCCACCTGTGTCTTGCTTTCATATCTTCTGAAGTTGGGAGATATGGAACTGTTACTTCCCTAAAAATAGCATAATTGAACAAAATATTGAAAACCACCAGTAAGTTGTGTTAACCTTTTTCACGTGATGCTCCATGTTCCCTCAAATGAGTATTAATGGTTTTGCAGTTGTCATCACAATTCAGTACAGTTCAGGCATTGAACTTCTGTTTCTCTTCTTCTCCATATGCTCTTCCCATGACAAGATAATAGGTTCTCAGCTTATAATAATGAATGAAAGGGAGCAAAGAGGAAAGCTCTCGGTTCCAGGGTGGCGCTAAATACACCTGTCTGGAAGTATACATTTAATTTCACTGAAACAAAAGATAAAAGGTGCGTTGTATTATAATATTATAAACTAAAGTGCATTTGCAAGAGATAGGGCTGTAATATTGCAGCACAACATATAAAGTACCAAAGTGCAAAATGCAGCTCCACTCACGTAAAGTGACAAAATGTATGCTAAGTGACAAAATATCAGCATATATGTGGAAAAAGAAATTGTGTTAAAAAGTGCAATGTAAAAAACAACAAATACTCAAAGTGATTTAGTGCATATAAAGAGTTTACACTAAAACATGAGGTGAAATTACAGCTCCATATGGGGGAACATAAAAAGGAAACAAAATAGCATATAGTATAATATTGTAAAATAAAAGTATCCAAATTGCAAAAGCAATTGGAAATAAACTCACAAACGTAGAGCAGAAAAGTCTGCTCTAACTGTAATGGCCCAAAACAAAGACTTTCACTGTAGCCAATGTAGATAGATAAACACTGTCTTTATTTCTAATATTAAAACAAAAAAATCTGCTGTATGGAAAATATCCCTTATGGTAACAGTCTGTCCTAGAATAAGTACGACTGCCGGCTCCTCTATGCTTCGTGTGGTACACACTCCGGGGCTGGCTGTACCCTCGATTGGGTTACTTTCGGGAAGCAGAGTTTGCGTATTAACATCTCCTCCTAGTGAGATGACGAGTTTCGCCGAATCATTGGCTTCTTCAGATCTCTTGCAAATGTACTTTAGTTTATAATATACAGCGCACCTTTTATCTTTTGTTTTATTGTATTTGGAGTGTTTGGGGTTAACACGCGGTATAGGTGCTGCTTTCTTTCTTTTCTCATTTTTTAAATAATTTTTTTGTTTATTGTTTGATGTATTGATTTAATTTTAAGAAGCGCCATTTTTTCACTTGTTTATTTTATTTGTATTTTTATTTAATTTAACTGATCACACCTCACAGATACATAATTGCTAAATATTCGAGATAAGCAAACATAATGTTAAAAAAGGGGAATAAAAAAGTTCCCCTTTCAATGTGCAAGGGACATCTGTCTGGGTAACCGCTGACTCCATCACATGTTAAATCTGTTAGCAGCAGAGTTTCACCATTCACCCAAATAATTCTTGGTGCTCTCCTCTTCAATAACAACTATCTGCCACACATAGCCCTTACAAGGAGGCAATTTAATCGTTAGACTTTATTCCAGCACACACAGACATTGTACTCTTTAGATATTACTAAGATTGTTGGATATTATTTGGTTCAGTGTACTATCAACTAATCAAGATCTGGAGTTTACTCTGTGTACTTGTAGGAAATATGAACCATTTATGTTTCCTCTACAGTCAATCAGGTAACTCTTGTATTCTGGATAAACATTATGCAATCCGGAATCAAAAATGTCTTATGTAAGATCTGTTTAACTGCTCAAGGTTAGGTTATAAATGTATATAGTTTCTTGCAACATCGTGTTGACAACGTGAGTATATTAGCATTTTGCACTCACACACTGCACATAAAGCCCAGAGAAGGACCATCTTGTCTTTAGGACGGGCTGCTGCTAGATACTGGTATTAGACGCCTGTGATGTACTGATTGCATTCTCCAAATGAACTGCCCCCCATGGAATAAACTATTTCTGTATTCCTGTGTCTTACCATTTTCAGTAGAGAATCCCAGGTCAGATCACAGTTATTGCCTTTGTTTATCTGTTACATCTGAGTTCATTAAGCACCTGCCTTTACAGATTTTTACATAGCGACAGGATGAATTCTTTCAAAAGCATAATATTCAGGGATACAATATTTAATATGTGGGGTAACAGCTTAATGATCCAAGGAGAGATCTAACTGCCGTTCCGCGGTCCACAAGATATATGTTCCAAGTTTGTAGCAAAATTGAAAAGTACTTCAAAATGTTTGGGTTTTTCTTTTGCCTACTTTTGGATCTACTGCAGAAACAACTATGAGAAAGGTTGAATTTTAACTTTTCAGCATATGTAACAATATACCGCTAAACCATACATAACACAACATAGAGTTTCTAAATGCAATCTCTATTTTTATCCTGATATCCTCTATTAAACAAAATCAATTACCATTTTCTCTCTGAGAATAATCTGGCACTTTATAAATAATAATAATAACAACATGCATTTCCTGTTTCTTAAAAGTTGGAAAGATTGGTGAAGGTAATGGACAATATGCAAGTTTTTTTTTTTTTTAGCACCACTGCAATGGCCATTAAAGTGTAAGTTCATCTGCCAACGTCAAAGGAAACCCCTTAAATTGCAAAAGCAAACAAAAACCAACAGAAATAAGGCCATCTCACAAACTATCACTACTCTTGCGCGGCTACAAACATTACCCTTACACAGAGGTAAAAGGATACCCACAAAGTGAGGGTTAAAAAGCTGTATTACTGGGGCAGAGCTTGCCGACTAACCTGCACGGACGCCATCTTCCTCAGCTCCCAGTCCGCCGCCTGCAATCCGGCAAATATCTCCCGACAGGGGGACCATCTGCCCCAACAAACCACACACCCGGACCCACAGTGACGGGACGAACAGGCCGATGCCCTTCTTTCAAGCCCCCAAGCATCCTAGGCAGCGGCGCAAAACCGCGGCCTACCACGCGACACCAATCCTCAATCTAGAGGACCTATTCGTCAGACAAGGGGATAGCCGTGACCACCAGGCACACCCTCCGCCAGATCCACTAAGCATGGGCCGCCGCACACCAAAGCCTACAACCGGAGCCGGCACCCAAGGTAGGGACATTGGGGAAATGCTGATCAAACCGGGGCTGGCCACACCACAACAACCAGACCCCCCTCCAAACATGGCCCCCGCCAAAAAACAGAGGGAAGGGGCACCCCAAACATACAGGACCCACAGGAAGGTCCAGCCATAGCCCCTACCTCACCAGAGGACTCAGCCCCCACCACTAAAGGGGACTTAAAGATGCTTTTGGCGGACATCCAAAAACTTTTGGCCGCTGACGTTGCCCTGATTAAAAGGGACATGCAACAGATCACAGACAGAATCACTAATACTGAATTGGACGTGACACAAGTCCACAACACCCTAACCACCTTGCAAGACTCAGTCCAGCAGCTGCAAACAGAACAACATGTCCTAGCAGCACAATTAATGTCCCTGGAAGACAAACAACGCCGCACGCACATTAAGATCCGCGGCATACCTAACACCATCACCACTGAAGAATTGCCGCACTACACGCGGCGCCTCCTGTCAGCGATCCTGACGCACCCAGTGGCAAAAAGAATTACACTTGATGGTATATACCGTGTAACCAGCTCAGCCCGCATATCACCTAGCATCTCCAGAGACGTTATCTTGAGATGCGCCACCACACACGACAAAATCCTAATAATGACTGCCATGAAAGGCAAAACGCCACTAGAATTTGAGAACACCCTGTGGCGAAACCGACCTCGCCACGTGTCCTTGGAGGGGGCTGATTGCCCGCCTCTTGCCTTTGGACTATGGACCAGACTTTATGGGAATGTGATACCCCAGATAGCCATACCATGGAGCCTATTCATATAATGAAAGACTATGGAAAAGACTTTAGCTCCATGGCAATTGTACTGTGTGAGTAGGATCTGCGCGCTATTCGGTAGTTTTGTGCGTGCAGATCCCAGCTATCTGGGGATAGGTGAAATGTCTGTGTGTTATGTGTAAATGTGACTTTATGTATTTTAAAGTGTTTTATGTCGTTTTGCAACCATGTGGTTAATGGAGTCTGCCTTTAGTCCTGGGTAATTGGATTACTTCTCCAATTAACTCCAGGGCAGAAGGGAGGAAACCAGGGTGCATTGTGGGGATGTTTTTCTGCCAGCCAGAAAGGAACAAAAGATACTTTTAGTAACTTTTAAACCCCTGGTCGGATTCATGCCATTTTTTAATATGTTGTTCCCCTGAATGGATTGATTGTGTATATGTATTTTTATGTGAATGTGATGTATGGTTTTAAAGTTATGAAAGTTGTGTAAAAGTATATTTTACACTGTATGCATAATGGGATTATGTGTCACACTAAGCAGGGCCGGCCTTAGGCATTTAGACGCCCTGTGCGAAAAATCTTCACAGCGCCCCCCCTCCCTCCCCGTCATCCATGTATGCTGTAATGTTTGTGTTGTCTGTGTATGTGATAGTAGGTGTGATGATTGTGTGTGATATGTATGCTTTGTGTGATATTTGTAATGGGTGTATTAACAGTGTGTGATATGCGTGTATTGGTTGTATGTGACACACACACACACACACACAGAGTCAGACGGCCATACACACACACAGGAAGACATCCACACACACAGGCAGACAGTCATACACACACACAGACACACAAAGGCAGACAGTCACACACACACAGACACACACAGGCAGACAGTCAGTCATACACACAGACACACAGTCATACACACAGATACACACAGACACACACACAGAGGCAGACAGTCATACACACAGACACACACACAGTCATACACACAGACACACACAGAGGCAGACAGTCATACACACAGACACACACACAGTCATACACACAGACACACACAGAGGCAGACAGTCATACACACACACCCACACAGACAGTCATACACACAGACACACACAGGCAGACAGTCATACACACAGACATACAGAGGCAGACAGTCATACACACACACACAGACAGTAATACACACAGGCAGACAGTCAGACACACAGACACACAGAGGCAGACAGTCACACACACACACACACACACACACAGTAATACACACAGGCAGACAGTCATACACACAGACACACATAGGCAGACAGTCATACACACACACACACACACACACACACAGACAGTAATACACACAGGCAGAGAGTCACACTCACCTGACAATCACACAGTTACCTGTGGAGTTCATTGTGGAGGCAGTGCAGCTCCTGGTGACTCCTTCCTGCTTCCCCTGCAGCAGTTTTCCGGCGCTTTTAGCTCCGCCCCCGCCGCACAGTAAGCTCCGCCCCGCCGCAAATTAAAAAAAAAACCTTTTTTTTTTTTTTTTTTTAAATCCCGGCCGGCTGTGCGGCCGCACGGCGCCCACTGCTCCATGGCGCCCTGTGCGGCCGCACAGCTCGCACACCCCTAAGGCCGACCCTGACACTAAGGGGAGGGGATGTGTGGGAGGTAACATCTATGTCATTGGTTCTTTTATGCCTCCCCCTGGGTGTGGCCTGTATGTGTGAGTTGGAAATAAAAGCCAGGCTGGATGAGCCAGTCCAGAGTTCCTGTTTTACCCTCAAAGTGATGTGTCGTCTCATTATTGGGGGAAAGGATTTATTGCATGCTGTTCCAGTTGACTGCTAGGAGTGCAAGCCTATTCGTATGGGTCCTATTCAACGGTCTACAGCATTTCTATGCTTGAGAAGGTTCATATGCTGCATCGGTTCGGTGATTGTGGTGTCTGCCAGAGTGCTTGGAGTCCTCAGGAAACGCTAGGAGCATCCATTAACGGAGGTACCCGGTCGGGGTGCCAGGCGATCCGTTACATTGGTGGCAGCGGTGGGATGGCGTCCTAGTGCGAGGTAAAGCAGCTCGGAGACACAGTACGTTTGGATTTACAAATTGAGGGCGACGCTAGTGTGCCTACAGCGTCCCTGTCTACACAAAGATTTGGGAAAATGGGGTTCGTAGACCCCTGGGCAACACACACACCTGAGGAAGAGAGTGAATTAGAATGGAGAGATAATGCCCGGAAAGAATTATGGTACGATGCCCTGGAGGAAGTCCAGTATCAACGGCAGCAGCGCCTTCCTGGTGTCGCATACCAGTTGGAGGAACAAATGGCGTGGCGGATGCCACTTCTGGGAGATCAACCTGGAGGGCAGCGGGTAAGACAACTCGAGTACCTCGTGGAAAGGGAACTGAGCCTGGACGCCTCATACCGGGCACTGTGGTGGTGCACTGTCCAGCCAGAGACGTGGAGGGCAGAGGGCATCCAGCCAGAGGGGGAGAACTACACAAGCCCTGGCCTGTTGTGGAAAGCCTTAGTGGAGGATGTCGACTTCGGCAGTCCAGCAGAGTCACGGTACTGGGCTATCTTTCATTACCGAGGTGAGATGATACAGGGCCCGAGATCTATTGGACTGGGAGAAGACCTCCGCCGTTTCGCTGCCATGGAACGAGAGCTGGAGATGGACTATGTAGAACTATTAAATTCCTGCCAGCCGCAGAGCAGGGACGCAGACCGGGAAAACTGGGTGGCAGACCCAGACCTGCTAGCCTATAGCTGGGAAAACGCGACAGAGGTACCCCCTGCTTCACTACCAGTTGCAGAAGTAGGGGACCTCATAGACTGGTCCTGGAGAGACCCACAGATGGCAGGTGGAGATGGGATCGAGGTCTCTCTACCGGCCCTACAGGGATGCTGGGCAGTCGGCCCAGATCCCCAGCGGCAGGTTACAGTTCAGAGAGAGGAGCTTGTTACACCCTCTCTCCAGCGGCAGCCTAACCCACCAAGGGGAGACCGTAAGCCCCACACCAGCGCAGATGGGACCGTGGTCTCTGCGCCCAAGTTACAGGGAGCTGAAGGAGCCGTCCTCCCTCCCCAGCGGCAGTGTGATTTGTTGGGAATTGGGAGCCCGGTCTCCATTCCCCAGTGGCAGAGTATCCAGCAGGGAATAGAGAGCCCAGCCCCCTTTCCCCCACAGCAGGACTCTGTGCTGGGAGGAGAGACAGTCGGTCTCCCTCCGCAGAGACGTGGAGTATGCATGGGAGAGGAGATTGTTACCACCTCTCCCCAGCGGCGGATCATTAATGTACAGGGAATAGAGAGCCCAGTCTCGGCAGGAGGTCAAGTACCCTGTTAGTCTGGGGGGTAAAGGGGAGAAGTTTGGCGAAACCAACCTCGCCACGTGTCCTTGGAGGGGGCTGATTGCCCGCCTCTTGCCTTTGGACTATGGACCAGACTTTATGGGAATGTGATACCCCAGATAGCCATACCATGGAGCCTATTCGTATAATGAAAGACTATGAGAAAGACTTTAGCTCCATGGCAATTGTACTGTGTGAGTAGGATCTGCGCGCTATTCGGTAGTTTTGTGCGTGCAGATCCCAGCTATCTGGGGATAGGTGAAATGTCTGTGTGTTATGTGTAAATGTGACTTTATGTATTTTAAAGTGTTTTATGTCGTTTTGCAACCATGTGGTTAATGGAGTCTGCCTTTAGTCCTGGGTAATTGGATTACTTCTCCAATTAACTCCAGGGCAGAAGGGAGGAAACCAGGGTGCATTGTGGGGATGTTTTTCTGCCAGCCAGAAAGGAACAAAAGATACTTTTAGTAACTTTTGAACCCCTGGTCGGATTCATGCCATTTTTTAATATGTTGTTCCCCTGAATGGATTGATTGTGGATATGTATTTTTATGTGAATGTGATGTATGGTTTTAAAGTTATGAAAGTTGTGTAAAAGTATATTTTACACTGTATGCATAATGGGATTATGTGTCACACTAAGGGGAGGGGATGTGTGGGAGGTAACATCTATGTCATTGGTTCTTTTATGCCTCCCCCTGGGTGTGGCCTGTATGTGTGAGTTGGAAATAAAAGCCAGGCTGGATGAGCCAGTCCAGAGTTCCTGTTTTACCCTCAAAGTGATGTGTCGTCTCATTATTGGGAGAAAGGATTTATTGCATGCTGTTCCAGTTGACTGCTAGGAGTGCAAGCCTATTCGTATGGGTCCTATTCAACGGTCTACAGCATTCCTATGCTTGAGAAGGTTCATATGCTGCATCGGTTCGGTGATTGTGGTGTCTGCCAGAGTGCTTGGAGTCCTCAGGAAACGCTAGGAGCATCCATTAACGGAGGTACCCGGTCGGGGTGCCAGGCGATCCGTTACACACCCAACTCTTGTTTTTCCAAGACTTAGCTAGGGCCACTCTAATCAGACGCAAATCTTTTGGTCCAGTGACGGCCGCGCTGCGCAAAGCCAACATACCATATAGATGGGGTAACACCGGCTCCTTACTTGTCCATCACGCAGCGACCACCCACAATCTCACCTCACCGATGGGGGCTCCGGCTTTCTTGTCAGCACTGGGACTTCACCTGGAACAACCGCACACTGCAGACGATGCCCAAATCACCTCATGGGAAACACCAGCCAGCACCTCCACCGACCAAGCAATGAAAAACCAACGACCTCAGAACACCTGAACTTGATGAACCTGCCTCGTCACAACCACGACACTCCTGCTCATAGCAGCCAGGCTGACAACCTGAACTCTTATACAACCATGGAAGGCCTATAGCCTTATGTTACTTATTTTATTATTTAACTACTTTGTTGTTGTTATTTTATGCATATATTAACGATACTCAGCTGTGATCTCCTTACGGGCCTATACCCGTGCATAACATCCCGCAGGCACCCCTTCCTCCTCATGTGATGTGTATGCTCATATTAATACCTTTTATTTCCCTGTTACTACATGTATAATCCTGTTCATAAACTCTACCACTAAATACATGAGGCACCCATACACCCAACGATACCAAACAGACCTACACAACAGACAAATTGATGGGGATTGATGGCATCCCCCCGCCACCCCCACGGTAAGGGGAATTAGTTAAGATGCCACAGGTAGTACCCTGCAACAGGGAGCCTCACCCACACCTGATGAAACACAAACCAAAAATCAACGGGGGTCCATGGACAGGTACCCACTGACATCTGTCACCACAAGCCTTACCCAAACCTGTAACAAGCATATATTTGCTCTTAGTCTACCAACTAAAGCTACACTTCGCACCAACGAGCATTCACAGACACCCAAACTTGGAGTATCCCAGGGAACCAACACACAACCCACCACAACTGTCAGAAATAGCACAACCCTGGGCGTGTTACCTAACCTGTCTAACTTTTAAAAACAAAAAAAGTACTTAGTTTCACCTGTGTATTAATCCCACAAAAATGTACAATGTTCTCACATGCTATGACACCGTATCTAGATGTATACTCAATAATGCTTGTCACAGTTGTCGTAACATGACAAGCTTGTATGTTATTAAGCTATGCACTACGAAAATAAAGAATTTAAAAAAAAAAAAAAAAAGCTGTATTACTGGGCCTTAGAGCGGCCAGATTTAATGATTTACAAGAGAGAATCAAAGTCAGAAATAGCCGAGGTCAGGAATACAGAGATACGGATACACAAAAAACAAGCCAGGTCAGGATAATAGAATTACACAGGTCAATATACAAGCCGGGTCAGGATACCAGAAATACACAGGTCAATATACAAACCAGGTCAGGACACCAGAAGATAACAGGTTTAAAACGAAGCCAAGGTCAATAAAGGGAAATCACAAGAGAGTCACAGGAGCACTAAACGTGTTACTAAACAGAAACTACAATGAGGCAATGAGTAAGGTCTTGAATGCTTTAAATATGTTCACATGTATTCTTATTGGTCCACGTCATCTCTGCGACTCCAAACAGCACGGGGTCGCCTAGATGACACGGTCTCTTTAAGGGCTTGACGTCAAGATTTACAATTCTATTTAATGGCCTGTAGTTTGGCCCACGAACCAGCAGACGGAGCCGTTTGCAAGACTGAAGGTAAGTATTAGCTTTCAGGCTGAGCAGCCACGCGTTATGGCAGCGCAGCCTGAGGATAGGAGCAATGCGGCCGCGCAACGCCTTCTGCCTGCGCGGCCCAAGGAGGGAAGGCACGGGCGCCAGGTGCAGATAAGTCTGAGACATTATCAGCCCCAAATGTATAAACAAAACCTCAAAAAAAATTAAAAACGTTATCGGCGCACTATCGCAAAACCTGTATATTGAAAAAACAGAAGTGTTTAGTACCATTGTATTGATGCTGGCAACTGAGCTTACACTTTAATGCCCATTGCTGTGGTAGTAAAACCCTCTGCTATCAGATGTGCATAGTGATTTGGGATAGTGTGCAAGGTTACTTTACTTTTATTTTTTTATGCGTAAATATTTGAGCTGATAATCAAAACAACCATCACTGCCCTCCTACAGCACTGGGAATTTGAGCTCTGGGCATATTTCTGTGTGTTTTTAATGGTCGATTATGTGTTTGTCAAAGAGGCGGAAGAAATGGAAGATGGCACCTTGAGTCTAAACCGGGGGGGGAGGGGGAGGAGATGGAATTTTTTTTTTTTTTTTTAAGAACTGTGGACATTTGGTTGCTTTTTAACTACTTGATCTACTTTCTACTTAACCAGTAATAAAAGCCCCAGCAGGAGGTGCTATTCAACTACTCCTTGAATAGACTCAATCCCCCACATCCCCCCTCCTCCCACCTTTGGAGATACAGGCAGCTGGATGGGGAAGGCTGTGGAAAAGAAGTACCCTTGGTCTCTAACGTGTAGTGCTTAGGATTCACTGATTCCGTTGCCCCCTATAATCTTTATAATTCCACCTCGTGCAAACCCCCATGCGAGAATGTTCTTGATTGAGACTTGCTGCATAATGAAGCCCCTGAGCAGCAATAATTAGGACGTGTCTTGATTCTTCCTTCCCTCCCCCTGGGCCCTGCTGGTAAGGAAAAAGAAGCATACGCACACTGTGTATGCAGTGATGGATGCAGACAGGACTTGGGTGTGGTACACACTTCTCCAATCAGCACACAGCATTCAGACACACCTCCCATTCGGCTGCATCCTAAAGTGACATAAGATAGGGTGGACACGTCATCCACATCTAATAATATGAACCTGCATCTCGGCTGCAGATACTGCACAAAGCCCAGCCCTGCTTCTCCCTTTGTGTGATCATCTCCACTCATTGCTACAGGCATGGCGTAGATACAGGCATAAACAAAACTGGCTCATGTCGCTCCTCCTTTATATAGGTATTCAGGTTTTTACAAAGGGTGCAGTTAGTTATAGGAATTTAGACATTTATCAAGCATCAAATTACCCATGAATTTGATCATTTCAGTTTGCCCGGTAAGAGCAGGCAAAAACTAAAGACTTTTTGTCATCCTGTGGACAAGCATATCAATAAAAATGGGAGTTCGCCAAACCCTTATTAACCAAAGAGGGCTGGTAAATATTCCCTATCCCCTTATTTGATGGCTAAAATATCTAATACGTAAACACGGCATGATGAAATAGGGGAGAATTCCGCCGCTCCCACTCCACAAGATACTATCAGGACGGTGGTGGAGAATAAGTGAATTCAAAGGGAATTTCAAATTTAAGGTCAAATGAACAAAACTGGAAACATTTCCTAGGTCTGCAACGCTTTCCGTTTGCCTACTTTGTCTTTAAACTTGAAATTCATTTTGAATTTTCACTTCAGTGAATAACACTGTATATAGTGCATTGGATATAAATTTATTTTTATTCATCTTTAATTATTTATTTATATTTTGACAATTGAACATAATTCAGGTTTATAATGGAGAAGGAAACAGAAAGAAAAAAATGAGGGAAATGAAGGGTAATAAGGGTATCACCACACACTGCATAGCGTAAGTATAGCAAACTCACAAAGGATCACTGTCAATGTTAAATCCATTAAATCCAAGCCCCTGACTATTATCAGTCTGATATCTATATACCGGACCTCTGTAAGCCATAAACAGCAACTATACATTCCACATATCCACTCATATAACGGCCCCATCCTATCCCCTCATCGAACCCATTGGGCTACAGCTGGTATTTGCACCTGATCTCTATGTGTTCCACAACGACCGCATCTTATGGACAGTTTTGTTGGAAGGTATATAGTAGTTCTGGATATCGACTGATTTAATTATCATGGACACCGTGGGTAGTTTTGGAGACTTCCACACTTTAACTATATGTTTCAACGTTAATATAGTGTAGAATAATTTTTTGAGACACTTTAGGATATTCTGAGGGAAGCCCCAGCAGATATGTAGAAGGTAATGTAATACCGGTAGTGATGTACCGAACGGTTCGCTGGTGAATAGTTCCTGGCGAACACAGCGTGTTCGCGTTCGCCACGGCGGGCGAACACATGCGCGGTTCGATCCGCCCCCTATTCGTCATCATTGAGTAAACTTTGACCCTGTACCGAACAGTCAGCAGACACATTCCAGCCAATCAGCAGCACACCCTCCCTAGCAGACCCTCCCACCTCCTGGACAGCATCCATTTTAGATTCATTTGGAAGCTGCATACATTTTTTATTTTTTTATTATATTTGTTTATTTTATTTATTTATTTTTTATTTTATTTTTAAATTCTTTATTTTTGTAGTGCATGGAGGTATAACAAATGAGCATGTGGTACCCCAACGGCATTCCTCATGCTTTTCAAGTAACAATTGTAACAATAGGGTATATGTTAATACCCTAGTCTGCGCGGAGCCCTCCATGGGTGAAGATGGATTAATTTTTTATTTTATTTTTAAGTTCGACGGGTATGATGGCTTTTTATTTGGCCTTTTTTGGGGCTGAAAAATGACGATTTTAGAAAAAAAAAGACGTTGAATAGTAAGTTGAATTTTACTTTACAGGGTAGTAATTTTATTCCCCCCTCACTATTTTTAGGGTGAGGGGGGTAGGTAGGGGCTTTTTTATTTGGGTGTGTGACTACGGGGTTGGGGACCCCAAGTCACCTTTGATGGGGGAGGGGAGGATTTTAATTTAGGGCCCCCACCCGCCGCTCAGGGGTGGGGGCCGGGGGGGACAGTAGGTGTTTTTTAGGGCCCCCACCCACCGCGCAGGGGTGGGGGCCGGAAGGGGAGGACAGTAGGTCCCCCCCCTTATTGTAACTTAGGGCCCCCACCCATCGCGCAGGGGTGGGGGCCGGGGGAGGACAGTAGGTCCCCCCCCCATTATTCTTTTATAGGGCCCCCACCCGCAGCTCAGGGGTGGGGGCTGGGGGAGGACAGTAAGTCCCCCCCCTCTTATTGTAACTTAGGACCCCCACCCGCCGCTCAGGGGTGGGGGCTGGGGGGAGGACAGTAGTTCCCCCCCCCCATTATTCTTTTATAGGGCCCCAACCCGCAGCTCAGGAGCCATGTTACTCTGTATAGAGAGGGAGCCATGTTTACACTGTATATAGAGGGAGCCATGTTACTCTGTATATAGAGGGGAGCCATGTTACTCTGTATATAGAGAGGAGCCATGTTTACACTGTATATAGAGGGAGCCATGTTACTCTGTATATAGAGAGGAGCCATGTTTACACTGTATATAGAGGGGAGCCATGTTACTCTGTATATAGAGGGAGCCATGTTACTCTGTATATAGAGGGAGCCATGTTTACACTGTATATAGAGGGGACCCATGTTATTCTGTATATAGAGGGGAGCCATGTTACACTGTATATAGAGGGAGCCATGTTACTCTGTATATAGAGGGAGCCATGTTTACTCTGTATATAGAGGGAGCCATGTTACTATCTGAGGTGGTTAACTATGATTGGCCCTGGCATGTTTGTTAGTCTGGCCTGCATGGTTGTCTGGCATGAATAAAAGTAGCATGTTTCAACTATATTAGTAGTTAGACTAGTTTGCACTAAAACATGTGCAAATGGGGAGTTTGCGGTTGTGCTAATGGACTGTTTGCGGTTGTTTGCGGTGCGTTAAACGGGGAGTTTGGTCTGTCACTGTGAAGCGGGCGTAACCCTTACACTACCTGATCGATACAACATCATACCTGATGTTTTAAAGCACGTTATTACAAACAATTTAGGAATGTTAGGTGATTTATGCCCTTTATGGATTAAAACCAGACTCTGCATCAACTATGTAATTTTCCATGGGAGTTTTGCCATGGATCCCCCTCCGGCATGCCACAGTCCAGTCCCCTTGAAACAACTTTTCCATCACTATTGTGGCCAGAAAGAGTCCCTGTGGGTTTTAAAAATCGCCTGCCCATTGAAGTCTATAGCGGTTCGCCGGTTCGCGAACATTTGCGGAAGTTCGCATTCGCCGTTCGCGAACCGAAAATTTTATGTTCGTGACATCACTAAATACCGGTCACTCAGTAATTAATTGATGGATGGCCTTGCAAAAGGGTTTAATCCGGGAACCTTTCCACCAGACGTACCATGGATTCCTGCTCCTGACCACACTGACAAACTGAAGACGCGGTGGGAACATTTTTATGTAATCTAGGAGGCACCATATACCATCCATACAATAGAGTTTAATGCTGTTCCACCAGGGATGTGGAGCGTATCATGCCTTTTTGTACTGAAAGTATTCTTGCACATTGTAATGGTGAAATTTCAATGGGTAAGTCTGATTCCCAGCTGTGGGCTATGTGCGACTGGGAAAATGGTATGTGCATGGCCATTACTTTGTAGTACATGTAGATGGGTTTACATCCTGGCGAAAGTTTGCCATTGATAGATGTTTGATCAATAGCAGTTAGCTCAGGCAAATGGTGTGCTCTCCAATACCTTTGTCTTTTTAATCCTGTAATCAACTATTTAAGTTGCAAGTACCAATACTTGCAGGAGGTCTAGGTGTGTTTGTAAGGTTTTAAAATCCAGGTTGTGATCTTACAATTTGAGAAACACAAGTTGACTTTGGGTTATTCCACACTCTGTGATTAAAAGTAGGTGAGTGGTACGGCAAGGCTGAAATCAGAGTTTCTAAAGACGGCTGTACATTGGCACAAATTAAGGATCAATATTTGTCCCATATAAGTTAGCATGATTAATAGGGAAGCTCCAGGCAAATGTGGGCTGTATTGGGTTGGGAACTGTGGGAGGTGAGAAATCAAATGTGGCTGAATAAGATAATTTTCCATATTTATCCATTGAGGTGGCTCTACTCAAAGAAAATTAGAGAATACGAAAGCTGCAATAGCAACATGAGAAAATAATTGTAAATGAGCTACTCACAGGCCCCCCCCCCCTCCCCCCCCCCCCCCATAGAAATTGGTGCTTGTAATAAACGCAAAGCAATTCTTGGCCTCACAACGGCCTGCACAAACCTTAGGAGGTGACTTCTTGAAAAAGGAGTCCAGTAGCTCCAAAGGGAGTGTACAAAACAGGTACATCAGCCTAGGTAAGGACTAACATTTTAAAGGCACCTATCCTATCTGACCATGTCAAAAACAGGGGATTCCACTGATGTAGTAGAGATCGACACAACCTCCAAACCTTTACATAGTTATATGAACATCACTCTGATCTAAATATAAAATTATAAAGCCGATGATTTTTGCATAATGTAGGAGATTTGTCTGGTTTCAGTTAAGTAATAAACATAGGTAACAGCATCTCTGGTGGGCCGAGGCAGAGTACCCGATATTCCTGCTTTCTGAAATAACCTAGGAAGGTATGGAGCTCGGATTGGGGCAAATTTATTATAATATAGAAAAAAAATTGGTCTGGGCGATTTTCTTGAGCGTAATTTGCTATAATTCACAGCAGTTCCTCTCTAGGGAGTAAGGACGTGTCAGGTCCTCAGTCTGTTGGGTTTAATTGTGGTAGAACTATATTATCTAGGTCAGGGGTAGGCAACCTACGGCACTAGTGCCATGCACGGCACTCGAGGTGTCTTTCCACGGCACTCAAGGCTGCTAGAGCCAAACAGGGTCTGGCCTATCAGGAGTCTCAGTGAAACTTCAGACATCTGCTAATACAAAGAGGTAGCGAAGGACAATCCTCAATTTATGCATTGCAGCACTTAGAGGAAGTGATCTCAGATCACTTCCTCCCAGCACTTGTGAATGGAAATCCACACTGTAGTAGAGCAGCCCACAGCTGATGTTGCAGCTCCTATCCTTGACCTGTACCTGCCCAGGCTGGTCCCCACTGGAACCCAGGGAAGCCACCCACACTGCTAGATATACACAGACCTGCAGAATAAGCCTCCCCTCATACAAATAATACGAACAGCCCACACACAAACATACACACAATCCCCACAAACGCAACACCACTAACAATCTACATACATGCACACAATCCCACATGCAGCCTCTCACATGCAAAACCCCAAACAGCCCCCATACACTACCTAACACACAATGTGACATATCCACCCACACACAATTCCACAAGCAGCCCTCATACACAGCCCACATTCATATGTATCATACACGATACCATAAACTACTAATGAACATATACAATATAATAGCTCATATACGCACAAATACAACGATACAAAGCAATTACAGTATAAATAACACAAGCAGAAAACGGCAGCACACACACCTCAATTTAAAAAAATAGGATTGGCAGGGCCGTTTGAAGGAATTTGGGGGCCCCAAGCAAAATGGACATGGAGGCGCCCCCCCCCCACCCCCCGCACGCAAAGCCTACAGGAACCACAGCATAGCCATACAGTTTAAGTTCACCCACACTTTACATAAATAAAAAAGGTTTACAGTGCAAATACTGCTGTTGCATATAATGTGCATAAAATTTTAACATTTTCAACAATTGAAAATTCCCTGTGTTCTCCTCATCTCCCCTTCTCCTCACCCCCTCCCTGTGTTCTCCTCATCTCCCCTTCTCCTCACCCCCCCTCCCTGTGTTCTCCTCATCTCCCCTTCTCCTCACCCCCCTCCCTGTGTTCCCCTCATCTCCCCTTCTCCTCACCCCCTCCCTGTGTTCTCCTCATCTCCCCTTCTCCTCACCCCCTCCCTGTGTTCTCCTCATCTCCCCTTCTCCTCACCCCCTCCCTGTGTTCTCCCCATCTCCCCTTCTCCTCACCCCCTCCCTGTGTTCTCCTCATCTCCCCTTCTCCTCAACCCCCTCCCTGTGTTCTCCTCATCTCCCCTTCTCCTCACCCCCTCCCTGTGTTCTCCTCATCTCCCCTTCTCCTCACCCCCCTCCCTGTGTTCTCCTCATCTTCCCTTCTCCTCACCCCCCTCCCTGTGTTCTCCTCATCTCCCCTTCTCCTCACCCCCCTCCCTGTGTCCCCCTCATCTCCCCTTCTCCTCACCCCCTCCCTGTGTTCTCCTCATCTCCCCTTCTCCTCACCCCCTCCCTGTGTTCTCCTCATTTCCCCTTCTCCTCACCCCCCTCCCTGTGTTCTCCTCATCTCCCCTTCTCCTCACCCCCCTCCCTGTGTTCTCCTCATCTCCCCTTCTCCTCACCCCCTCCCTGTGTTCTCCTCATCTCCCCTTCTCCTCACCCCCTCCCTGTGTTCTCCTCATCTCCCCTTCTCCTCACCCCCTCCCTGTGTTCTCCTCATCTCCCCTTCTCCTCACCCCCTCCCTGTGTTCTCCTCATCTCCCCGTCTGCTCACCCCCTCCCTGTGTTCTCCTCATCTCCCCTTCTCCTCACCCCCCTCCCTGTGTTCTCCTCATCTCCCCTTCTCCTCACCCCCTCCCTGTGTTCTCCTCATCTCCCCTTCTCCTCACCCCCTCCCTGTGTTCTCCTCATCTCCCCTTCTCCTCACCCCCTCCCTGTGTTCTCCTCATTTCCCCTTCTCCTCACCCCCCTCCCTGTGTTCTCCTCATCTCCCCTTCTCCTCACCCCCCTCCCTGTGTTCTCCTCATCTCCCCTTCTCCTCACCCCCTCCCTGTGTTCTCCTCATCTCCCCTTCTCCTCACCCCCTCCCTGTGTTCTCCTCATCTCCCCTTCTCCTCACCCCCTCCCTGTGTTCTCCTCATCTCCCCTTCTCCTCACCCCCTCCCTGTGTTCTCCTCATCTCCCCGTCTGCTCACCCCCTCCCTGTGTTCTCCTCATCTCCCCTTCTCCTCACCCCCCTCCCTGTGTTCTCCTCATCTCCCCTTCTCCTCACCCCCTCCCTGTGTTCTCCTCATCTCCCCTTCTCCTCACCCCCCTCCCTGTGTTCTCCTCATCTCCCCTTCTCCTCACCCCCTCCCTGTGTTCTCCTCATCTCCCCTTCTCCTCACCCCCTCCCTGTTTTCTCCTCATCTCCCCTTCTCCTCACCCCCTCCCTGTTTTCTCCTCATCTCCCCTTCTCCTCACCCCCTCCCTGTGTTCTCCTCATCTCCCCTTCTCCTCACCCCCCCTGTGTTCTCCTCATCTCCCCTTCTCCTCACCCCCCTCCCTGTGTTCTCCTCATCTCCCCGTCTCCTCACCCCCTCCCTGTGTTCTCCTCATCTCCCCTTCTCCTCACCCCGCTCCCTGTGTTCTCCTCATCCCCCCTTCTCCTCACCCCCTCACTGTGTTCTCCTCATCTCCCCTTCTCCTCACCCCCTCCCTGTGTTCTCCTCATCTCCACTTCTCCTCACCCCCCTCCCTGTGTTTTCCTCATCTCCCCTTCTCCTCACCCCCTCCCTGTGTTCTCCTCATCTCCCCTTCTCCTCACCCCCTCCCTGTGTTCTCCTCATCTCCCCTTCTCCTGACCCCCTCCCTGTGTTCTCCTCATCTCCCCTTCTCCTCACCCCCTCCCTGTGTTCTCCTCATCTCCCCTTCTCCTCACCCCCCTCCCTGTGTTCTCCTCACCCCCTCCCTGTGTTCTCCTCATCTCCCCTTCTCCTCACCCCCCTCCCTGTGTTCTCCTCATGTCCCCTTCTCCTCATCCTCCTCCCTGTGTTCTCCTCATGTCCCCTTCTCCTCACCCCCCTTTCCTGTGTTCTCCTCATCTCCCCTTCTCCTCACCCCCTCCCTGTGTTCTCCTCATGTCCCCTTCTCCTCACCCTCCTCCCTGTCTTCTCCTCATGTCCCCTTCTCCTCACCCCCCTTTCCTGTGTTCTCCTCATCTCCCCTTCTCCTCACCCCCTCCCTGTGTTCTCCTAATCTCCCCTTCTCCTCACCTCCCTCCTCCCATTGTTCTCCTAATCTCCCCTTCTCCTCACCTCCCCCCTCCCTGTGTTCTCCTAATCTCCCCTTCTCCTCACCCCCCCCGTGTTCTCCTAATCTCCCCTTCTCCTCACCTCCCCCTCCCTGTGTTCTCCTCATCTCCTCACCTCCCTGTATTCTTCTTGCCCCTCCCCCCTCCCTGTGTTCTTCCTACTCCTTCCCCCCTCCCTATGTTCTTCTTACTGCCCCATGTTCTTCTTACTCCTCCCCCTCCCTATGTTCTTCTTACTCCTCCCCCCTATGTTCTTCTTACTACTCTCCCCCCTCCCCATGTTCTTCTTACTCCCCTCCCTATGTCCTTCTTACTCCCCTCCCACCCTCCCTGTGTCCTTCTTACTCCCCTCCCACCATCCCTGTGTCCTTCTTACTCCCCACCCACCATCCCTGTGTACTTCTTATTCCCCTCCCCCTGTGTCCTTCTTACTCCCCTCCCCATGTCCTTTTTACTCCCCTCCCCATGTCCTTCTTACTCCCCTGCCTATGTTCTTTTTACTCCCCCCCTCCCTCCCTATGTTCTTCTCACCTCCCCTTCCCTATAGCGTGGCCGAGCTCAGGGTGCACTTCCTGTCAGTCCAGCCGGGAACAGGAAACTGAATCTTCTGTACCGCGTGGTACCCGGCCGGACAGGAGGAAGAGGAGCTCGGCCACGCTACAGGGAAGGGGAGGTGACGAGAGAGGCAGTGCTGCAGCCGCCTGAGGCTCTCTATAGAGCACTCAGGCGGCTTCAGCCTTATAGGAAGCGCCGGCCCTGCTTGGGGGCCCAGGCCAGCTCGTGGCCCCAAGCAATTGCTTGGTTAGCTTGCCTGGTAGCGACGGGCCTGAGGATCGGCACGCTACGGGACATCACAATCCTATATCGGCACAGTGCTGCTAAAAGGTTGCCTACCCCTGATCTAGGTATCTAGAAATACCTTGAGCTGTGGGCTGGGATAACCCTGGGTGGTCCTCACTTTAACTGTATAACTGAGCATACAATTTAGAAAAGGCTGTACCTATAGCTTGGGGCTACATACAACTCTTTCCCATCCTGATCTTCGAGGCATATTATGCGAGATTGGACCTGGCCAGCTTTTAATCTCTAACCTAATAGTTTTTTGTTTTGTTTTTTGCCTTACCGCTAGTATAGTATGTTCTGGCTTTTAATCTGTCCAGGTAATACCGTAATTTGTTTTTACCGTGTTCAGGGCCAGCATACATTTACGTTGTTCCATCATCTCATGCCAACTCAGGAAAGGGATTTCTTTTATGTTGTGCAGAAGCCTGTGCAATTCTGCGATAACATTTAAAGAGTTCCTCTTGTGTTCCATCTTTAATCATTTTTAATCTGTTGCACCCAGAATAATTGTTTTATGTATGTATAATTGGACACCTATCCAGGTATTCATGACTTAATTCCTAAGCAATTTCTAGTCTACTTGATCGGAGGCTTGCTTTTGATCATTTTGGGGGGCTGTATTTAAGGGCTAATTAAATGCAATTCAGAGGATTTTAATTCTTTAAATTTGGAGGGATTATAAATTGTGTTAATTTCCACTGAATAGTTGCATCCATTTGCCAATTGCCCACAAACCCAGATTTTGTTGAATAACTCCGTGTGTGTGAAGTGTACCCTGGTGATAGTGGACATAATGTGTCAGCAAGTGACATTGTGTGTTGTAAGCTGCTCAGTGGTAGACTGGTAGTCCACATGTGCACCACAGAGATAGTGAACACTTTCAGGTTCAAAGTGAAAATCCAAAATGAATTTCATATTTAAGGACAAAATAGCTGAACTTAAAAAAAATATGTTCAAATCAGGCTACTCTGGCCTTTAATTTAAAAATTCTATTTGAATTCTCCTTTACTAAATTACCCTGTTTGTGTTAGCTGGTAAAATATGTGATGTGTTTACAGTGCTATGGAATTTGCTGGCACTATATAAATAATAAAATAATAATAATAATGTGCAGCTCAATGGCAGTGCATTACGCTGTCGGGGTTAAGTGAGAATTGTTCGGAATTCAAACTGAATTCCGAATGTGAAAATTTCTCCAAGTCAATTCAGCTACTTTAACTTTAAATTTTAAATTTACTTTGAATTCCGAGCAATTCTTACTTTAAAAAAAGAACCCTTCTGTGTGTGATGTGCAGCTCAGTGAGAGTGTATGTTAATTTTAGATACTGAGTGTTATAGTAAACGTGGTGTATTAGTGTCGCACTGTGTGTGAGATGTGCGGCTGAGTAACATTGTTACAAACGTGTTAGATTGTGACTGTTTGTGATAGCGTACATGCTGTGAGAGTGTGTGACGTTGTTATTTTGCAGTCTTGTGATACAGAGCGATGTGTGTTGCTTTGTCTTGGTCCCTCTTTCCTCCTCATCCCCCCTCCCATTCTCCGCTCCCCCTCCCCTATGTCTGGTTTCAGCCAGTTCACTATGAGACACTGCAGGCACAGAATACACACCCAGCAAAAATGCACACAGCAGAGAGAGAAAGACAAAGGTTTCCATGCAAACAAGCGTGTAGCACACGCATATGGATATTGTAATATATTCCCTGGCACACACAGCCACACACATGATCATACTTGCAGTTGACATAGTAAATAGTCATAATAACTAGGAAAGAGGAATTCTTCCTGAACAATTCATGCCGGAAACCCTGGAAAGACTATTGAGTAAATAGAGACAATGAGACTGATGAGTGTATGTAGCCATGTACATAGAATACAGTCTGGTGGGCTAGACTAGCACACAGAATACAGACTGAGAGATCTATAGCCAGGCACACCGAATACAGACTGAGAGATCTATAGCCAGGCACACAGAATACAGACTGATAGATACATAGCAAGGCACACAGAATACAGACTGATAGATACATAGCAAGGCACACAGAATACAGACTGAGAGATCTATAGACAGGCACACAGAATACAGACTGAGAGATCTATAGCCAGGCACACCGAATACAGACTGAGAGATCTATAGCCAGGCACACAGAATACAGACTGATAGATGCATAGCAAGGCACACAGAATACAGACTGAGAGATCTATAGCCAGGCACACAGAATACAGACTGATAGATACATAGCAAGGCACACAGAATACAGACTGATAGATACATAGCAAGGCACACCGAATACAGACTGATAGATACATAGCAAGGCACACCGAATACAGGCTGATAGATATATAGCTAGGCACACATAATGCAGACTGATAGATATATAGCCAGGCACACAGAATACAGACTGATAGATATATAGCCAGGCACACAGAATACAGACTGAGAGATTTATAGCCAGGCAAACAGAATACAGACTAATAGATATATAGCCAGGCACACAGAATACAGACGGATAGATACATAACCAGGCACACAGAATACAGGCTGATAGATATATAGCCAGGCACACAGGATACAGGCTGATAGATATATAGCCAGGCACACAGAATATAGACTGATAGATATATAGCCAGGCACACAGAATACAGACTGAGAGATTTATAGCCAGGCACACAGAATACAGACTGATAGATGCATAGCAAGGCACACAGAATACAGACTGATAGATACATAACCAGGCACACAGAATACAGGCTGATAGATATATAGCCAGGCACACAGAATACAGACTGAGAGATATATAGCCAGGCACACAGAATACAGACTGAGAGATCTATAGCCAAGCACACAGAATACAGGCTGATAGATATATAGCCAGGCAAACAGAATACAGACTGAGAGATCTATAGCCAGGCACACAGGATACAGACTGATAGATATATAGCCAGGCACACAGAATACAGACTGATAGATATATAGCCAGGCACACAGAATACAGACTGATAGATATATAGCCAGGCACACAGGATATAGACTGATAGATACATAGTCAGGCACACAGGATACAGACTGATAGATACATAGCCAGGCACACAGAATACAGACAGGTAGATATATAGCCAGGCACACAGGATACAGACTGGTAGATATATAGCCAGGCACACATAATACAGACTGATAGATATATAGCCATCCACACAGAATACAGACTGGTAGATACATAGCCAGGCACACAGAATATAGACTGATAGATACATAGCCAGGCACACAGAATACAGACTGATAGATATATAGCCAGGCACACAGAATACAGACGGATAGATACATAGCCAGGCACACAGAATACAGACTGGTAGATATATAGCCAGGCACACAGACTACAGACTGATAGATATATAGCCAGGCACACAGTATACAGAGTGATAGATACATAGCCAGGCACACAGGATACAGACTGATATATATAGCAAGGCACACAGGATACAGACTGATAGACATATAACCAGGCACACAGAATACAGACGGATAGATACATAGCCAGGCACACAGAATACAGACTGGTAGATATATAGCCAGGCACACAGACTACAGACTGATAGATACATAGCCAGGCACACAGAATACAGACAGGTAGATATATAGCCAGGCACACAGGATACAGACTGGTAGATATATAGCCAGGCACACATAATACAGACTGATAGATATATAGCCAGGCACACAGAATACAGACTGGTAGAAACATAGCCAGGCACACAGAATACAGACGGATAGATACATAGCCAGGCACACAGAATACAGGCTGATAGATACATAGCCAGGCACACAGAATACAGACTGGTAGAAACATAGCCAGGCACACAGAATACAGACGGATAGATACATAGCCAGGCACACAGAATACAGGCTGATAGATATATAGCCAGGCACACATAATACAGACTGATAGATACATAGCCAGGCACACAGAATACAGACTGATATATATAGCAAGGCACACAGGATACAGACTGATAGACATATAACCAGGCACACAGAATACAGACGGATAGATACATAGCCAGGCACACAGAATACAGACTGGTAGATATATAGCCAGGCACACAGACTACAGACTGATAGATACATAGCCAGGCACACAGAATACAGACAGGTAGATATATAGCCAGGCACACAGGATACAGACTGGTAGATATATAGCCAGGCACACATAATACAGACTGATAGATATATAGCCAGGCACACAGAATACAGACTGATAGAAACATAGCCAGGCACACAGAATACAGACGGATAGATACATAGCCAGGCACACAGAATACAGGCTGATAGATACATAGCCAGGCACACAGAATACAGACGGATAGATACATAGCAAGGCACACAGAATACAGGCTGATAGATATATAGCCAGGCACACATAATACAGACTGATAGATACATAGCCAGGCACACAGAATACAGACTGATAGATACATAGCCAGGCACACAGAATACAGACTGGTAGATATATAGCCAGGCACACAGGATACAGACTGATAGATATATAGCCAGGCACACAGAATACAGACGGATAGATACATAGCCAGGCACACAGAATACAGACTGGTACATATATAGCCAGGCACACAGAATACAGACGGATAGATACATAGCCAGGCACACAGGATACAGACTGATAGATATACAGGTGATACTCGAAAAATTAGAATATCACGCAAAAGTTCATTTATTTCAGTAATGCAACGTAAAAGGGGAAACTAATATATGAGATAGACGCATTACATGCAAAGCAAGATAGTTCAAGCCGTGATTTGTCATAAGTGCGATGATTATGGCTTACAGCTCATGGGATCATGTATGGGAAAGCGACTGCAACTGGGAAGCTGGGCACAAAAATGGCAGACACATTACCTGGTGAGGTTGAGGGGCCCAAAGAGCTGGAGTGATTTCCATAGAAAATGGGTGTGGCTCGAAGTGTTATGCTTGTGAGGAGGAGGGGTTGGCAATATGACCATTCCAACATGGGGCACAAAAAATATTCTTGCACCCAGGCGTCAATGAGCCTAGGACCAGCCCTGGAAAAGACACAGATCTGGTGAAGCTATGAAAAAGACTGCATTAAGGTTGACAAGAGTACAGTGGCCTCGATTATTCTTAAAGAGGCGTGGAACAACCAGGACTCTTCCTAGAGCTGTATACCTAGCCAAACGGAGCAATCTTGGAAGAGAGGTGACCAAGAACGCGGTGGTCACTCTGAGTGAGCTACCGTGACCATGTGTGGAGATGGGAGAAACTTGTGGACGGACAACCACCACTGCACCACTCCACCTATCTGGTCTTTATGGCAGAATGCCCAGACAGGCACCTCTTCTTCCTACAAGACGCATGAAAGCCCACTTAGAATTTGAATGGGGAAAAAAGCACCAAAAGGATTTTCAGACTGTGAGAAACAAGATTCTCTGCTCTGATTAAATTAAGATTGAACTGTTTGGCCTTAATTCAAAGTGTCATATCTGGAGGAAATCAGGCACTGCAAATCACTGGAGTAACATCCCAATGGTGAAGCACAGGGGTTATAACACCATTCAGTGGTAGGGAATAGTCGGTATTCATGGGCGTAGGAACCGGGGGGGATGGGGGGGATGCATCCCCCCCAGCAAATCATGCGGGGGGGACAGGTAATGGGGAAATCCCCCCCCAGCTCCGCCGGCCCCCCTTTTGCTGTATCCGCCCGAGCGCTCTGCAGAGAGCCTCAGGCGGCTGCAGCTCTGCCCGGGCTGGTGCGTCCATGAGGGCGCACCACCCGGGCGCAGCCAGAGGAGAGGGGCTGACAGGAGGGAAGCGCTCAGCGCTCCCTCCTGTCACTCCCTCTATGTAGCGTGGCCGAGCCCTGTATAGTCCGCCGGTACAGGGAGCATCTGTCTCCTGTACCCGGCCGGACTAAAAGGAAGTGAACACTGAGTGTGCACTTCCTGTTAGTCCGCCGGGTACAGGAAACAAAAGCTCCCTGTACCCGCGGACAGTACAGAGCTCGGCCATGCTACAACACAGGTAGGGGAGGGGGGAAGAAAGAAACAGGGAGGGAGGGAGGGGGTGGGGGGGAGAAAGAAAGAGGGAGGGGGGGAGAAAGAAAGAGGGAGGGGGGGAGAAAGAAACAGGGAGGAAGGGGGTCAGAAAGAAACAGGGGGGGGGAATAAAGAAACAGGGAGGGAGGGGGGATAAAGAAACAGGGGGGTGATAAAGAAACAGGGAGGATGGGGGGGGGATAAAGAAACAGGGAGGGAGGGGGATAAAGAAACAGGGAGGGAGGGGGATAAAGAAACAGGGAGGGGGGATAAAGAAACAGGGAGGGAGGGGGATAAAGAAACAGGGAGGGAGGGGGGATAAAGAAACAGGGAGAGAGGGGGGATAAAGAAACAGGGAGAGAGGGGGGATAAAGAAATAGGGAGAGAGGGGGGATAAAGAAACAGGGAGGGAGGGGGGATAAAGAAACAGGGAGGGAGGGGGTATAAAGAAACAGGGAGGGAGGGGGTGTGTGATAAAGAAACAGGGAGGGGGGTGACAAAAGAAACAGGGAGGGGGTGATGAAGAAACAGGGAGGGAGGGGGGATAAAGAAACAGGGAGGGAGGGGGGATTAAAGAAACAGGGAGGGGGGATAAAGAAACAGGGAGGGAGGGGGGATAAAGAAACAGGGGGGGGGGTGATAAAGAAACAGGGAGGATGGGGGGGGATAAAGAAACAGGGAGGGAGGGGGATAAAGAAACAGGGAGGGAGGGGGATAAAGAAACAGGGAGGGGGGATAAAGAAACAGGGAGGGAGGGGGATAAAGAAACAGGGAGGGAGGGGGGGATAAAGAAACAGGGAGAGAGGGGGGATAAAGAAACAGGGAGAGAGGGGGGATAAAGAAATAGGGAGAGAGGGGGGATAAAGAAACAGGGAGGGAGGGGGGATAAAGAAACAGGGAGGGAGGGGGTATAAAGAAACAGGGAGGGAGGGGGAGGGGATAAAGAAACAGGGAGGGGGGATAAAGAAACAGGGAGGGAGGGGGGATAAATAAACAGGGAGGGGGATGGGATAAAGAAACAGGGAGGGAGGGGGGATAAAGAAACGGGGAGGGAGGGGGGATAAAGAAACAGGGAGGGAGGGGGGGGATAAAGAAACAGGGAGGGGGGAAGAAACAGGGAGGGGAGGGAGAAAGAAACAGGGAGGGAGGGGGGAAAGAAACAGGGAGGGAGGGGGAAAGAAACAGGGAGGGGGGGAGGGGGGGAAAGAGTGACAAGGGAGGGGGAGAGTGAGTGACAAGGGAGGGAGGGGGGGAAAGAGTGACAAGGGAGGGGGAGAGTGAGTGACAAGGGAGGGAGGGGGAGAAAGAGAGTGACGAGGGAGAGAGATTGACATCCATCACACACACACAATCATGCCACCCTCACACACACAGAAACACACAATTCATCCTTACACACACTCAATGCACCCTGTGCACACACACACAATCATGCACCCCGTGCACACACACACAATCATGCAATCCGTACACACACAGAAACACACAATGCCTTCCTTACACACACTCAATGCACCCCGTACACACACTAAATGCACCCCTTACAGACGCACACACTGCATCCCGTACATACACAGAATCACATCTTGCAGCCCTTACACATACAAACACAGATTCACACAATGCATTCCTTACACACATATCAGGACATCCCCTACACACTCCACCCCCTGTGAACAAACTCATTGGTGGAACGTGAAGGTGGACCCTGGGACCCAGACCTTGAGCTGTGTAAAGGGCCCCCAAAAAATGGAGCTGCTTCCCGTTCTCACAGAACATTGATTTTTGGGACCACAGTTACAAACAGCCTCCAGAGAGCCTGTTCTACACCAGACCAGTGGAGCCAGACTGCAGCTAGAGTCCATCATCATCCTCATCTGGTTGTAAGTAGGCAATCTAGCATATTATTTGTGGCACTAATCTCTAATTTACCTCACATTAAAGAAACAATATAGTCCCCAGAAGCACTGCAGCTTAATGTAGTGGTTCTGGTGTCTATAGCCTGTCCCTGCAGGCCTTTTAATGTAAACACGGCGGCACTCCAGCACTGGCGTTAGTTAACATGGCAGAAAAATAATTGGAAAGGGTTAGGGGGGCTACTAATAAGGATAGGGGGAGAGGGGTAGGTAGAAAAATAATTGGAAGGGTTTAGGGGGGCTACTAATATGGATGGGAGGAGGGGGGAGGTAGAAAAATGATTGGAAGGGGTTAGGGGAGTACTAATATGAATGGAAGAGGTAGGGTGGGTTCTAATATGCATGGAAGGGGTAAGGGGGTACTAATATGCATGGAAGTGGTTAGGGGGTACTAATATGCATGGAAGGGGTAGGGGGTTAATATGCGCGGAAGGGGTAGGTGGGGTTCTTTTGTGCATGGAAGGGGTAGGGGTGGTTCTAATATTCATGGGAAGGGTAGGGGTGGTTCTAATCAGGAGGATCCCGGCGCTGTATCCAGGTAAGTAAAACCCCTTCCTTGTAGTGACCCTTTAATGTTATTATTTAATCATTTATATAGCGACTGCAAATTCCGTAGCGCTGTACAATGGGATAAACAACTCCTAGTTTACGGAATAAGAATATACCCGGCGAGTAAAAATGCTATCCCCCCCAGATTTTTTGGGGTTCCTACGCCCATGGGTATTCCCCAAATTTCTGTATTTAATATGTCTGTATTGGTTATACACCTGTGTTTTGTTTGTCTGTCTATTTACCAGTACTTTGTAATCCATCTGTCTGTCTGTATCTACCATATATCTGTATTCTGTCTGTATTCACATATGGCTTTACACTGTCTGTCTGTACTCAACATTTGTCTTTTTATCTTTGCCTTCTACCCGTTGAGTATATATACTGGAGCTTGTGAAGAAAGGTGAAGTGCTGCCTAAAAAAAGCACACAGGCTCAAAAGATCAGTCAGCAATATTAAGGCTCCAACAAATGTGAGTGTATTTATTTAACTCACAATTTAGTGTTAGATACAAACACACAGAATATAAACAATTAATAAGACAAACAAAATACAGATTAATGGTGAATACAGATAGAATGCAAACATTGTGGACATAGTGGTGACTGGTGAAGTTTAAAGATAGTGTGGTTCTAGACTCTTCCCCTGGAATTTAACGATGCCCCTGACTTCTTGAGCTCTGCCCATTTAATCCCACGCACCCACTCTCTGACCTAATGAGATGCGATGTGCTGTTTAGCACTATGAACCTATAGATACACATATTTGAGAAGCAAAAAACACTTTGAATAGTTCAAACTGACATACACGGAATGCAGTTTCATGGGGGAGACAGAAGAAAAAAAAGTGGTGGAAACAGACAGACAGACAGATTGAAAATAGTCAAATGGTTAATACACAAACTACATACACACTTATAGACTGCTGCAAATAGGCAGGAAGAATGCGATACATATTGTTAGAATGTGAGATAAAAACACACCCACTGCCTGCTATACACAGTTTAACACTAAGATCTGATAACGGACACTTTTATTGTTGTATATTTAGTGTATCAATGATAAACATTTACACATGGTTGAGATCCACGGTCATGACGTGTGGGCGTGAGTGCGTGCGTTCGCCGTGATGACGGAGTAGGAGGGGAGCCCGCTATGCCTCGCCGAGGTAGCCGCGCCTGAAAACTCTCCCGCGCTGTGCAAGAGATCGATCAAACAACCTGTATATTTTCCCCTCAAGGAGTGTCCCTACGCTGGCCTTTGGTGTCGGAACGGAAGCAGAACCGAACAATAGCGCCAACGGTAACCGCCGAAAACTGTGTGTCATCAGCCTCAGCTCTAGACCCGGAGTGCTGTCTTTCTAAAACATACTTCGTTTTGTGTCCACTTGGTTGGCGTTCTGAAATCTTGCTGGAAGTAAACTATGTATCCCTATTGTACATACGCTGGAATAATACGGTGAAGTAGAACTTTATATACTTGAAACCTTTAAACTGTTTCTGCACTCGGTCGTAGCGAGTACAAACGCATACTTTAATTGCCTGATATTGAGTGTAAACCCAAAAATGCTGATAGTTATACCTTGAGCTCTCTACATTCTGAGCTTAATCCAGCTCAATAAGTAAAAAAGGCAAAAGGAAAAATACGGGAAAAAACAGAAGAAAAATGGAAAAAAAAAAGGAAAAAATATATATAATAAAAAAAAAAAAAAAATATATATATAAATAAAAAACAAGAGAGACACGATATCGCTATAAGCACACAGGTTTTGTATTTTTTTTTTTTTTTTTTTTATTTTTTTTTTTTTTTTTCTCTTTCTGGCTGTGGCTGAGGCACCAATTACCGTGCAATAAGAGGCAAAGGCTGAAACAACCCTGACCACAGTATAGATATCAGGCAAATTCGACAATTTATTTTAAAACACTCTTAAAGAAAGGACGAGAGGAGGAGAGCAGTGCTGGAAGGGGGGGGAAAAAGGAAAAAAAAGAGAGAGAAAAAGGGGAAGGGAAGGGAAAAAAAAGAAAAAAAAAAGACTTCACAGAAGGCTGCACGTAGCAGGGAGGAAGAGAAAGTAAGAGAAAGTAAAAGACAAGCAAAAGAAAAACTAAAAGAAAACGGAAAAGACTTAAGGAAGATCTAAGCAAGTCCGACCAAAGACTGAATAAAGATTGATTGGTGGGCTTGTTCGCTCCATAAGCTGTGAATTGCTATAACATGGCTACGAAAAAAACACATGAAACCAAACTCTCTTCTAGGAAAGACAAAAAAGACCTCTCCCAAGATAAATCTCAGGATAAATCACTCACAACATATTTTTCCCCCCAGCAACATAAGAACTCCAAACATAGATTAAATGAGATGGATGTGACCTTGGAAACTTTGGATCCAGGACCAATAAGTAATCCTGATAAAGAGTTAATAACCATTTCCTTGCTCCAAACTAGTTTAAAGACCAACCTGGATGAGTTCAAAACGGAATTGGCTTCAACTGCCGCAGAAATCAAACTGGATATTAAAACTGAAATAAAAGTTCTCGTAGCAAAAATGGAAACTTTTGAAGACCATCTTAAACAACTAGACTCCCAAGTAAAAAATTTAACAGAAGATCACGATAAAACTCAGCGGGTCATTCTAAATCTTCAAAACAAATTATCTGAATTAGAAGATCGCTCTAGACGGAAAAATCTACGCTTTAGAGATATCCCAGAAAAAGGCAGTCAAGAGGATGTTAAGCAATCCGTGACGGAGTACTTAATTATATTGGGTGTCCCCTTTAAATCTTCAGATTTGATTATAGAAAGATGCCATAGGACATTCAAACCACAAGTTATTCAAAATGATTCTCCTCGAGACATTATAGCATGTTTTTTTTCATTTGACTTCAAAGAAACCATCCTGAAACTTGCAAGAACCAACCCAGTCTCTGAAGGTCCTTTTCAGAAAGTCAAAGTATTTCAGGACTTATCCTTCGAAACTAGAACAAAACGAAAAACATTCAGCTTTGCCACTCGATCTCTGAGAAGCCACAATATAAAATACAAGTGGCTTTTCCCTTTAAAACTCAGCCTTTCCTTTGAAGGCAAGAGAGAAATATTTGAGACCAATGCATCTCTAATAGATTGGCTCAAAAACAATAAATTATTGCTGTAGATTTATAATCGTATAATATAGGGGGATAAACGCCCTTGGGTGGTTAGAAAGTGGATTAAGAGAAATGGGATGAGAGAGAGAGAGGGAAGGGAGGGTATTTGAAAATTATATTAATTATATTAATTATGGTAATTTTTTTTTTTTTTTTTTTTTTTTTTTTTTTTTTACAAGTTAACATATGAAAAAGCAACATTCACTTGTTTTCATTGGGCCTCTATAAATATACTAATTATCTTACTCTTTGAAAATGTAGACACTGCCTGGGCGTCCCCCACTAGATGGATATCCATGTGTAAATAACTCCAATATTATTTTACATGTACTAAAGTAAATCTTATTTGATTTAATTAATATGTCAAAAAAGGGGGTAACAAAAGGCAAGGAAAAAAAAAAAAGGAAGAAAAAAGAGAAAGGGACAGGTAATGCTGTTCTCAATGCCCTAGGCGGTGGTATATGGTACATATTTGTGAATGTATATACAAATGTAACACATTATATAGCAATTGCAAGAACAAATTAGACATATATTATAGGCATTGAGATTAAGGTATTGATAGATAAAAGAATGCTCTGCCTTTTTTTTTTTTTTTTTTTTTTGTTTGCCCTTATTCTATATTCGTGGGCAAAACCACCCGGAAGGGGGAAGGAAGAGAGAAGGGGAAGAAAAAGGGAAAGAAAAGGGGGAAATAACATAGGATATCACTTTTTGTGCTCACATATTGCATAATGTATTAATGTATTAAAAATATAAATTAGTCACCATAGGTATCCTATAGGTGTTGTATTAGTAGAAGGATACCCATGTCTAACTAAACTCACTATCACTCTATAGGTCTTATGTAAAACTGCTGCTAAACAATTAACACTTTAAAAGCTAACACTAGGGAGTTGTCCCAAGTGAGATAATTCACCACAAATTCACTAATTTCTCCACAAGCTTAAGTCACTAGCAATTAACGTTTACACACAAAATATTCTTATTGTGTGCACTATGTATAAATAATGATAGACTAATTAAGATATTTACAAATTAAATAAAAATTTGGGGATATTTTTTTTTTTTTTTTTTTTTTTTTTCTCTCTCTCTTTCCCTCTCATTGTCTCCCTCCCCCTGCTATATAATGGGAGAGAAGCAACACAACAAAGGGAGGGCAATTCAGGGGCTGGTTTCTATCTCAGGCATGGTTCAGGGTTCCCCTCTTGTGTAGCTATGCTACTCGATTTTCATTGTACCTATATGGCTTTCAATGACTACAATAGCATTAGGTTTTTACCTAAACGGTTGAATGTAGATGGGGGGCTTATTCAGTGCCCTCCATCTGATGGTATACATGTTGGGTGTCGTATTTCCTTTTTTTATTTTAATGATAGTGTGACAAGTTATTTTTGGTTTTGTTTTTTTCAGGAAGTTAAAAAATATTGTCTATATGTATTTCTATGTTGAACTTTTTATCCCTGAATGTCCAGGGGCTTAATACAAATAAGAAAAGGCACAGACTGTATGATTCGCTGACGAAACTAAACATACAGGTAGCGTTTCTACAAGAAACGCACTGGCGTAAAGACACTAAACAAACTTGGGGTGGAGAAAATTTTGCAACGGTGATTCAGGCCTCACTAACAGAAAAAAAAAAAGAGGTGTGGCAATTATATTCAGAAAAGATATTAACTTGGATATTCTCCATATTGAATTGGACTTAGAAGCGAGGTTCATTATTCTATTATGTAAGATTGATGATAGAGTTTTTACTCTGGTTAATGTCTATTTACCTAATGTCGACCCAATGACCAAATTTTCCCTGATAATGGACAAAGTTGATAAAATCTGCAGGGGACATTTGATCATTGCCGGGGACTTTAACTGTGTTAGTGATCCAGTTATGGATAGAACTTTTTTATCTCCCTTATCAAACAACAAAGGAGCTATCAAACAAGCAAAAAAATTGAATAATATTTGTAAACAATATAATCTATACGATATGTGGAGACTATTACACCCCTCTGAAAAAGATTTTTCTCATCTATCCGGGGTGTATGGTACTTACTCCCGGATAGATTTTTGCTTAACAAATGCCAACACCATCCCGCTCTTTAACCATATTAATCTAAGGGAAAACACTTGGTCAGACCATAGTTTCGTCCTATTTGATCTCGGGGATTCTCCCCCTCTACATCGTAATACTTGGAGACTAAATGATAACATTTTAAAAGACCCTAGTAATAGGGAGGACCTCACCAAATTATTGAAATATTTTTGGGCAGAAAACAACCCGGGAGATACCTCTCCGTTAATAAATTGGTGCACGCATAAATCGGTAATGAGGGGCTATCTAATTAAAATAGACCACTTCCTTAAGAAAAAGAACGGCACAATACTGCCTGACTTATATATTGAATTCTACTCATGCTCTAAAAAGAATAAATTAAAATCTTCTCCGGAGTTGAGAACCCAATTAAAAATTTTACAAACTCAAATTAACTTAAAAGAAGAGGAAAAAATTAAGCAAAATATATATAAACTAAAATTAAATCATTACGTCTCGGGTAACAGAGCGAGTAAAGGTCTAACTAGGAGATTACGCAACCAACAAGCAAAAAACAGGGTAGAAAAGCTGGTGGTTGACCACATTGTATACTCCACTCCATCTGAGATTGGACAAAAGTTTAACCAGTTTTACCAAGACCTTTACAATCTAAGGCTATCCCCAGAAACCAAAGACATCAAGGAATATTTATTAAATTCCCAATTGCCGAGAATTTCTTCCCAGGATTTGACCAATTTAAATAGAAAGATTTCAACCGAAGAAGTACAATTTCAAATTGAGAGATTAGCTACAAATAAAACCCCAGGCCCTGATGGTTTTTCAAACTTATATTACAAATATATGAAATCCTATCTTTTAAAACCTCTTATGGAAATGTTTAATCAACTTGCAGAAAATGAGGCCATACCTAAGGAATTATTACAATCAAACATCGTCCCAATTTTAAAATCTGGTAAAGATAGTAGGGACCCAAGAAACTACAGACCGATCGCATTAATCAATGTAGATATGAAAATATATTCCGCCATTATTGCTGAGAGATTGAAATCGGTCATTACAAAACTGATCCACCCAGATCAAATAGGGTTTATCCCCGGAAGATGGGCATCAAATAATACTCGAAAGCTTATAGATGTTATCGGTTCAGTAAAAGACCATAAGGAGCCCCTCCTGGCCCTGTCTCTGGATGCAGAAAAAGCGTTTGACAGGGTCGGGTGGGACTACCTTAGAGAACTCCTTAAGGCATACGGCTTTAAAGGCTGGATATATACTGCAATTATGGTACTGTACTCTTCCCCCTCGGCCAGAACTGTAGGTCCCAATATTACTTCGTCCTGGTTCGATCTTAAAAACGGTACAAGACAGGGGTGTCCCCTGTCACCGATTTTATATATTCTTTCTCTCGAACCTTTTGCGGTTAACATTAGAAACAACCATTTAATTAAGGGGGTCCCCACTAAAACTCAGGAGATAAAGATTGCACTATACGCGGACGACGCCCTGGTTATTCTTATATCTCCGGAGGAATCATTAGCCGCACTCATGAAAGAAATAGATACATTTTCTAATATTTCTAATTTCAAGTTAAATGTATCTAAATCCACAGCTTCAACCATCAATTTATCTTCGACACAGGTTGAAACACTATCCCAAAAATACCAGTTTATTTGGACTGACACAGAAATTAATTATCTGGGTCTTAGTTTCCCAGCAAATGCCTCGCACATAATGGAGAGGAATGTAATGTACTTAATGAAAGATATGAATCAAAATTTAAAAAAATGGAAAAACCTCGAGACCTTATGGACAGGTAGAATCAATATTATTAACTCCTATATTTTACCGAAATGGCTGTATCTGTTTTCAATGGTCCCTCTCAAAATCCCTAAAAGTTGGCTTTTAATGATCCAATCGGCTATTAATAAATTCATCTGGAACAATAAAAAGCCTAGAATAAGTCAAAAAAATATTTCAAGAAAACTGTCCCAGGGAGGGCTAAACTTCCCAAATATCATAAATCTTTATCATGCGAACATTATACGACACATTTACATTTTACAAGAACCAAAATTTTTTACTGAACCCTGGTATAAAATGGAATCCGAAGCTATACACGCTTCTAGTCTTTATTCCTATATCTGGTCAGATACTGGTAAGCTCTCGAGAGTGCTATCGTACTCCCCAATATCGCTGGCCCACACTTTGGAAATATGGACAGAAATCAAGAAAATCTTGGGTTTAACCAACCGAATCCTTAGAACCTGCAAACTAAATATATTAGAAGCTAATGTAGAAGATTTATCATTGAGACATTGGCCTAATAAGGACACTTTAACCATAGCGGATATTATGCAGGGTGATAATATTTTACCCTTTCAACAGTTGGTAGATAATCTGCATATTCCACCTAAAGAAATATTTACTTACTTTCGTATCAAACACTATATCCAGAAACATGTTGTTCAATCTACATTCCCATGTGTTAAAGAGCTGCAAACTCTATTCTCTTTTCAAACTGTACCCAAGATTATCTCGGTTGCCAACTCGCTACTTAAAGGCTTAGATCCCTTCCCGCATAGACTGGTTAAAATATGGGAAAAGGAACTTAATCTAGCGATCTCCCCAAACGACTGGTTTTCCTCCTTAATTTGGGTAAACAAATTTGTTCATGGATTGAACCTGACTGAGTGCCACTTTAAGCTTTTATATAGGTGGTATTATACTCCAACAAGGTTGGCTAAAATGTACACTTCTCAAGACTCAACTTGCTGGAGATGTGGCACCTATTCAGGCACATATATTCATATTTGGTGGTATTGCCCAGCACTTAAGCCATTATGGGCCTGGACCTTCAATATCTTTTCGGAAATATCAAAGAATGAGGCTTCGTTTAATGATATAAACAAAAATCCAGCCTCGGCCCTCCTGCATTTGAATTGGCCTTTCAAATCAAGTAAATACAGATGTTTAGCTACTCACTGCTTTATTGCAGCCAAAGTTACCATTGCAAGACAATGGAAATCTTCCGAGCCTTTCCAGAAGGCCTCTCTAATTAAACAAGTTAAACTTCAATTAACAATGGAAAATGATATTCTTAATACCTGGTCACTGGCCTCAAAAAAAAGAGACTGGTATTCATCTTGGTTAAACACCTGTTCCCTACTATATGGCAACTTATAAATTTTTCATGTGCTGGGGGAGGGGACGGGGGTCTGAAGGAGTTGCCTAAATCACTCAGTAGATATACTTGTATGGATAATAGCTTTTTTAGTCTGTGGTCATCTTCTAGGGATATACTCCCTATCATATTTCCACAGACTTTGGGTATATAACATAATAACGACTTCCTCAGTTAATTTTTTTTTTTTTTTTTTTTTTTTTTTTTTTTTTTTTTTGTGTCTATGTGGGGGATGGCTTGTTGCTCCTTAATGAATGCATTCTTTTTATATAGTAGGATCTATTTACAGCATTTGGGGCAATATGCAATATGTATGTGTATAATGTATGTTTCGAATTGTATTGTAATATAAAATGTGAAAACTTTTTTGAATAAAGAAATATTAAAAAAAAAAACATTTACACATGGTTTGTTATGCAATCTAGTATCTGTGCATGAGCACACAGTGCTTCTTGCACATGGACTGTAAACTCAGTATGTATGAATACAATCACACACACAGACAGTGTGTTTTGTATATAATGCCTGATATAGATACCATGTAATATAAAATTACCTTTGCACAGAACAAGGCATAGCCACTATACCTAGATGGTGTCCCTCTGGCCACATAAATGTGTGCTGTAAAAACAGTTAAAGTGAGGATGTAAAGTGAATTTCACATTTTAGGCAGCTGTTGGGAGCCCTTTGCCACATAGAAACATACACACTACAGATGTTACAGATTCAGTGCACTGCTCGGATCTCTGAGCACACAGTGCGTGCTATACATCAGCATCCCTGCACATGCTCTGCTCCAGCACTGGTTTCAGCCGGTTATGGAAGCAGCTGTTGAGGCACACACGTATACATACACACTACGTTTTACATAAGCAACGTTCATATCCGTGCACACACAGGGCTGTGTCATTGATCGTATTTCCTCACATGTGCTACTCCAGTACTGGTTTCAACTGGTTTCAGAAGCAGCTTTTGAGGCACACATATGTACACACCCACAAATGCTAGTCACCGATGTAGTGTAACACTTAGTGCTACATATATACATATATATATATAATATATATATATATACACTGCACACACCCTGCTCTAGCCGTGATTTTAGCTGCGTGTAGATGCAACTAATTAGAATTATTCTTATTATTTATACATATATATATATTTATATATATATATATACACACACACACACACAAATATATATTTATAAATAAATGTAAAACATTTAAAAAAATAAAATTATATATGTATATATAAATATATATATAATAGACAGGTAGATAGATAGATACAGTGTAACGCTACGTTCCCTGCACACACACTGTGTGTCTTTCCTTGCATATCCCCCGTGCACATGCTCATCTCCAGCACTGGTTTGAACCGGTTTAATTGCAGAAGCGCTGCTGAGAGCGAGCTCTCTCCCACACATATACATGCAGGCAGTCAGCGCACTGCTACAGATACCGTAAAACACTCAGTTCTCTGCACACACAGAGCATTGCTGAGATCTCTCTTTCAGAAACACAGACTCCTACTTGGTGCTTTTTATACATAATTAACATTAAAAATTGCTGACAAGAAAATGTCGGTACTCGTTTTATTGACTCTATAATGCTGGCTTATATATACAAGTACAGTGCCTGCCAAGCACACTGCTGTTGCATATGCTGTAATGACACATTTAGGTTTAGTGTTCGAATTCTCTTGCCTTTAATAATCTATAGAATATTGCACAGCCCTTCATTGTGGACTCTTAAACCCTCAAACAACCCCTGCACACAGATATGCATACATTACATTGCTTGTTATAAATACAATGTAACACACACATACACACTCGTGGTTTGATACAGGCAGGTACTGTGTACTAAACAGAGCTCTGTACACATTGTGCTCCAGCACTGGTTTCAGCCGGATTAATCGTAGAAGCAGCTGCTATGAACGCTGATTGTGTGCAAGGGGAGGGAGGGGGAGACTGGGAGGGACACTTGGAGCCTGCAATAAGATTGCAGTTATTGTTTTCTTGTGATGGTAATTGTGGGTTTATATAGCAGGTAATAGTACTTGCTGTTGTACATTATGAAGCATGGCTGAGGTAATAAGTGAAATTAATGTTTTATAATGTTACTCAAGCTGTAAGAGAGGTTATTTAGATTTTCCTGTTTAATGGCCATGTCTTGTCCTCCCCTCCACCACACACCACATTGCACAAATCACATGGCTCTAAACTGTAACCAAGGGCATGCTTTGCCGTATTCACATTGAAGCATCCTTGCTATATTGGATCTGTGACTTGAGAACCGACAAGCTAGATCTTGCTAAAATAGTCCTTTGCAAAAATCATCAATTAAGATGAAAGAATATTTTAGACAACTCTCCTTTATTTGATTTACTGTTGCAAACCGTTTCTAAAGTCATATAATCTGCTGTTAACATTACATTACATTTTTTTAAGGTAAGCATTTATTCAGACTAAAAAACACTTCAGTGTATTTTTTCCCCCTTATTATTTTGTTAAAGCAACACTTCAAGCTTCATAACTAATACAGCTTGTTGTAGTGGTTATAGTGCCATAAGTGCCCTGGCTCTCCTCCCCCATTTTACTTGCCACTTCCACTACTAACACAGGGGTGCCAGAGCACCTAAACAGATTATTATTATTTTATCATTTATATAGCGCCATCAAATTCCGTAGCGCTGAACAATGGGACTCTCACCCAAATAAGCTAATGGAAGCTCCAGTTTAGGTAGACATCCGATATGAAGTCAAGCTGTTCAAAATTGGTTTGATTACTGGGATGGTCATGGTGAATGAAGTGTTCTTTGAATAAAATGCTTTACTATCCTAACGGCATTAACAGATTATTGATAACTTTGCCATAAATGATCACTTCATGTGTTATCACCTGCACAGCACAAATCACATTATCATCACAAAGCACATCATAAACAATGTAGGTGTTACTACGACTTTACAATGTACTACAAATCAACTGTCGGTGTCATGAAAAGAACACAAAATGTAGTTTACCAAAAGTCACAGTGACGCCATAGCACAACACAAAGCTAACTGTATAACTGCCATCCTCAGTGCCACCCATATATAGGGCATCCTGCCATCTGCCATCCTCAGTGCCACCCATAGATAGGCATGCCATTCTCCCTACCTGGCATCAGTCAGGGCAACCATGCAGCGAGTGCTGGTGAAGTGCTCTATGCATGGTCTCTAGTGCTCTCAACACATCTAATGATGCACTCACATTGTGCAAACTAGGGTAACAGTGAGAGTGGAGACCAAACTTGAGATGGCTCCACTGGAATTTGGACAGTTGGAGGGCATGTAATTGAAGATTATGCTAGCGTTAGTGTACTTATAATCTTAATTTTAGTAATGACAGGAGGCGAGTATTTTGCATAAACTCTCTTTACTAACTCACGTAGCAGTAAAGAAAAAAGGTTAAAACATTAACCAATCAAAAGAAAGTAGGAGGTATAGTATTCACAGTAATGAGGCTCCTCCCCCTCTTTCTAAAGCGACATCAAATACAATAAAAAAATTTCAAAACGGATAAAGTCTTGCAACATGCACCAACGGGTGATTTTCCCAAGTACGGAGTCCTAGAGGTTGGAGGGTGATCCGAACATGCACCAACAGATGACTTTTCCAAGTACGAAGTCCTGGTTGCTGAAGGAAGATCCAAATATGTCCATCCTGAGCGTAAGCTGCAATGTCTTGAAGTTATGCTGAAAAAGAGCGTGGAAAAGGTTAGGAACCGGTCTGGCAACTGTGTGCAGTAATTTAATAAACCCAGCACAAACTCTACCGAAATGTAAAACTAGTCTAAGCATGACAGATAACGGTAATGAAGCTTTAGCTAAACAAGGTACAAGTCTGATATATACCAGGTGAGTAGGGGATAGCAAAAGGAAGGAAAGTACAGAGTATAGGTATACTTACATGAGATTTCATCCCTCGAGGGTGCGGAGGGTGGGAAAATACTCGCCTCCTGTCATTACTAAAATTAAGATTATAAGTACACTAACGCTAGCATAATCTTCAATTTTACAACATGACAGGAGGCTTCATATTTTGCATTTTTAACGCTGATGAAGGAGAGACGCGGCTGCCCCCGAGTTCGGGCGGAAATAGAAGGTCCGAAAGGTCGCTTCGCGTGACCAATCCGCGGCTCGTAGGATGTCTGCCAGCGATGCGCCCGCGGAGAAAGCTGACGAGGCCGCCGCTCCGCGTACGGAGAGGGCACCGAAGGTGTCTTCCACTCCTGCCAGAGACAGGATCCAACGTACCCATCTGGCAAGGGTGGTAGTAGAGACGGGAACGTGAGGTCTAACGTAAGACACCATTAGTTGCCCCGAAGATGAGACCCGAAGTAGGGAAGTGACCTGAACGTATCGACGCAGAGCAGAAACCACGCAGAGCAGTGGTTCCGTAGGAAAAAAGGGATAGAAGACCGACGAGGAATCCGATTTCGTACGACGTGACACTTGGAAGGTAACTCCCTCGGGGGAGACCGAAAAGGCGTCAATGTCGAAAGCTCGCACGTCCGAAACTCTGCGGAACGAGACCAGACAAAGTAGAAGTGTTAGTTTGGCCGACAGTTGTCGAAGCGAGAGTCTGTCGTTATCTGGCCAGTCTCGCAGAAACTGTAGGACGACTTCCACGTCCCATAACCGAGTGTATTTGGGCTTGGGGGGCCTTTGGAGTCTGATGCCCCTGAGGAGGTGGCATACCAGGGTTTTTTTCCCGACGGGTATCCCCAGGGCCGGAACGTGAGCCGCCGAAATCGTGGAGCGTGCGACGTTGAGGGATCGGTAAGACCGGCCCGCGGAGTATAGATGGGAGAGAAAATTCAAGATGGCTGTTACAGGTGCCGTAAAGGGATCAAAGTTCCGCTCACTGCACCAAGCGGACCAGGAATTCCATGCTGCAAGATAGCATCGTCTGGTTCCTGGCGCCCACGAATCCCATAAGAGGTCTCGAGCTGTCTGCGATAGGTCCTCGGTCTGCCAAGCACCCCTGAAAGAGTCCAAGCTACTAAAGTGAGGCGGTCTTCCAGAATGAGGGGATGGGAGTTCCCTCGCGGGTCTGTGAGGAGTGTTGGATAGGATGGTATGAGGAGAGGGTCCCTGTAGGATGACGCTAGAAGGTCCGGAAACCATGGTTGACTCTGCCATAGGGGAGCGATGAGGAGCAGAGACCCGCATTGCGTCTTCAGGTATTGTATCGTCCTTGCCAACATGGCGAATGGGGGAAAGGCGTAAGCGCCCCTGGGTGGCCATGGTTGGAGAAAGGCATCTACAGCTTTGCTCTCTGGATCTGGTAGCCAGCGGAAGTACTCGTCCGTCTGCCTGCTGTTGCAAGATGCGAAGAGGTCTAGGTGGAGGGGGCCTCTCCTCACCGAGAGGCGATGGAAGATCGTTGGGTCCAGTCTCCAGTCGCTGCTGTCCCGCCAATGGCGAGAGAACCAGTCCGCTGTCAGATTCGTTTCGCCCGGGAGATATTCTGCCATGAGGGAGATTTTCCGGGGTAGGCAAAACTCGAATATTTCTTTTGTAATCTCTGAGAGGAGTCTGGACCGGGCCCCTCCCAGTCTGTTGATATAACGGACCGCTGAGACGTTGTCCATCTGGAGGAGGATGCAGCAGTTGGTCCGGTTTCTTGCTAGGCTGCGAATTGCAAAAGACCCCGCTAGGAGTTCTAGGCAGTTGATGTGGAGTTTGAGTTCCTGGGAAGTCCAAGTGCCTCCCGTCGAACTGCCTTCGCAGGTGGCGCCCCATCCCCAGTGGCTGGCGTCTGATTCCAGGACCATGTCGGGCATGTTCCCGAAGATGGCTCGGCCGCTCCACGCTTCCATGCTGTCCAGCCACCATCCGAGTTCGTCTTTGACTTCCTCCGTCACGGAACAGTTTGGTCGTACGAAGGGTTCTGGCGGAGAAAGGAAGCCTTCAGGCGCTGCATCGCTCTGTAGTGGAGTGGACCCAGGAATATCGCCTGGATAGATGCGGATAGCAGGCCCACGATCCGAGCCAGGCTGCGGAGTGGAATGGTGTGGCAGTGAATGGCTCTGCGTATTTCCTTCTTGATGGCTGTGATCTTTGAGGTCGGGAGCCGTAGTGTGCTGGTCTTGGAGTCTATCTCGAAGCCCAGGAATTGTATCTTCTGGGCTGGAGATATTTCCGACTTTTGAAAATTCACCACGAAACCTAGGGACGTGAGGAGTCGGGTGGTATATTGTGTGTGCTGCGTTAGACTGTACCTGTCTGAGGAAAACAGTAGCAGGTCGTCCAGGTAGATAATGCACCGAATTCCTTGAGTGTATAGTCGAGAGACTACTGGCTTCAGTAGTTTGGTGAAGCACCACGGTGCTGAGCTGAGGCCGAAGGGGAGGCATGTGAACTGCCAGGGGCGACCTTGCCATCGGAATCTGAGGAACTGTCGGCAGGATGTATGGACGGGTACCGATAGGTAGGCGTCCTTGAGGTCCAGTCTTGTGAACCAGTCCCCTTCTTGGAGCAGATCTCTTAGAAGATGGATGCCTTCCATCTTGAAATGTCTGTACATTACGAAAGCGTTGAGCCTCCTTAGGTTTATAACCGGCCGGAAGTCTCCGGATTTCTTTTTCATTAGAAAAATGTTGCTGAAGAAGCCGTTTTGGTCGTGAGCGGGCTCTATCGCTCCTTTGGCCCTGAGTTCCGTAGTTCGCCATCGATTAGGTGGCGATCCTCCTTGGAGCACTGAATGGACCGTGGACCAATAGAGTCAAGGAGTTTGTCTTGAACTCCGTGGAATCCCTTCTCCACTCCTCTCCTGGGATCGCGGCCACCCCTAGACATGAACGTGTTCATGACCTGGTCGAATTCGGGGGTCTGAGCCACGTGGTCGGGAAGGGAAGGGCGGGGGCATTCCGACCGTAGTCGGTTGCGCACCGTTTTGTCCAGGGGCTTTCGTAGCCATCGGTGCATAAATTTGGAGAGATGGTCGGGGGGGGGGTCCAGTCCCCCGAACGCGGGTGCCGTATATTGCGAGGGTCGAATAGACGTTGCCCCGTGGGGTCCAGAATGGCTTCCCCTTCTTCTTGGACCGGTGTGGGGTCGTCCGGCAATTGAATGTCGTCCAAGAAGGTGCCTTGCAGGAGACCCGTATGGGATCCCGTGTCCGAACCCCAGTCATTGTCTTGATCGGAATCTGCGGCCTGCCACTCGTCCAACACGGCCATGGAGCGTGTGTGTTCTTCCCCCTCGTCCGAGGAGTAGTGGGCCGGAGTGGGTGGGGCTGGCCTGTGGCGTTTAGAAGGTGCCTTGCCTTTGCCCGGGTTATCATTTCTTTCCTTGCCCTTCCAGTGGCGTTTGCTGGGCCGTGAGTCGGCCTGGGCATGGGATTCTGAAGCCTCAGAATCATAGTCATGGGCTTGGGCTGTTGTGACTTTTTTAGTCTGATCGGCAGTTGCCGTCATAACCCTGGATATTGCTTTCTCCATAGAGGCGGAGATGGCTTCCGCAATCATGGTTTGGAAGTCCGCAGGGTTTTGGTGTGTATCCATAATGAAAGGAGTATGGCCGCTGTAATAGCTGAAGCACAGGAAAAGTTGGGCTAGGGGTCTGTCCCAGTTAGTGAAAAGGTACCTGCAGTACCCAGTTAACCCCAGCAGGGTAAATTAGATATATGTTAAATAAAATGAAGTGTAATAGGCACCCCAGCAGGGTGAGTATGAAAATCTGGTAATAAAAAGCACCAGTTTCCCCAGCAGGGAATATTGGGATTTTTTCTCTGGGCCTCACCCAGTTATATATGCATAAATATATAGGTGGCACGAAATCCACCTGATAGCAGCGGTAATATGTATAGGGCCTCACCCTGTAAGTTGCAAAGTGCAAAAGCACACCAGTAGTCAGTACAAAATTATGGGGCCACACCCCAAGCACAGGGTTAATAATTTTATAAGAATAAAACTGACCTGGGGACCCCTGCCTGATTGCGTCCGGTTACTGTGTGCTCGGGTGCCGGAATGAGGAGATCGCAAAGCTCCCAAGATGGCGAGGCGCGAGATCCAAGATGGCCGCCAGAACAGCGGGAAAAAATGGTTTCCCGCCGTGCGGCTACAGTGAATGCGGCTGTGAAGCCGCGAGGGAGGAAAAGGGGGGTGGAGGGTGAGCGTTACCCTCAGCAAATGTGTAAGACGGTCGGTCCGACGGCGGAGAAGGACGGCGGACCGAGAGAGGGGAAAAAAAGGGTGAAAGACCCTGGGAAGAAAAGGGAGTGAGAAAAGACTCCCCAAAGAGCAAAGCCCCAAGGGGGGCAGGTGAAATAAAGGTAAAGATAATAAGCAAATATAGAACTACATATATATATATATAAAGATACAGTATTAGAAAATTACATATAGAATACAAATACAGTGTAAAAGGGAAGAGCCAAAAAGACCTGTCTGCTGATGGAGCAGTAAAGAAAGAGGGGGAGGAGCCTCATTACTGTGAATACTATACCTCCTACTTTCTTTTGATTGGTTAATGTTTTCACCTTTTTAATTTACTGCTATGTGAGTTAGTAAAGAGAGTTTATGCAAAATATGAAGCCTCCTGTCATGTTGTAAAATTGGGAGTTAACGTGACATCCCAATGTATCATACAGATATCTTCATATGGAACATTATGACACCAGAGAGTTCCAATGACATCATAGCACACCATGCTGATAATCGGACTCACAATGACTTTACAACCTGCAGTGCAACTAATTATGCATTTGTTCCTGCTCTTTTTGCTCTGGGTCTGGGCCACTCACTCAATTTTGTTAATGACCAACCTTCTTCCTGCCTATTCAGTACTTTTACTTCTTCTTTTCAATTCTAATGCTGTAATAAGCAGTTGGGCACCAGGAGTTCTTATGATTATAAAAGAAACAACATCACAACATAGCAACCTTAAAGAAAGAGGACATTTCCAACTATTGTTCCAGACGAGCCAATTAAAATTTTAAATCCCCTAACCATTTCCCACATATACTAATTTAGAAAATAAAACTGCTAATGTTTATTTTATTGAAATAAACAGATACTAAAAGGGTTATTCCAACCACCACGACCACTTCGGTGATTTGAAGCGGTTATTGCAGTAGGCGTATGTATGTGCCGTGTTTCTCCTTGAAACACTTCACATACTGAGTTATTGTTAATTGTGTACTCAGGCGAGTTGCACCCCCAGCAAATGTGAATTTGGCAGCTCAGAACTCTGTTCCGGGCTGTCTGATATCAATTCTGTGCATATTTTGCAATTGTGGTTAGCACGCTGATGACAGACAAGACCTGATAATCTTCTCCCTTATAGGTAGAGCACCTGAAAGGGGATGATAGCCTTCCTCTCTCTCAGTCCCACTGTGTTTTACCTCCATTGCAAAAACCTTCACACCTTCGTCTATTATCCTCACTGTATGCTGCGTTATTTAGGAGTTGTCACGTCTGGATTTAACGTCCATATTCCTAGTTGTAACCTAATTAAACCTGTTGGTATATTTTTCTGCAAATTACTTCATCCTCTGTCATTGTGAGTCAGATAGCGCTCTGTCTGCCTCCTGCTCTAATTCTTCTCCGAACTCTGCCCTATTTTACATCTCCCTCTATCTCTACGCATCCTCTTTTTCCCCATGAGAAGATTAAAGCGAAAATGTCAACAATAAAAAAAGTCAGATTTGCTTTATTAAGAAAGCATGGAGCCTACAGGAGAATTTCCCTTTTCATCTGACATCCCATACTCTTTTTCATTCTGCCTCAGACAACAGAGTATCAAGGATTGCTAAGCTTCAGGGCAAATCCTGTCACTCACCCTTCCCCTGCCCCAACCATCAGCTCTTGTACCAAGAAGTTGGCAGACTTTTTCAACGTTTCCTCCACCTGGAGAAGACAATCTGACCCAGAGACCAGGCAGTTACCTGTAAAAGACAGAGATTCTGGAAACAAAATCCAGTAAATCCCCAACAGCAGTAGTTGTACACTCAGTGCTCCAATATATATTTTTTGCAAACTGGGGACTCCAATCAATATGTGGAACACTGGACACTCTATTGCACTTGTTGCACACTAGGCACTCCACTTTATATGTACCACACTGGAGGCTTCACTTTCTATGTGGCAATCTACATGTGGGATAATTTACTGGGTATCTCACTCCACATGGGACACATTTGACACATATGGTGTGCTAGAACTCCATTCTATATGAAAGGCAAACATTACCTATATGAAAGTGGAGTAGAGGAATACCTATTGGTTCCTAAAACTTTTAAGTTAACGCATATTTAAACTCTGGATGCAGTGGTTTTGGTGCATGGAAGCTGTCGCTCTTATGATAAATGGCAATAATTACATTTGTCTAAGAACACACCTCTAATGGCGGTCGGGTAGGCAGCCACCCATGGCAATTCTTCAGTAAGAACTTTGATTTTGAAAGGTCTTCACGTTTAGTGTCATCATGCCCATTGCATTGACATCAAATAATTTAAATCAAGATGAAGCACAGAATTATTCTTATTACTACTTCTCTCAGAAAAAATGTTGGGGAACAGAGACTGGCTTAGAGATCCCCTGTGAGTTTCTGGTTTAAGCAGATGTTACTGGAAGAATTTTAGAGGCTGGGATTTGTTGCAAAAAATAAAATCATAGTTTTGTGAATGATCTCTGCAAATTTTAGGTAAATCATCTAACTGTTCATGTAATAACTTGAATGTTTATTTATTTTAAAAGGAATTGTGGTGGGAAAGAAATAAGTAAATAACACATTTATCGAGTCCAAAGTGGCCAAGCTTGAAACAGCTGAGTTGGAAATGTATTTTGAATAAACCCTTTTTAGTGTATATCTTTGTGTTTATCCCAACTTCCATTGTTGATAATTTGCTGATTATACGTCTGAAGAAGCCCAACTATTAAAACTGTGAGAATTTTGTTTCAGTGTAATCACTGTTAGCAACACTTATACAAGAACTTTGCAGTGAAAGTTTGTGTGTGTTTAAAAGTGAAGAAGAGACAATGATTAGTGTTCAAACTCAGGGAAATCGGTCTAGATGAAAATGCTTGTTCTTGGGTAGAACATTGTCTGAAAAATAGAGTACAAAGAGTTGTCATTAATGGTAATTTTTCAAGCTGGACAGAGGTGGCAAGTGGTGTCCCTCAGGGTTCTGTTCTGGGACCCCTTCTATTTAACATGTTTATAAATGATCTTGAAAAAAGCATTAAAAGTCATGTTTCAGTGTTTGCAGATGACACAAAACTCTGTAAAATAATACAATGTGAACAAGATATTACTTTGCTGCAGAGGGATTTAGATAGACTGGTGGACTGGGCACTCAAATGGCAGGTGGAATTTAATGTTGATAAATGCAAAATTATGCACTTCCGCGTAAAGAATACACAAGCAACGTATACCCTTAATGTAAGCGACTTAGGGATCACAACACACGAAAAGGACTTGGGAATTGTTATAGACAACAAACTATGCAGCAATGTGCAATGTCAATCAGCAGTAGCTAAGGCCAGTAAGGTATTGTCATGCATGATAAAGGGCATTCATTCTCGGGATGAGAATATAATTTTGCCTCTTTATAAATCACTGGTAAGACCACATATTGAATATGCTGTGCAATTTTGGAAACCTGTTCTAAAGAAGGATATTATGGCACTAGAAAAAGTGCAGAGGCGGGCTACAAAATTAATAAATGGAATGGAACATTTCAGTTATGAAGAAAGGTTAACAAATTTAAACCTATTTAGTTTAGAAAAACTTTGCCTAAGAGGGGATATGATAACATTATACAAATATATTCGAACCAACACAAACCATTGTGTGGAAAACTATTCACAAACCGGACTTTACATAGGACACAAGGTCATGCGTTTAGACTGGAAGGAAGAAGATTTCGTCTAAGGCAAAGGAAAGTTTTTTTTACTGTAAGAACAATAAGGATGTGGAATTCTCTGCATGAAGAATTGGTTTTATCAGAGTTCATACAGATGTTCAAACAACTACTAGATGCATACTTGCAAAAACAGAATATTCAAGGATATAATCTTTCAATGTAGGGTAATAACTGCTTGATCCAAGGATAAATCTGACTGCCATTCTGGGGTCAAGAAGGAATTTTTTTCCTAGCTTGTTGCAAAATTAGAAGTGCGTCAAACTTGTTTTTTTTTTTTGCCTTCTTTTGGATCAACAGCAAAAAACATATGTGAGGAAGGCTGAACTTGATGGACGCAAGTCTCTTTTCAGCTATGTAACTATGTACCTATGTAATGAGGCGATGAGGCAGTGGCTTTCACAATGGGAGCAATAAACCCCCATTTTTTCTTTTAGTTTATCAGTGATAATAGCTAAGGCTTTTTTTGCAAGAGAGGTCTATTTTACACACACCTGGAATGCATATTGTTGGTTTTTCAGACAATTTGGTGAAAGGATCCTTTCTTTCCACCCCACTGCCAAACAATGTATGCTCTGATAACCCCTCTACACAGAGGGCTAAAGACATATGCAGAGAAAGGAAATAGCACTCACTGTATTAATCCTGTGGGCATCAAAAGTGACATACAATGCCTCTGCAATGAAAAAGGTAAAGAAAATAAAAGGTGTCCAAGGCAGTGTTTTACATTTCATGTGCCATTCCTCGCCAAACTGGTAAAAAAAAAGAGGTTATTAACACATTTCCATTTTCTTTCTTCATTTCAGTAATTTCCCCAATCACACTGCAATCACCCCAATTTCTGCAATGACACAACATATGTCCAAACCCATAGTCTAACCAAATCACCCATCCTTTTTTTTTTCCAACTTAAAATGTGATTTATGAGTAGCCTTAAAATAATTGTAACTGTATCATTTGTTTTTTGGGATTATATAAGTTTTGTATACATTAAAATGACTTCAGCAGCGCCACTGTAGTGCTTGGAGTGGCACAAGATCAGATATGATAATTATTTACAGTCATTCGGTAACTGGTTGAGCTGCATAACTATACAGGTGCCTGAAGGTTCTAATTAAATTCCCCTTCTCACGATTATGCAGGAAATGCGTTCTACAAATCATTTCTCTTACTATTAGCGATACCATGGCAGATATTCATCAAAAACGGATGAGAAATACAGAAATTCAGCCGACTCCAATAGGAAACAAAGCAGAGGGAAAAAGCAACAACTTGTGAGCATTTTTCACTACTGCTATCAGAATTTGTGTTTTGGCTCAGGGTACACCAACCCTCAATTAGAACAACCCCCCAATTTTTCTTCTGGTGTAAAATGCCCACTTAATTAACTAACATTCAAGTTCGAGCATCCACAAAATAGAACAACAACATTCCATCCAAAAAACCCTTTTCAACTCATTTCTGCCCTGAAGGTGACATTTTGGTTACACCATACCAAAAAGTCTTTTTTTTTACATTAGTTCACCACAGAAACATAGTATCAAATTACTGCCTGTATAGAAAAAAACATAATATTTAAATAAGGACTTAAATAAACAATTACATTTGCCATCATTTACATATCGTCAACATATTCCATAGTGCTGTCCAATAGATAACCCAAGGCAGATCATTCATTCTGACAAAACACGTTTGAAATACAGAAACTGTAGGCGAAGAGGGCCCGGCCCAAAATGAGTTTACAATGTAAACGACCTGTCTTGAGAAACCTGTCTCAATGTAATTCCTTCTCTATCAAGTAGCATAACATTTCTTTTGAAACATAGTACGCATAGGTAGAGTATAAATGTAGCATAAAACAGCACTCATGGATACGGATTGGTATTCAGGGACACCTAAAAACTATTTTTTTTTTTACTAATTTACACAGTTTTAATGTTTTATTAAAATAGAAATATATTTGCTAAACAATCCATGGCAGCATCACAAATGGGTAGCACCTTTTAAAGGCAACGTTTGAAATGTATACCCAGGGCCATCTTTAATATTGATTGGGCCCTGGGCAAGCATTTGATGGAGCCACCTGACCCCCACTCCCTTACATGCAATCACGCTCTCCACTTCCCAACGCAGTAGCGGAACCATTTTCCCAAGCTTCCAAAGTTGAATTAGCACTGAGCTGTTGTTGTGTGTTTCAATGGAAGCATGTTTTTGTATGGAGTATGTTTGTGTAAATGTAGGGGTGTGTTTGTATGTGGTGTTGGTGTTTTAATGCAAGCATGCATCTATGTGTAGTTTTTTTTATGTTGGGTTGTGTTTATATATATTTTTGGTGTTTAACACAAAGGTGTTTGTATGTAGTGTTGAAGGTTGAATGCAGGGGGGTACTTGTGTGTAGTGTTGAATGATGAGATGTATACACATGTACACATAACTGCCACACACACACTGTGATACACACACACACACACACACTGAAACACATGCAGATACACAGATATAAACACTGACACTCACACTAACACACATGCAGATACAGACTGACACAGATACACATACAGACACACAGATTCACAACCTGACACACATACAGAGAAATATATACAGACACTGACACATATGGATACTCAGACACACTGATGCATGTACTGACACACATGCAGATACACAGATAAAAACACTGACTATATACAGATGCACACAGATATACACACGCAGGTACACACACTGACAACATACAGATACACAAATACATACAATGATAACATACAGATACACACACTGACACACATACAGACACGCAGATACACAACCTGACAGATACAGATACACACAGACTACATAGAGAAACATAGATATACTAAATACAGATACACAGATATACACACTGACACACACACACACAGATATACATACTGACAACATAGAGATGCACACTGACAGACATACTGACACACTGACATAGTGACACACACTGACAGACATACTGATACACACACAGGCACACACACACACACACACACATACACCCTGACAGACATACTCACACCCAGACACACACATACTAAGACACACACACAGACATACTGACACACACAAATACTGACACACACACATACATACTGACACACATGCAAGGTTTACATTTTTACACACTGACAGACATACTGATACACTGACACACACTGACAGGCAAACTGAGACGCACACTGACAGACAAACTGACACGCACAGACAGACATACTGACACACACAGAGACATACTGACACACACAGTGCCCCGTGCCACCCCACCTTTCCCCGCCTTCTAAATATGCACACACACACATTCACTGACAGACACGCATAAACTAGCTAACAGACATACACACTCACTAACAGACACATACAGTCACTAGCAGACACACACATTCACTAACGCATACACTCTCACTAACAGACACGCACATAGTAACACACTCCCTAACAGACACACACTCACACACACTAACAGACACACACACACTAACACACACACTAACAGACACACACTCACTAACACACATACTAAGACACACACAGACATACTGACTCACACAAATACTGACACACACACACATACATACTGACACACATACAAAGTTTACATTTATAAAGCCACCCTCCAGCCCTACCTTATGGGTTCAGGAGGGTGGTTCCCTGGGGTCCAGTGGCAGGCTGAGGTAGTTGCAAGTGTGAGGCTCTGACAGCTCCCTCCTGATGGCTTTTTCTTCCATCCCGCACGGCTTCACTCTACCAGGGAGGAAGTGACTCACGACAGTCACCTCCTCCCAGCCTGTTGTCGTAAAACAAGGGGGCCCGGTCGCGCTGTTAAAGGGCCTCAGCGTCCGACAGACTCTGTGTAGTCCCCCTTGTTAACACCTCATAATCACCAACCACCTCTGGCTGTTAACCACAAACAAGCATTCCCTGGGTGGCCGCTATTCGTATATACGAACACACGTATTCAAACAATTGGCGGCAATCTTGTCTCCTGAACGCAGGCAGTGGTACATGGTCGGCGGCGGCATGGATCTCTAAGTCGGCTACACAAGCCAGCGAAACTGTTGTACCCTTGCTCGTTCGACTTCTAGGAGAACGGCGTTTGGGAGTCGACATTGCCCTGCATTCAGTGTACAAAATTATATCGAAACTAGCACCGACCTGTGGATACGTCAACTCTGCGTTTTAAAATGAAGTTTACGACGAAACTTTCTCGACTTATACACAAGTATATATGTACTTTGGATGAAAATCAAGTTCATTGACTAAACTGGAAATTGTGGAGCTGCGAACGTTAGGTTGAAATTATGGCTTTTATTCTTAAATTCTCCATCATGTTGGCTACATTTGCAGCCTGACAAATTGTCCTGCAATTCGCCATTCCCCTGGCAAATCTCTGCATTTCTTGGTTTAGGGAATAAACCCAAAGAACATTCCCAGATTAAAAAGTCTTTGTAATAAGTCCGTGCCTTTAAAAAAACGTAAACTAGCCAATTTGGTATTACTGCAGAGTTTTTGTTTTATATCAGATCTGTTTGCCCTGCACTGCTTTTGTTGAAGCCAATAGCCCTGAAACTTAATATGGTAATTAAGGTCATAGTGGGGCCGGCTGAAGCAGGGTGCAGCAGAGCTAACAGTCCTCGCACTAACGTAGATCAAAATGCGACAGGCCTGATTTCTTACCTATGCTGTCCTTGGATTTAAGATAATTGGAGTGGAAAATGTGTTACAAATGAGAGGAGCTGTTGTACTGTATTAGTCAAGATGCCTAGGCTACATTGGTGCTGTAGTCAGACAACAGCTGTCAGTCTAGCATTTGCTTGGCCCTGCATTGCTTGATGCTTGCGTGGCAGTCAGTGCATTCAAAATATTCTATCCTTATATACCACAAAGGATATTCTGTACGCATGCTGTCTGCTGTGAAAATGGATTTCCCATTCTCAAAAACGTACTATTAACTATTGTATATAGCACAGGATTATCAAAAAAACATGCTGAGAATTGTTGTACGGCTATACCCCTAACAAGGTTTTTTTATTGTCAATATTGTGGATTGCAAATGTTATAATACTCATTAGAGAATGACAACACCGCTTCACTGAGAATGTTTAATTACTTCAGTTCACAGTCACAGAAGTATAAAAAAATGTGAGTGAAAACCTCATAACTCCCATAACCTCTAGCCTAATGCTAATTTCCAGAACACAGCCTAACCTTAAGGAATAAGGCATGCTACACCTTGCATCCACCAACCCTGTGGACTGCAAAGCTAACTAACTTTAATAGCATCAATATAAATGTTGGACTTGAATTGGTGCTAAACTGAAATGAACGTTCCACCAATGCAAAGTCAACATTTCAAAGACGCCATTATGATGGATGTGGTGACATTTAAATATAAACTAGCCATCACAAGCACCCTTCTGTGTAATTTAGTGTAAGTCCTTGTTTTAGAATATGTGCACAATGTTTCTGCCATGAAGATTATAGTAGAGGAAGGCTATTGATATGATAGTAGAGGAAGGTTACATGTGTTGCTGTATTTAAAAATGGGTTTTATCTAACTGATTTGTGTTGTGTGGTTATTCCTTAGATATTGTGTGGTATCTTGCAGTCGAGTGGAATGTCGTTGGTTGATTAGTGGTGCATGTGAAAAAATAAAATGTATATCTGTTCCCCATAACAAGTACTTCCCCCAAAACACACAATAACAAATACATGCATTCACACACCTACACATTCTCACACATAAAAATGCACACACAGAAATGCACACACATACATGCATTATTGGCAGCCCTTTAAGACTTTGCTATCATTAAATGAGTGGGACACTACCTTTTGGAAAAGGATCATTAAAGACAGATTTTTACGAGTGCAGAGACCATCATTTGTTTAACAGTTTCTGCCCTTCCCACTCTCTCTTTTATTCCCCCTCTCTTTCAACTCTTGCCCTCCCCTCTCCATCTTATTCTTGGTTTGTGAATTGTTTACCCCATTACACTCTTTATGTACTGTCACTTGCGGTTGTTTTTCTTTGTTTCTCAAACTCACCTTTATTGTGCTTGTTTTCTTTGTTCTCTTCCCTTTTGTTATCGCCTTCTCCTCTTTCCCATTCTGTTTTCATAGTCCCATTTGTGTCCCCTTATTCCAAACTAATATTTATTATTTTTGTATAATCCTTGATAACACCTCTTTGTTTCCCCATGGGCGTGTGTGTTTTTCGCTTTAGACACCCTGCACTAGTATCTACCCTGTATCTTTAAAACACTCTGGATGTGCCTAGCATCCCTTCTGGGCATAAAACATCCCTTCAACTTGAGTTCTTTTGCCTGATTTTCCAGTCACTCTTTGTCTTTCACTATGTCTCTAGTGTCCCCTCGTTTCATTAGTGTACCCTGCAACCCCTAAAATGTCCTCACTATCCCACTAATGATCTTGTGTACTTCCCAATGTATTTGCTTCCACCCAGCACCAGTATTCTCAATCTACTGACAACAATTTATGTAACTTAAAACTTAATTTTGAGAACAAAAAATAGAGAAAGATGTTAAAAAAAAAAAAAAAAAAAGTAATTTTGAAAAAGTGTCCCGCTTACCCAGGCTAATTTGTAATCAGGTTTATTTGAATGGTTCTTATCTGCCGTCACATTCTATGTTTCTATTTAGTCGAAAGACAGATTGGTGTGAGCTTTATTACTGTGACGTTCGGTTATTGTCAGGATCGGGACAGGGATCCAACACGCAGAGTACAAACAGGTGGTAGGTACGTATACCGGACCTTAGAATGGCCGGACTTAACGTAAGGAGTAAGTAGAGAATGGTCTAAGAACAAGCCGAGGTCGAGGGAACGAGAGGACAGGTAAGCGAGAGACAAGCCGAGTCAAAGGGTAACAGAGGTAAACAGGGTAGTACAAACAAGCCGGGTCAGAACCAAAGAGACAACTAGAATACAAGAGCACTGAGTGACTAGACAGGCTAGAACCACGACAGGGCAATGAGCAGATGCCGAAAGCCTTACTTTATACCTTGATTCTAGAGGGTAATCACGCCCCCGACGAGTCCTGATTAGTGCTCGGGACTTGACTGACAGGTCGACCCGGGTTGGCGTTATGACGTCGACTACTGAGCGTCGCGTCATATAAGGAAGTGGATCCCTCGCGGTCGGCTTGTAAATGGCCGAGAGGACCGCGAGGAACGGAAGAAACAACCCCTCTGGGAGGATAAACGTCTAAGTCTCTCACCTCCTCTGAGGTAGAGACTACAGGTACCCTGACAGTACCCCCCCTCTCAGAAATGCCCACCGGGCGGAAGGAACCGGGACGAGATGGAAAACGGGAGTGAAAAGCCCTGCGGAGGCGAGGAGCATGTACATCCTCCTGAGGTACCCAAGTCCTCTCCTCAGGACCATATCCCTTCCAGTCAATAAGATATTGTAACTTCCCCCGGGAGATTCGAGAATCGATGATGGAGTTGATTTCATACTGCTCCTGACCCTCAACCTGAACAGAGCGAGGAGAGGATATAGTGGAGGAAAATCTGTTACAGACCAACGGTTTCAGTAAGGAAACATGAAAGGAGTTAGGAATGCGTAAGGCAGCTGGAAGAGCTAGGCGATACGCAACTGGGTTAATTCGAGTCAGAACCCTGTAAGGGCCAATGTAACGAGGAGCGAATTTCATAGAAGGAACCTTTAAACGAATGTTTCTTGTACTCAACCATACCCTATCACCTGGAACAAAAACCGGAGCCGCCCTTCTGTGCTTATCAGCGTGTTTCTTGAACAACATGGAATTATGTAGGAGAATTTGTCGAGTCTGATCCCACAACTTCCTCAAATTGGCAACATGAACATCAACCGACGGTACCCCTTGGGAAGGAGAAACCGAGGGAAGAATGGAAGGATGAAAGCCATAATTCATGAAGAAGGGACTGGAACGAGTAGAATCACAAACGAGATTATTGTGTGCAAACTCCGCCCAAGGAATCAAACCGACCCAATCGTCCTGGTGTTCAGAAACAAAACAACGCAAATATTGTTCAATCTTTTGATTGGTACGTTCAGCAGCTCCGTTAGACTGAGGGTGACAGGCAGAAGAAAAATTCAATTTGATGCCTAGTTGAGAACAGAAGGATCTCCAAAAACGTGAAACAAATTGGGAACCTCTATCGGAAACAATTTCGGAAGGTATCCCATGTAAGCGAAAAATCTCTCTCGCGAATATCTCCGCCAATTCAGGGAGTTTAGTTAAGGGCACGAAATGAGCCATCTTAGTAAACCTATCAACCACCGTGAGGATCACGGTCTGTTTTTTAGAAACAGGCAAATCTACAATGAAGTCCATAGCCAAACAGGACCATGGTCTCTCTGGAATGTTCAAGGGATGTAACAACCCACATGGAAGCTTATGAGGTTGCTTAGTCTTCATACAGACCTCACATGCTCCGATGAAATCCCTAATATCCTTCCATAAAGAAGGCCACCAGAAATCTTTAGAGATCAAGGAACATGTCTTGCGAATACCCGGATGCCCAGCCGCCTTACTGTTGTGAAAACACTGTAAGAGTTCCAGTTGGAGTTCAGGAGGAACGAGATGCCTTGCCCTAGGAGTCTGTCTAGGCGCCAGATGCTGCAACTTCATGATCTGACCAAGCAACGGAGAGTGAATCTTAAGACTCGTGTTGGCGATAATATTGCACCTGGGTACTATAGAAGACAAAACCGGCTCCGATATCGCAGAAGGTTCATATTGTCGAGACAAAGCATCGGCTTTAGAATTCTTAGAACCAGGTCTATAAGTGAGCACGTAATTGAAATGCGTGAGGAATAAAGACCAACGAGCTTGCCTGGAGGACAAGCGCTTGGCCTCCCCAATATAGGACAGGTTCTTGTGGTCTGTCAAAATAGTAACAGGATGTAAGGTGCCCTCCAATAAATGTCTCCACTCCTTTAAAGCCATGATAACTGCTAGTAGTTCTCTGTCACCAATGTCATATCTGCTCTCAGGACCTGATAGTTTCTTGGAAAAAAAACCACATGGATGTAAGGGCTTATCCACACCTAACCTTTGGGACAGGATAGCACCTATACCTGTCTCTGAGGCGTCTACCTCGAGTAGGAAAGGCAGAGTCGTATCAGGGTGAACTAAAATTGGTGCAGAAGCAAACAGTTCCTTGAGTGTTTTGAAGGCAAGAAGGGCTTCAGTAGACCAGTTCTTAGTGTCAGACCCCTGTCTGGTCATATTGGTAATAGGAGCTATAATTGAAGAGTAACCCTTAATGAAGCGCCTATAATAGTTGGAGAATCCAATAAACCTCTGAATGGCCTTGAGACCCCTGGGTAAAGGCCAATCCAAAATGGACTGGAGCTTATCCGGGTCCATCTTAAACCCTTCCCCAGAAATCACATAACCAAGAAAGTTTATCTGGGATTGGTCAAAGCTGCATTTCTCCAATTTGCAGTACAGGCCATGTTGAAGAAGCTTGCGCAATACCCTTCTGAATTGTCTGTGGTGAGTCTCAATCTCTCTAGAGTGTATAAGTATATCATCCAGATATACAATAACGCAGTCATGTTGAAATTCTCTAAGAACTTCATTGATCAGGTCCTGAAATACTGCCGGAGCATTACAGAGACCAAAAGGCATTACTGTGTATTCATAGTGCCCATAACGGGTATTGAACGCCGTCATCCACTCGTGTCCCTGCTGAATTCTCACCAAGTTATACGCCCCTCTGAGATCTAACTTGGTGAAAATCTTGGAGCCTTTTAGACGATCAAAGAGCTCGGTAATCAAAGGAATTGGGTAGGCATTTCTAATGGTTATTTTGTTCAAACCTCGATAATCAATGCAAGGTCTTAGTGTACCATCCTTCTTTTTAACAAAAAAAAACCCAGCCCCGGCAGGGGAGGAGGATCTCCTAATGAATCCTTTTTCAAGGTTCTCACGAATATACTCCTCTAAGACTAAGTTCTCTTTAGTGGACAAAGGATATACATTACCCCTGGGGGGCATAGTACCAGGTAGTAGATTAATCTTACAATCAAAAGACCTGTGTGGAGGTAAAGTATCAGCATTCTTTTTGTCAAATACTGCCTTTAAATCCAGGTACAGGGGCGGTATTTGTACCTCTGTAGAGTAGGTAGAATTAATCGGTGTGTTAACTGCGCAAAGCGGTGACACTGTCCGTAAGCACCTGTCCTGACAACCCTGACCCCATGAGATTATCTCCCCTAATTCCCAATCAATAATAGGGTTATGTTTTTTTAACCAAGGATACCCCAGGACTATGGGAACAGAAGGAGAAGAAATAAGCAATAAAGATATGTCTTCCTCGTGTAAGATACCAACAGTTAATTTAACGGGTATGGTTTCACGGAAAATAACAGGCTCAACTAAAGGTCTACCATCTATGGCCTCAACGGCCAAGGGTGTCTCCCTTAACTGGGATGGGATAGCGTGTTTGGTAACAAAAACTTGGTCGATAAAGCTCTCAGCAGCTCCGGAATCAATCAATGCCATAGTTTCTAGTACTCCCTTCTCCCAAGTTAAAGAAACGGGTAGCAGAAGCCTGTGATCTTTATAATTAAGATTAGAGGACAAAATAGAAACACCCAAGGCCTGTCCTCTAGAGAACCTTAGGTGCGAGCGTTTCCCGAGCGATTAGGACAATTTAGGCGTAAATGACCTCTGACTCCACAGTACATACACAACCCCTCCCTTCTCCTGTACTGTCTCTCCTCTTCTGAGAGGCGAGTATTGCCTATCTGCATGGGTTCTGGAAAAAGTGAGGTTGTGGATTCAGAACTTTGAAATGAAGGAGCTAGTTTAAAGGAAGGTCTAGGGTTTCTCTCTCGAGTGTTCTGCCTCTCTCTTAAACGTTCGTCAATGCGAGAAATAAAAGAAATTAAATCCTCCAAATTTTCAGGAAGCTCTCTAGTAGCAACCTCGTCAAGGATTATGTCTGATAACCCGTTTAAAAATACATCTATATAAGCCTGTTCATTCCACTTTCAACCTCTGCCGCCAAAGACCTGAACTCTAGTGCATAATCCACAAGTGTTTGGTTATCTTGTCTAAGGCGCAACAGTAATCTAGCTGCATTGACCTTTCTACCTGGAGGGTCAAAAGTTCTTCTGAAAGCAGCTACAAAGGCATTATAATTATATACTAACGGATTATCATTTTCCCACAATGGATTGGCCCATCTCAAAGCTTTCTCAACAAGTAATGTGATAATAAATCCAACCTTCGCCCTATCTGTAGGATAGGAGCGGGGTTGTAATTCGAAATGGATACCTATTTGGTTTAAGAAACCACGACACTTCTCTGGAGAACCACCATAACGTACAGGTGGAGTGATAAGGGAAGAAGCACCTACAGTGGCTACCTCTAGACCTGAACTCACAGGAGAGATAGAAGTATTACGCATCTCCTCTGGTTGATTACTAGAACGAGATAGTAACGCCTGTAGTGCTAGAGCCATCTGGTCCATTCTGTGATCCATGGCGTCGAACCTAGAGTCAGAAGGACCAACCTGAGTGTTTGTACCTGCAGGATCCATTGGCCCTGTCGTAATGTCAGGATCGGGACAGGGATCCAACACGCAGAGTACAAACAGGTGGTAGGTACGTATACCGGACCTTAGAATGGCCGGACTTAACGTAAGGAGTAAGTAGAGAATGGTCTAAGAACAAGCCGAGGTCGAGGGAACGAGAGGACAGGTAAGCGAGAGACAAGCCGAGTCAAAGGGTAACAGAGGTAAACAGGGTAGTACAAACAAGCCGGGTCAGAACCAAAGAGACAACTAGAATACAAGAGCACTGAGTGACTAGACAGGCTAGAACCACGACAGGGCAATGAGCAGATGCCGAAAGCCTTACTTTATACCTTGATTCTAGAGGGTAATCACGCCCCCGACGAGTCCTGATTAGTGCTCGGGACTTGACTGACAGGTCGACCCGGGTTGGCGTTATGACGTCGACTACTGAGCGTCGCGTCATATAAGGAAGTGGATCCCTCGCGGTCGGCTTGTAAATGGCCGAGAGGACCGCGAGGAACGGAAGAAACAACCCCTCTGGGAGGATAAACGTCTAAGTCTCTCACCTCCTCTGAGGTAGAGACTACAGGTACCCTGACAGTACCCCCCCTCTCAGAAATGCCCACCGGGCGGAAGGAACCGGGACGAGATGGAAAACGGGAGTGAAAAGCCCTGCGGAGGCGAGGAGCATGTACATCCTCCTGAGGTACCCAAGTCCTCTCCTCAGGACCATATCCCTTCCAGTCAATAAGATATTGTAACTTCCCCCGGGAGATTCGAGAATCGATGATGGAGTTGATTTCATACTGCTCCTGACCCTCAACCTGAACAGAGCGAGGAGAGGATATAGTGGAGGAAAATCTGTTACAGACCAACGGTTTCAGTAAGGAAACATGAAAGGAGTTAGGAATGCGTAAGGCAGCTGGAAGAGCTAGGCGATACGCAACTGGGTTAATTCGAGTCAGAACCCTGTAAGGGCCAATGTAACGAGGAGCGAATTTCATAGAAGGAACCTTTAAACGAATGTTTCTTGTACTCAACCATACCCTATCACCTGGAACAAAAACCGGAGCCGCCCTTCTGTGCTTATCAGCGTGTTTCTTGAACAACATGGAATTATGTAGGAGAATTTGTCGAGTCTGATCCCACAACTTCCTCAAATTGGCAACATGAACATCAACCGACGGTACCCCTTGGGAAGGAGAAACCGAGGGAAGAATGGAAGGATGAAAGCCATAATTCATGAAGAAGGGACTGGAACGAGTAGAATCACAAACGAGATTATTGTGTGCAAACTCCGCCCAAGGAATCAAACCGACCCAATCGTCCTGGTGTTCAGAAACAAAACAACGCAAATATTGTTCAATCTTTTGATTGGTACGTTCAGCAGCTCCGTTAGACTGAGGGTGACAGGCAGAAGAAAAATTCAATTTGATGCCTAGTTGAGAACAGAAGGATCTCCAAAAACGTGAAACAAATTGGGAACCTCTATCGGAAACAATTTCGGAAGGTATCCCATGTAAGCGAAAAATCTCTCTCGCGAATATCTCCGCCAATTCAGGGAGTTTAGTTAAGGGCACGAAATGAGCCATCTTAGTAAACCTATCAACCACCGTGAGGATCACGGTCTGTTTTTTAGAAACAGGCAAATCTACAATGAAGTCCATAGCCAAACAGGACCATGGTCTCTCTGGAATGTTCAAGGGATGTAACAACCCACATGGAAGCTTATGAGGTTGCTTAGTCTTCATACAGACCTCACATGCTCCGATGAAATCCCTAATATCCTTCCATAAAGAAGGCCACCAGAAATCTTTAGAGATCAAGGAACATGTCTTGCGAATACCCGGATGCCCAGCCGCCTTACTGTTGTGAAAACACTGTAAGAGTTCCAGTTGGAGTTCAGGAGGAACGAAATGCCTTGCCCTAGGAGTCTGTCTAGGCGCCAGATGCTGCAACTTCATGATCTGACCAAGCAACGGAGAGTGAATCTTAAGACTCGTGTTGGCGATAATATTGCACCTGGGTACTATAGAAGACAAAACCGGCTCCGATATCGCAGAAGGTTCATATTGTCGAGACAAAGCATCGGCTTTAGAATTCTTAGAACCAGGTCTATAAGTGAGCACGTAATTGAAATGCGTGAGGAATAAAGACCAACGAGCTTGCCTGGAGGACAAGCGCTTGGCCTCCCCAATATAGGACAGGTTCTTGTGGTCTGTCAAAATAGTAACAGGATGTAAGGTGCCCTCCAATAAATGTCTCCACTCCTTTAAAGCCATGATAACTGCTAGTAGTTCCCTGTCACCAATGTCATATCTGCTCTCAGGACCTGATAGTTTCTTGGAAAAAAAACCACATGGATGTAAGGGCTTATCCACACCTAACCTTTGGGACAGGATAGCACCTATACCTGTCTCTGAGGCGTCTACCTCGAGTAGGAAAGGCAGAGTCGTATCAGGGTGAACTAAAATTGGTGCAGAAGCAAACAGTTCCTTGAGTGTTTTGAAGGCAAGAAGGGCTTCAGTAGACCAGTTCTTAGTGTCAGACCCCTGTCTGGTCATATTGGTAATAGGAGCTATAATTGAAGAGTAACCCTTAATGAAGCGCCTATAATAGTTGGAGAATCCAATAAACCTCTGAATGGCCTTGAGACCCCTGGGTAAAGGCCAATCCAAAATGGACTGGAGCTTATCCGGGTCCATCTTAAACCCTTCCCCAGAAATCACATAACCAAGAAAGTTTATCTGGGATTGGTCAAAGCTGCATATCTCCAATTTGCAGTACAGGCCATGTTGAAGAAGCTTGCGCAATACCCTTCTGAATTGTCTGTGGTGAGTCTCAATCTCTCTAGAGTGTATAAGTATATCATCCAGATATACAATAACGCAGTCATGTTGAAATTCTCTAAGAACTTCATTGATCAGGTCCTGAAATACTGCCGGAGCATTACAGAGACCAAAAGGCATTACTGTGTATTCATAGTGCCCATAACGGGTATTGAACGCCGTCATCCACTCGGGTCCCTGCTGAATTCTCACCAAGTTATACGCCCCTCTGAGATCTAACTTGGTGAAAATCTTGGAGCCTTTTAGACGATCAAAGAGCTCGGTAATCAAAGGAATTGGGTAGGCATTTCTAATGGTTATTTTGTTCAAACCTCGATAATCAATGCAAGGTCTTAGTGTACCATCCTTCTTTTTAACAAAAAAAAACCCAGCCCCGGCAGGGGAGGAGGATCTCCTAATGAATCCTTTTTCAAGGTTCTCACGAATATACTCCTCTAAGACTAAGTTCTCTTTAGTGGACAAAGGATATACATTACCCCTGGGGGGCATAGTACCAGGTAGTAGATTAATCTTACAATCAAAAGACCTGTGTGGAGGTAAAGTATCAGCATTCTTTTTGTCAAATACTGCCTTTAAATCCAGGTACAGGGGCGGTATTTGTACCTCTGTAGAGTAGGTAGAATTAATCGGTGTGTTAACTGCGCAAAGCGGTGACACTGTCCGTAAGCACCTGTCCTGACAACCCTGACCCCATGAGATTATCTCCCCTAATTCCCAATCAATAATAGGGTTATGTTTTTTTAACCAAGGATACCCCAGGACTATGGGAACAGAAGGAGAAGAAATAAGCAATAAAGATATGTCTTCCTCGTGTAAGATACCAACAGTTAATTTAACGGGTATGGTTTCACGGAAAATAACAGGCTCAACTAAAGGTCTACCATCTATGGCCTCAACGGCCAAGGGTGTCTCCCTTAACTGGGATGGGATAGCGTGTTTGGTAACAAAAACTTGGTCGATAAAGCTCTCAGCAGCTCCGGAATCAATCAATGCCATAGTTTCTAGTACTCCCTTCTCCCAAGTTAAAGAAACGGGTAGCAGAAGCCTGTGATCTTTATAATTAAGATTAGAGGACAAAATAGAAACACCCAAGGCCTGTCCTCTAGAGAACCTTAGGTGCGAGCGTTTCCCGAGCGATTAGGACAATTTAGGCGTAAATGACCTCTGACTCCACAGTACATACACAACCCCTCCCTTCTCCTGTACTGTCTCTCCTCTTCTGAGAGGCGAGTATTGCCTATCTGCATGGGTTCTGGAAAAAGTGAGGTTGTGGATTCAGAACTTTGAAATGAAGGAGCTAGTTTAAAGGAAGGTCTAGGGTTTCTCTCTCGAGTGTTCTGCCTCTCTCTTAAACGTTCGTCAATGCGAGAAATAAAAGAAATTAAATCCTCCAAATTTTCAGGAAGCTCTCTAGTAGCAACCTCGTCAAGGATTATGTCTGATAACCCGTTTAAAAATACATCTATATAAGCCTGTTCATTCCACTTTCAACCTCTGCCGCCAAAGACCTGAACTCTAGTGCATAATCCACAAGTGTTTGGTTATCTTGTCTAAGGCGCAACAGTAATCTAGCTGCATTGACCTTTCTACCTGGAGGGTCAAAAGTTCTTCTGAAAGCAGCTACAAAGGCATTATAATTATATACTAACGGATTATCATTTTCCCACAATGGATTGGCCCATCTCAAAGCTTTCTCAACAAGTAATGTGATAATAAATCCAACCTTCGCCCTATCTGTAGGATAGGAGCGGGGTTGTAATTCGAAATGGATACCTATTTGGTTTAAGAAACCACGACACTTCTCTGGAGAACCACCATAACGTACAGGTGGAGTGATAAGGGAAGAAGCACCTACAGTGGCTACCTCTAGACCTGAACTCACAGGAGAGATAGAAGTATTACGCATCTCCTCTGGTTGATTACTAGAACGAGATAGTAACGCCTGTAGTGCTAGAGCCATCTGGTCCATTCTGTGATCCATGGCGTCGAACCTAGAGTCAGAAGGACCAACCTGAGTGTTTGTACCTGCAGGATCCATTGGCCCTGTCGTAATGTCAGGATCGGGACAGGGATCCAACACGCAGAGTACAAACAGGTGGTAGGTACGTATACCGGACCTTAGAATGGCCGGACTTAACGTAAGGAGTAAGTAGAGAATGGTCTAAGAACAAGCCGAGGTCGAGGGAACGAGAGGACAGGTAAGCGAGAGACAAGCCGAGTCAAAGGGTAACAGAGGTAAACAGGGTAGTACAAACAAGCCGGGTCAGAACCAAAGAGACAACTAGAATACAAGAGCACTGAGTGACTAGACAGGCTAGAACCACGACAGGGCAATGAGCAGATGCCGAAAGCCTTACTTTATACCTTGATTCTAGAGGGTAATCACGCCCCCGACGAGTCCTGATTAGTGCTCGGGACTTGACTGACAGGTCGACCCGGGTTGGCGTTATGACGTCGACTACTGAGCGTCGCGTCATATAAGGAAGTGGATCCCTCGCGGTCGGCTTGTAAATGGCCGAGAGGACCGCGAGGAACGGAAGAAACAACCCCTCTGGGAGGATAAACGTCTAAGTCTCTCACCTCCTCTGAGGTAGAGACTACAGGTACCCTGACAGTTATAAACACTGAAATATTCGGAGCCTCTAGAAAAGATGCACATTACAATAGAAGTGAGCAACAGAGATATGTGAGCCTAAAATAGGGACTGACCTTCCTAAAGAAGAACATTTAGGATGTATGGTCCTAAACCTGAACTGCACAATGTGTAGAAGATAGAGCTAATGTGGACCTTGTGGAGTTTTTTTGCACTTTGATGCGATGTGCACTTGATCTGCAGACTGTTACCATTGCTGTAGAATTTACACATTCTTCTCCGCAGCCGCATGTATTCTAGTGAGAGCAGCTGAAGAGTCAGGGCTTAGAGCCTGGTGGAAATAAAATCATATGCAATTTAACAACAAAACTTCAAACAAAAGAAAGACATTGCCAAAATTTTAGGTAAACATAGAAAACTTTATCTTGCTGCAGAAATGATTGTTTTTATCTCTGACAATTTAACAATGGGTGTAATATCAACCCATATCTAGCATTAAATTAAGATAATATAACACAAGAACCGCTATGTACACAAAGAGGTATTTTTATTACATGTTATTGTAGATCCATTTGTCAATTCTTGGATTAGGTGAGTCACGCATTATACCAATCATGCATGTGTACTACTAACACCAACAGTTGATATTCTTTATGTACTTGTACTGGAAAGTATTGGCATTATATATACCATTGGTACCAAAAGCATGAACTACTATGGAATTTACACCCCTACCCACAGTCACCAACAACTACCATAAAACATCACAGTCACATCTACTGTCATAGATCACTACCCTCAGTCACCAACTATAATACAAGCTCACAGTCACCTATTATCATACACCTCCACGCACCGTCACCAACTATCATATAAACTTACAGTCACCTACTATCATACACCTCCACTCCACCCACAGTCACCAACTATCATACAACCTCACAGTCACCTACTATCATACACCTCTACCCACAGTCACCAACTATCATGCAACCTCACAGTCAACTACTATCATATAACTTCACCCACAGTCACCAAATGTCATACAACCTCACAGTCACCTACTATCATACACCTCCAACAACAGTCACCAACTATCATATAAACTCGCAGTCACCTACTATCATACACCTCCACCCACAGTTACCAACTATCATACAACATCAGAGTCACCTACTATCATATAACTTCACCCACAGTCACCAACTATCATGCAACCTCACAGTCACCTACTATCATACATCTCCACCGACAGTCACCAACTATCATACATCACAGTCACCTACTATCATACATCTCCACCCACAGTCACCAACTATCATACAACATCACAGTCACCTACTATCGTATCACTTCACCCACAGTCACCAACTATCATATAAACTCACAGTCACCTACTATCATACACCTCCACTCCACCCACAGTCACCAACTATCATACAACATCACAGTCACCTACTATCATACACCTCCACCCACAGTCACCAACTATCATACAACATCACAGTCACCTACTATCATACACCTCCACCCACAGTCACCATCATACAACATCACAGTCACCTACTATCATACACCTCTACCCACAGTCACCAACTATCATGCAACCTCACAGTCACCTACTATAATATAACTTCACCCACAGTCACCAAATGTCATACAACCTCACAGTCACCTACTATCATACACCTCCAACAGTCACCAACTATCATATAAACTCAACGTCACCTACTATCATACACCTCCACCCACAGTTACCAACTATCATACAACATCAGAGTCACCTACTATCATATAACTTCACCCACAGTCACCAACTATCATGCAACCTCACAGTCACCTACTATCATACACCTCCACCGACAGTCACCAACTATCATACATCACAGTCCATCACAGTCACCGACTATCATACATATCCACCCACAGTCACCAACTATCATACAACATCACAGTCACCTACTATCATATCATTTCACCCACAGTCACCAACTATCATACAACCTCACAGTCACCTACTATCATATAACTCCACCCACAGTCACCAACAATCATTTAAACTCACAGTAACCTACTATCATTCACCTCCACCCACAGTCACCAACTATCATACAACATCACAGTCACCTACTATCATACACCCCCACCCACAGTCACCAACTATCATACAACATCACAGTCACCTACTATCATACACCCCCACCCACAGTCACCAACTATCATACAACATCACAGTCACCAACTATCATACACCTCCACCCAGAGTCACCAACTACCATACAACATCACAGTCACCTACTATCATACACTCCCACACACAGTCACCAACTATCATACAACCTCATAGTCACCTACTATCATACACCTCCACCCACAGTCACCAACTATCATACAACCTCAAAGTCACCTACTATCATACACCTCCACCCACAGTTACCAACTATCATACAACATCACAGTCACCAACTATCATAAACTTCACCCACAGTCACCAAATGTCATACAACCTCACAGTCACCTACTATCATACACCTCCAACAACAGTCACCAACTATCATATAAACTCGCAGTCACCTACTATCATACATCTCCACCCACAGTCACCAACTATCATACAACATCACAGTCACCTACTATCGTATCACTTCACCCACAGTCACCAACTATCATATAAACTCACAGTCACCTACTATCATACACCTCCACTCCACCCACAGTCACCAACTATCATACAACATCACAGTCACCTACTATCATACACCTCCACCCACAGTCACCAACTATCATACAACATCACAGTCACCTACTATCATACACCTCCACCCACAGTCACCAACTATCATACAACATCACAGTCACCTACTATCATACACCTCTACCCACAGTCACCAACTATCATGCAACCTCACAGTCACCTACTATAATATAACTTCACCCACAGTCACCAAATGTCATACAACCTCACAGTCACCTACTATCATACACCTCCAACAGTCACCAACTATCATATAAACTCACAGTCCCCTACTATCATACACCTCCACCCACAGTTACCAACTATCATACAACATCAGAGTCACCTACTATCATATAACTTCACCCACAGTCACCAACTATCATGCAACCTCACAGTCACCTACTATCATACATCTCCACCGACAGTCACCAACTATCATACATCACAGTCACCTACTATCATACATCTCCACCCACAGTCACCAACTATCATACAACATCACAGTCACCTACTATCGTATCACTTCACCCACAGTCACCAACTATCATATAAACTCACAGTCACCTACTATCATACACCTCCACTCCACCCACAGTCACCAACTATCATACAACATCACAGTCACCTACTATCATACACCTCCACCCACAGTCACCAACTATCATACAACATCACAGTCACCTACTATCATACACCTCCACCCACAGTCACCAACTATCATACAACATCACAGTCACCTACTATCATACACCTCTACCCACAGTCACCAACTATCATGCAACCTCACAGTCACCTACTATAATATAACTTCACCCACAGTCACCAAATGTCATACAACCTCACAGTCACCTACTATCATACACCTCCAACAGTCACCAACTATCATATAAACTCACAGTCCCCTACTATCATACACCTCCACCCACAGTTACCAACTATCATACAACATCAGAGTCACCTACTATCATATAACTTCACCCACAGTCACCAACTATCATGCAACCTCACAGTCACCTACTATCATACACCTCCACCGACAGTCACCAACTATCATACATCACAGTCCATCACAGTCACCGACTATCATACATATCCACCCACAGTCACCAACTATCATACAACATCACAGTCACCTACTATCATATCACTTCACCCACAGTCACCAACTATCATACAACATCACAGTCACCTACTATCATACACCTCCACCCACAGTCACCAACTATCATACACAGGCCCGGACTGGCCATCGGGCACACCGGGCAAATGCCCGGTGGGCCGCGATGGCCGTGGGGCCGAGGCCGGCAGGGGAGATCACAGGATCTCCCCGGCCGGCTCCTGCAGGGCCAGCGCTACCCGAGCGCCGGCCCTGCTGTTTGTCTCCATGGGCCCCACCGGCCCAAAGGCACTGAGATGCGGCCGCCTGGGGAGTGTGCGAGGGAGGGAGGTAGGAGAGAGGACCGACCGGCGGAGCTCTAGCCAGCAGCTCCGCCGGATCCTCTCGCGGGATTCTGAGCGTTGCCGCGGTTACCGCGGCAACGCTCAGATCTCGCGAGAGTGAACTCTAGCCTGCAGGGGCTAGAGTTCACTCTCACCACTGGACCACCAGGGAAGGCAGCACCCTCCATTACAGCACGGCCCTCCTCATGGCAGAACGGACCCCCCCACCCTCCCAGCAGGATAAAGGTAAGAAGGGAGGGGGGGTCATATAACTTTTTTTTAAAATTGTATTAATAAAAAAATATTTTTAAATTTAAATAAAAAAATACACTCACACACACACAGCACCCCCAGACACACACACAGCACCCCAGACACACACACAGCACCCTCAGACACACACAGCACCCTCAGACACACACACAGCACCCTCAGACACACACACAGCACCCTCAGACACACACACAGCACCCCCAGACACACACACAGCACCCCCAGACACACACAGCACCCCCAGACACACACAGCACCCCCAGACACACACAGCACCCCCAGACACACACACAGCACCCCCAGACACACACACAGCACCCCCAGACACACAGCATCCCCAGACACACAGCGCATCCCCAGACACACAGCGCATCCCCAGACACACAGCGCACCCAAACACACACAGCGCACCCCAAGACACACATCGCAGCACCCAAACACACATCACAGCACATCCTCACTCACACACAGCACCCTCAGACAGACAGCACCCTCAGACAGACAGCACCGTCGCTCACACACACACACACACACATATATATATATATATATATATACAAAAATAAAGATAATTCAGGCACTCACCCTTAAGAGATTTGTAGTTATCTTGCCTTAGGTGCTACCAGCGTCTGAGATATATGGTCAAAGATGAAGTAGGAGCACTCAAAAGGACTTTTTTCGGTGATTTTAATGTAGTGAAAAAAAGTTTACAACAAAGTGTAACGCATCTATTCAATCGACGTTTCGACCCCTAAGGGTCTTTTTCAAGATCAAACAACTAGTGACAAAGCGGCATTTAAATATACAATACAGATGAATAACTCACCAATCGCGTGCGTGTGATTAGCCGAACCCGGAAGTGTCCCAACGCCTCACGTGGTGCTGGGCGTGCGTGGTGACGTGCATTGTGGTTGCTAAGCAGCGAAGCTATACCCGGAAGTGTCCGGTCCTCGCTCAAACTACTGGGCGTGTATAGTGACGTGCACCCCAGTTGCTAAGTGATGGAGTGTACACTCCGGAGGCTAAGATACATGTAACAAACCCTCGTGAAAGAACTGCTGTAAGCAAAATTTAAGGGATCTCAAAATTGAGATCTAGATGTGGGATATTTGGAAGTGAAGAAATATTTAATTCATGTTCTATAAAAGAACATTTTTTCTTACTATTCATAATGTAAGAATGAGACAGCCGAGGGGTCAGACCCCTCGGCTGTCTCATTCTTACATTATGAATAGTAAGAAAAAATGTTCTTTTATAGAACATGAATTAAATATTTCTTCACTTCCAAATATCCCACATCTAGATCTCAATTTTGAGATCCCTTAAATTTTGCTTACAGCAGTTCTTTCACGAGGGTTTGTTACATGTATCTTAGCCTCCGGAGTGTACACTCCATCACTTAGCAACTGGGGTGCACGTCACTATACACGCCCAGTAGTTTGAGCGAGGACCGGACACTTCCGGGTATAGCTTCGCTGCTTAGCAACCACAATGCACGTCACCACGCACGCCCAGCACCACGTGAGGCGTTGGGACACTTCCGGGTTCGGCTAATCACACGCACGCGATTGGTGAGTTATTCATCTGTATTGTATATTTAAATGCCGCTTTGTCACTAGTTGTTTGATCTTGAAAAAGACCCTTAGGGGTCGAAACGTCGATTGAATAGATGCGTTACACTTTGTTGTAAACTTTTTTTCACTACATTAAAATCACCGAAAAAAGTCCTTTTGAGTGCTCCTACTTCATCTTTGACCATATATATATATATATATATATAATGTATAAAATAACCCTCAGTGAGTTAACAGACAAAGAAAATTAGAAACCTAGAATGTGACGGCAGATAAAAACACCCTCACACACAGCACCCCTCTTACATACACACAGTGGTGTATCCTGGTTTTGTGCTGCCCTAGGCAGGACAAAACTCAGGCGCCCCTTTCCCCCACCCCCCCCCACCCCGCGACACCCCCACCCAACCCTTCCCCCCCCCGTCCCGCCTTCTAAATACACACACAAATTCACTGACAGATACGCATACACTAGCTAACAGACACACACACACAGTCAGACACACACACTGACTAGCAGACACACACACTGACTAGCAGACACACACACTCACTGTCAGACACACACACTCTCTGTCAGACACAGACACTCTCATATATATAATAAAATATATAATATAATAATATATAATATATAATATAATATAATAATATATTATATATAATATAATAATATATAGTATAATATAATATATAATATAATAATATATAATATAAAATAATATATATAATATAATATAATAATATATAATATATAATATATATATAATATAATAATATAATAATATATAATATATATATATAATATTTAATATATATATAATATAATAATATTTAATATATATATAATATAATAATATATATAATATATATAATATATATAATATAATAATATATAATATATATAATATAATATAATATAATATATAACATATATAATATATATAATATATAATTAGTTTAACCTACCCCCCAGCCTCCTTACCTTTGGGAATGCTGGGGGGAGGTCTCCTTCTCCCTGGTGGTCCAGTGGCTGCCGGTCGGGCTGATGGGCTAGGCGGGCGGCTGGCGAGGGAGCTCTTCCTCTGAGCGCTCTGCTCAGCTCCCTCGCGCGCCGCACAGTGAGGCTGGGAGCTGGAATATGACGTCATATTCCGGCTCCGCCTCCCAGCCTCACTGTGCGGCGCGCGAGGGAGCTGAGCAGAGCGCTCAGAGGAAGAGCTCCCTCGCCAGCCGCCCGCCTAGCCCATCAGCCCGACCGGCAGCCCAGTTAGCCGCAAGGCTAACAAGGTATTTGCCCCAGGCATTTGGGGGCGGCGTTTTTTGCCGCCCCCTGGAAAATGCCGCCCAAGGCAAATGCCTTGTTTGCCTTGCGGCTAATACGCCCCTGCATACACACACACTGCGCCCCTCACACATACTATACATCCAAATAAATATATATATATATATATATATATACACACACTACAGCACCCCTCACACTGCACCACTACACACATTACGCTCCAGACACACGCTAGATCCCTTACCCTATATGTTGACGTTTTAGCCGCGAGGCAAATAAGGCATTTGCCTTAGGCGGCATTTTCCAGGGGGCGGCAAAAAAAGCCGCCCCCAAATGCCCAAGGCAAATGTCTTGTTAGCCCTGCGGCTAACAGACATGCCGGCGGGCTGCTGGGTGGTCGGGAGGCGCTGGCGGGTGGCTGGCGAGGGAGCACTTCCTCTGAGCTGTCTGCTCAGCTCCCTTGCGCGCCACAGAGTGAGGCTGGGAGCCGGAATATGACATCATATTCCGGCTCCCAGCCTCACTGCGGCGCGCGAGGGAGCTGAGCAGAGTGCTCAGAGGAAGTGCTCCCTCGCCAGCGCCCCCCGACCGCCCATCAGCCACTGGACCACCAGGGAGAAAGATGACTAGAGCTCTTCAGCTGGGCTCTGCGCATCGAACTAACATGCTCACTTTGAGAGGGGGGCGTGCTTGTCATTAGTGATGACAAAACACACCCTCTCTGGCCCCGCCCCCTTCTTAGTGGGCCGCTCTGTTTAAAAAATGCCCGGGCCTAATTTTTTTCCCAGTCCGGCCCTGATCATACAACATCACAGTCACCTACTATCATACACCTCTACCCACAGTCACCAACTATCATGCAACCTCACAGTCACCTACTATAATATAACTTCACCCACAGTCACCAAATGTCATACAACCTCACAGTCACCTACTATCATACACCTCCAACAGTCACCAACTATCATATAAACTCACAGTCACCTACTATCATACACCTCCACCCACAGTTACCAACTATCATACAACATCAGAGTCACCTACTATCATATAACTTCACCCACAGTCACCAACTATCATGCAACCTCACAGTCACCTACTATCATACACCTCCACCGACAGTCACCAACTATCATACATCACAGTCCATCACAGTCACCGACTATCATACATATCCACCCACAGTCACCAACTATCATACAACATCACAGTCACCTACTATCATTTCATTTCACCCACAGTCACCAACTATCATACAACCTCACAGTCACCTACTATCATATAACTCCACCCACAGTCACCAACAATCATTTAAACTCACAGTAACCTACTATCATTCACCTCCACCCACAGTCACCAACTATCATACAACATCACAGTCACCTACTATCATACACCCCCACCCACAGTCACCAACTATCATACAACATCACAGTCACCTACTATCATACACCCCCACCCACAGTCACCAACTATCATACAACATCACAGTCACCTACTATCATACACCCCCACCCACAGTCACCAACTATCATACACCTCCACCCAGAGTCACCAACTATCATACAACATCACAGTCACCTACTATCATACACTCCCACACACAGTCACCAACTATCATACAACCTCATAGTCACCTACTATCATACACCTCCACCCACAGTCACCAACTATCATACAACCTCAAAGTCACCTACTATCATACACCTCCACCCACAGTCACCCACTATCATACAACATCACAGTCACCAACTATCATACAACTCCACCCACAGTCACCAACTATCATACACCTCCACCCACAGTCACCAACTATTATACAACCTCAAAGTCACCTACTATCATACACCTCCACCCACAGTCACCAATTATCATACAACATCACAGTCACCTACTATCATACACCTCCACCCACAGTCACCAACTATCATACACCTCCACCCACAGTCACCAACTATCATACAACCTCAAAGTCACCTACTATCATACACCTCCACCCACAGTCACCAACTATCATACATCACAGTCACCTATTATACACCCCAGCCACAGTCACCAGCTATCATACAACCTCATAGTCACCTACATCTTCACTCACAGTCACCCACTATTTTATACCCTCACCCAGTTAGCCCTTGTTGTCATTTTACATTCTCCCACTACCATCCACCCTCACTAGCAGCAAACGTATGACATTCAGCAAAACACATGCCTGGCTAGTTCAACCACTGTATCAGTTTAGGTATGCAGGTGGTGCAATACATTACTATATTTTGCTAGCTTGGGCTATTTTGTCTTATAGCACGTTAATAAATCACCAGAAAGCACTAATGATTAAGGCTCTCAATCTAACATTGCATTGCCTTGTAATATGCAGCAACCACCACAGCGTATAAAGGGGTTAACAGCAGAAAGATCTTCCAGTCTCTTATCATTCTGTCACGATTAGCAGATAGACCTCCTTTCCTACAACCCAGTGAAATCTCTATGCGTCAGCTAATTTTTCTGGATTTGTATGGTTCAGTGTTCTTCCAATTATAGCTGAGTGTCTTTTGTGTGTCACTTGTCCTTCCTGTGCCTTGTGTAACTGTGATGCATCTGAAAAGGGCTGTCTCCATCCCAATTTTATGTCTGGAAATTTGACTATGCATGCAATCTGCTTCCCATGGATTGCTTCAGCAGCACTCAGGCAATAAAATATTATAAAGTACCAGATACAGCCTTGCATGGCACAAAAGCATAACATCATTTATATGGATTATTTTTGTTGCAATTAACACTATTACTGGCAGAGGCCTGGAGCTGACAGCTGATGATGAGATTTTGAAATGTATGGCTCTAATCTTGGCTATTTTGGTTTAGCTTCTAATAATTTGGTTTCAGTTTGCAGCAACCCATAATTTAGTGAAGAAAATAAAAATATATACTTTTCTATTAACAGTAAATAGGACATATGCTCTAAAGCAGGGTTTCCCAACCCAGTCCTCAAGTGCCCCCTACCTGGCCAGGATTTAGAGATTACCCTGTTGTGTCTAAAGTTGTTTTTTGTTTTCATTCTAAAAATACCTTATACACAACTGGATATTCCTTAAATCCTGGCCTAGTAGGGGGTACTTGAGGACTGGATTGGGAACCACTGCTCTAAAGGAGAGATTTTTAAACCCTGGGTTAAAACTGAAAATTGGGACTCCATGCTATTTAAGTGTCCATTGGTTGGAGAAGAGACATTTATCTATGCCACGGGTTAGTGCCCACAATAAAATATTTATTGTAGCATCACTGTTTTTCTCATTGAGTTGGAGAACCCTTTAAAATGGCTCTGCCACCCTGTGTAGTCTTGGCATACTTTGCAAAGAACCCGTTGGTAACTTTGCCACTTGCTGTGCAGTAGGTACATGATGTGGGGAGATAATGCTTGCAGACACTAGAAAATGAAAAAAGCGATAGCCAAACAGAGCAAAACCAACCCCCAAATTTTTTTAATTACATAAATTCTAAAAATAATAAACAAAAAATGACAGTGTAGGTACAATGAAAACAGAGATGGGCGTGTAACTTATTGAAGACCAGAAAAGGTAGAAATTTTTAATACAGACAGTCCTCACTTACCGACCGGATTCCGTTCTTATGACTCTGTTGTACAACGAATTGGTTCGTAAGTGAGGATGCGCTACAGAGCATGCACACCAGAGGCAAAGCAGGTCTATGTTCGGGGAAATATTCCAGAACACAGACAAGCACACCAGAGCAGGGTATCCCTCTAATCTATGTTTGGGGAAAATTCTAGCTAGAGAGCTAGTCGTAAGTCCAAGCTGTTGTTTTACAGGTAAATTATAAAGTGAGGACTACCTGTAACTATTTTCCCTCTATATATATAAAGGAGTAACCTGTGGCAAGAGATATGCAAATGATTGCTGCCAAAAAAACTGACAAAAAGAACATAAAAACACATTTACTATAGCTATTAAGAATTCATCCTCCTGGGTGACAATTGATAAATGTCCCTTTATTTTATTTTATTTTTAATTTTATTTTTTAAATTTTTTTGACATTTGTAATATTTCTTGTGTAATAGAGAGAATAGAAACAGACATTGTATGTATAAAACCAGCACCAAGACCACTAAACACATTTGTGAAGCAATAAATTATTGACGTGTTACTATTATAAAATACTATGTAAAATGAAGACATTTTCTGCAGTGTTCTACAGGTATGGGGTTACATGCATTACAGTATATACATAAAAAATAGCACAAAAGGGAAAGGGAACCAGGCTATGTACAACACTTTCTTTTACATTCTTGGCAAGATATGTTGTTTGCTAACAGTCCAAAGATTGCAAAGGAAATGGAGGCAGAAAGTTGAAGGGGAAACAAGTTGATTTTGGAGATTTTAAGAGGCATTTAAAATACTGTTAATAGCTTGGTTGGTTTGTTAGCAATCACACACACATACACATAAACAAACACAAAAACCATAACCAAACAATTAAAGGCACACTGTAGGCACCAAGACCACTTCAGTTTATTGAAGTGGTCTGGGCGCAGTGTCCCTTTTGCACCTTTGTGCTACAATGTTTTTGTTTTTTTTGTCATTCAAAGTTTTTATTAAGGTCATGCAATAGTTACAGATGGGTGTGATCATACAGTGACACGTAGTTCAGCATGGTATACAATGCTATAACAGTTTGTGAGTGTACGGTGCATACATGGTAAATTTCGCGTCTAACATCGGTTGCTAAGAGAAGTTTTTCCAGTTGATAAGATATTTATGTGGTTATGTTACTCAGTGGGGGTAAGTTGTGATTCGCAGCCCTCGGGTCCAGTGGGGTTTGCCTTTCACTGGGGTTTCGGTGAGGCCTAGTGTTCGGGGGTAGGGGAGGGGGGCCTGTGGCAACAGGGGGGCGTTTGTTGGAAATATTGCTGCGTCCGGTACGTAGGGGGGGAGGTGGGGGTTAGCGGTCTGTTAGTTAGCGTGTAGTGTGTAGCGGGGTGATCGTCTCTGGGGTGTTGTCGCGTGTGTGTGTGTCGGGTGGCGTAGTTGTGTCTCGAGGGGTTAGTGGAGTTGTGATGTGTGGTGTTCTTCCCATTTCAGGGGGGAGGAGGGGGAAGTGTGTGTATCTTGGTGTGTCGGTTGTCTTGTGCAACTACTTATCTCGGTGTTGTTTCGTCCCTGGCGGGCTGTGTGTGGTCAGAGCCAACCTGAGGAGGGCGGGGGAAAAGTAGGAAGGGAGAAGGGTAAGGAGGGATGGATAGTTTTAAGGTAAGCAGGATAAGGAGTGGCAGGGTAGGGGTGGGCTAGGGGGGTCTGGGTCCAGGCCCCACTCCAGCTCTCCCCGCCCCTGGCCTGGTGTCGGCGGTCGGGGCAGAGGCGAACCACCGGAGCCAGTGGTACCAGGTATCGTGATATCTCTGTATATGTCCCGCCGCCGAGAGGACGAGTTCCTCAATACGTCTGATGTCCTCCACTCTGGTCATCCACTCCCTCATCGTCGGGGCCATGGGTCTTTTCCAGTGTCTCGGAATAAGGCTTCGGGCCGCGTTTAGTAGATGCGGTATCACTGATTTTTTTTAATTTGTTCATGGGGATTGGGGTCAGTTGGAGGAGGTAGGTTTCAGGTGTCTCCAGGGTTGTGTGTATTTCTTCCCAGAAGGGTTTGATGAGTGGGCAGGTCCACCAGATATGGAAGAGTGTTCCCAGTTCTCTCCCGCATCTCCAGCATTCCGGTTCGCAGCTGGCTTTCATAACCGATAGTTTCGCCGGTCATGGCTTTTGGTAGCCATGGGAGGAGGGATAGGGGTATTTGCGAGAAGCTTGCTTCTATCAGGATCCAGAGTTTGTATTTTGGGTTGTGTGTCCATTCTATCAGGAGATGGAGATGGACGGCCCGTCGATACTTAGCCAGGTCTGGTAGTCCCAGTCCCCAGTGCTGCTTGGGTTTTGTGAGGGTGGCAAAGTTCAGTCTTGCTCTTTTGCGGTACCAGACATAGTCTGCCATTATCTGTCTGGTTTGTGTGAAGAAGGTTTTGGGGATGCGTATTGGTAAGGTTTGTAGAAGATATAGGAGACGTGGGAGTATGTTCATTTTAAGTACGCTGATCCTCCATAACCATGTGATGTGAGGGAGTTGCCAGGAGTTTAGGTCTTTTTTTATCCGGTATGTCCCTTTATTTTAATGCTTACAACCCACCACCATCCCATTGTCACACAATGGGAAAGTTAAAGACAAACTACTATGGAAATAGATAATTGTATTAAAATGATAAAATATGAGAAGTAACCCAATATTTATTGGACCACTTGGAAAACTCAAGATTGCAGCAAAGTGGTTGAATATGAAATATGATGCAGTTGTGAAATATGATAGAGATCAACCAGCTGTTTTATTTGAAGCAGAGCTACACAGTTCAACAGAATTGAACATTAAACCGATAGAGTGTCTGAGACATAGGGTTTCTCCCGCAATCCTGAAATCAAGTAATCTTTATGTGGTGATTTCTGCATGACTTTGGCATTTAGTGAAAACAACAGCTCTAAACCTTGTGCATTGTTGTTGTCGATGTCACTATTCTGTTCATGGTTTCCACCCTCTTCACCAATGATAGGAAAGGCATTTAAGGAGCGTAGGCAAACATTTAAGGAGCAGCATAAAGAGTCCCAGGATTTAGCCTGGAGGTGCTAATTTCTAGGATATGAAACCTGTGTGGCTGGAGACATTCTTCATTCCTCACACCCAGGTTATCCATAAAGTTTGACTTGCTAGGAAACCAAAAAACAAATTCAAAGTACCTTTCTCTACGGAAATATAGTTTTGTTGAACAAAATCTTCAAGTCAGCTGTAAATTTTAGCTTGTTTATTTTTGACTAAAATTTGAAAAGAGTATTTCACTGAAATTTCACTGTCTTTATAAGAATTTCATAAAGATTTTTTTGCAGGTGGGGGTGACAGAGCTGTTTTTTAAAAATAGGAAGAGTATTGTAAAAGTGATTTAAAAAACAAAAATCAGTTTAGTATTTATTTTATTATATTTAAGAATGGGTTTCCAGACAGTGGTGGATCCAGAGCCTGATCTCGGGAGGGGCACTTGCAGATTATTTAAAGAAATAATGCATGCACAATAACCACTACAGCTCTGTGTAGTGGTTATGGTGCCAGTAGTGCCATGACCCCCTCCCAGAATAAGTAGTCAAACCGTTTAAGAGCAGCTTGACAACTTACCTAGGGACTGCTGGGATATGGGGCTGTAGTAGGGCATATGAGCAGTGGTGTGTGTGAGTGGTGCAATGTGTGAGGGGTGCAGTGTGTGTAAAAGGTTCAGTGTGTGTGGGGAGGTGTAGTGTGTGAATGTGTAGGGTGTGTGGGGCAATGTGTGTATGGGGGCTGAGTATGTGTGTGTGGGGCAATGTGTGTATGAAGGAGGAGTATATGAGTGTGAATGTGTATGGTGTGTGTGTGTGGGCAGTGTGTGTATGGGGGCTGTGTATGCGTGGGGGGGGGCAATGTGTGTATGGGGGCAGTGTGTGAATGGGGGGCTGTGTATGTGTGTGGGGGGTAATGTGTTTATGGGGTGCAGTGTATGTGTGTATGGGGTGCAGTGTATATGTGTAGGGGGGCAGTGTATGTGTGTGGGGTGCGGTGTATGTGTGTGAGGGGGCAATGTGTGTATGGGGGGCAGTGTATGTGTGTGTGGGGGCTGTGTATGTGGGGCAATGTGTGTATGGGGGGCTGTGCATGTGTGTGTGGGGCAGTGTATGTGTGTGTGGGGGTCAGTGTATGTGTGTGGGGGCAGTGTGTGTATGGGGGGCTGTGTGAGGGGCACTGTGTGTATGGGGGGGCAATGTGTGTGTGGGGGCAGTGTATGTGTGTGTGGGGCAGTGTTTGTAGGGGGGGCTTTTTTCTAAAAAAAAGTGTTTTAAATAAAATAAATCTAAATTATGTCCCTGCCCTTTTACCTTTACTGAGGAAGGACATTTCTCAAAGCCATGGTGGTCCGTGGGGAATCCCTGGTGGTCCCAGTGGTGAGAGTGAACTCTAGCCAGCAGCTCCAGGGCTAGAGTTCACTCTCGCGAGATCTGGAGCATTGCCATGGTAACCACGGTTACCACTGCAACGCTCCGTGCTCGTGAGATAAGGACCCGGAGGAGCTGCAGGCTGAGCTTAATTTATAACTTTTTTGACATGCGTTTTTCTGGAATTTTTTTTTTATTCTGTCTCTCACTATTAAAATACACCTACCATTAAAATTATAGACTGATCATTTCTTTGTCAGTGGGCAAAGTTCAAAATCAGCAGGGGATCAAATACTTTTTTCCCTCACTGTATATCACCTAAACTGTGATTTGCATTTATTTTGTATTTGGGCAGTGGAGAGTCCCTCTTTGTCCATTTGAAATATTGTGAGGTATGTGTTGGATATGCTGGTGTACATTGTTGTCACTGCAATATTTGTGCTCTTATATGAGGCGTATAAAGATGTTCAGGATATCTATAAACTTTATTTGAACGTGCAAACTATTATTAAGCTTTTGCAAACATTCAGCAGCAGACAGTAACTGGCAATAATGATTGAATTTGACAATTATTTAGATTGACAGGTGTTAGTGATCAATTAAAATGAAGCCTGCATTTCTGACAGGTTTACAACAATTTTTTAAAATGAATTAATTTATTTTTAAACCCCTTCAGCCACTTACCTGAATCCAGTGCCGATGCCCCTCGGCACTGGGTCAGGCTCCGCCCACGCTCCTCCCCTGTCCACGTCAGCTGGTGGGGGAGATCTAATGTGCATGTCTGGCAATGGCTGCGTGCACACATTAGACCTCCCCATAGGAAAGCATTATTCAATGCTTTCCTATGTGAAAAATTTGACGCTGGAGGTCCAGCATCAGATAACGGACCAAAAGTCAGTTTGGATATCTCAAACCCTCTAGTGACTGTCTGGTAGTTCTCTGGAACTGCAATGTTTTACATTGCAGCACTAAGTGCAAAAGGGTCACAGCACCCCGACCACTTCAATGAGCTGAAGCGGTCTGGGTGCCTACAGTGTCCCTTTAATTTCTGTAATTGGTTTCTTTTACCTTAACTGGGGTAGCGGCACATATTGTGATGGTTTGTTTTATTACAATTTGTTTTGGGCCTACTTAAATATTGGTAAAAGCCTGCTCTATATCTGAGCTCTGCCTGCCTATTGTCACTGAGTCGATAAAGAGCTCATTGCACTCTTCCTGATTAGTGATTTCCTTGCTAATTGCATGACACTTTTCTCGCAGCTGAAACTTTTGCAAAAGTGGTTTAACTTCCCACATATCTTGCACACCTTGCCTTTTCCAGGACAGAGAGATCAATCGGTATGAGACTTCTTTCCACAAAAGCCACATTCTATGAAATGCCCTGAAGCAACATTACAAGTTTGTGAACTTGGACTGTAGTTCTATTTGCATTTGGTATTTTTTTGCCTCAATACTGTGCTCGTTAATGCATGGCAGGAGACTGTGTGCACAGCATTCTCACATGGAGTGCTTGTGCTGTTTGAAATATTCCTTAACTGTGTCTGAGCCAATTTGTGAGATCTAGCAACATCTATTGCTTTTTCTAGTGTTAATCTATTGCTCACATTCTTAAATTTCTCCCTTATTCTCAGTGAATATATCCTAAACACAATATGTTTGCGGATCATTTCGTCACTAATTATCTTCTTTAATAAGGAGACGCAGGTTTGTCACAAACTGCTCAAAAGGCACTTTCACATGGAATTTATAAAGTACAAATATCACAATCGCTTCAGGCTCAACATATGCTGTGAATATGACTTTAAAATCTTTGCTTCATCTGTACACAATGAACATATATTGAAAATATCTTGGCCCACCCACAGAGCAAGATAACAAAAGTATTAGTCCGCGCTCTTTAATTTCAGGGGTTCATTTTATTGTTTCCTAGTTAATTGTGGGTTTTGGAGCCCCTGCTGCATCCATCTTAGATCAGGTTATCCTCTTACTCTGACATCGTGCAATAATTACGCTACTTTATGAGGCGTATAAAGATGCTCCGGATATTGGCAAACTTTAGTTGAACATGCAGACTTTTATTATTATTGTACTAGCATACAGCAGCAAAAATCGCATTTCAGGGAGGTGTCTTTACCAGCTACCGTGCCCCCCTCCCCCACCTCTACACACACAGCCACCAGACATGTATGAACACCTTGACACACAGATACACACACAGAAAGCTACACACTGACACAGATACACATGCTGACACACACACAAAGGCACATACATACAGATACACACACGTACGCATACACACAGATACACTCAGATACACACTTACACACCCACTCAGATACATACACTGACATACATATACACACTGGCACATACACACACAAACTCAGATAAACACACTGGCATATATACTCAGACACACACACAGATACACACACAATCTGACACAGACACATACATGTCATACTTTATATATATGCAACCGCCTTCCTGTTAGCTTACCTTTTGTTTCCAGGAGGGTGGCTTGCTTGGGGTCCTGGTGATGGTGGCTGAGGATGATGGGAGTGAGCATGCAGCAGCTCACGCCATCCTCTCGTTTTCCGCCATGCTGCCTGTGGTGCCACGGCCTCCTCTTCCTCTTCCCTCCTATGTTAAGCTGGGAGTAAGTCTCACTCTTTCTCAGCCTGCAATATCACAGGGGCTCGGTCGCTCTGTTAAAGGGCCGCAGCACCCGACCGGGCCCCTGTTTAGAGAGTACGTAAAATTATACAATATTCATTGTCAGAGGCGTAACTAGAAACCACCGGGCCCTGATGCAAAAAGTGCCCTGGGGCCCCACATGTGTCTCATCCCCGCCCCAGGTCTCCACGTGTCTCATTCTTCCACCTTAGTCTCTCCATGTGTTTCACCCCCGCTTAGCCTCTCCACATGTCTCATTCCTCCCCAGCTCCTCCCCCTAGCCCCTCCATGTGTCTCATTCTCCCCCAACGTGTCTCATTCTCCCACCCAGTCCCTCCACATGTCTCAACCCCCCCAGTCCCTCTACGTGTCTCATGCCACACCAGACCCTCCACGTGTCTCACCCCCTTCTCTTCCCCCCTCTCCTCCTCAGCCCCTACATGATTCTCTTCCCCTTCCTTGATGCTCTCCTCCCTCCCCAGCCCCTCCATGATGCCCACCCCCTCCCCTTCCATGATTATCTTCCCCCTCACCAGCCCCTCCATGATTTTCTCCCCCTCCCCTCCATGATGCTCTCCCCCATCCCCCTCTATGATTCTCTCCCCCCTCCACAGTCCCTCCATGATTCTCTTCCCCCTCCATGTTGCTCTCCCCCCTTCCCAGCCCATTCATGATGCTCTTCCCCCTCACCAGCCCCTGCATGATTCTCTACCCCTCCTTACCTGCTGTTGCACATGGTACCCGTTCTGCCTGGGAGCACTGTCTCGGTGAGCACTTGTCAGACTGCGCTCCTGCTCGGCCACGCTACACACAGTGACCGGCAGGAGGGGAGCGCTGTGCTGTGTGCTACCCTGCGCCCGTCTCCGGGCCATTGCGGCTGTGCACTGGCCCTGAAGTGATGCGGGTGGCCAACGGTCGCAGGGGTTGAGAGAACAGTTGTGACCCATGCGACCGTGGTAGTTCCTCCACTGTTTATTGTATGTCAGGTTGAGTGTGTGTGATTTTCGTGATATTATATATGATTTGCAGGATATCGTATATGATTTCTGTGATATTGTATATGATTTGCAGGATATTGTATATGATTTCTGTGATATGGTATATGATTTGCGGGATATGGTATATGATTTGCGGGATATTGTATATGATTTGCGGGATATTGTATATGATTTGCAGGATATCGTATATGATTTCTGTGATATGGTATATGATTTGTGGGATATGGTATATGATTTGTGGGATATGGTATATGATTTGCGGGATATTGTATATGATTTGCGGGTTATGGTATATAATTTGCGGGATATGGTATATGATTTGCGAGATATGGTATATGATTTGCGGGATATCGTATATGATTTGTAGGATATGGTGTTTGATATGTGGGATATGGTATATGATTTGCGGGATATGGTATATAATTTGCGGGATATGGCATATAATTTGCAGGATATCGTATATGATTTCTGTGACATTGTATATGATTTGCAGGATATCGTATTTGATTTGCAGGATATCGTATATGATTTCCGTGATATTGTATATGATTTGAGGGATATCGTATATGATTTCTGTGATATCGTATACGATTTGTGGGATATGGTATATGATTTGCGGGATATTGTATATGATTTGCGGGTTGTGGTATATAATTTGCGGGATATGGTATATGATTTGCGGGATATGGTATATGATTTGCGAGATATGGTATATGATTTGCGGGATATCGTATATGATTTGCGGGATATGGTATATAATTTGCGGGATATCCTATATAGTTTGCGGGATATGGTATATGATTTGCGGGATATCGTATATGATTTGCGGGATATGGTGTTTGATCTGCGGGATATGGTATATGATTTACGGGATATGGTATATAATTTGCGAGATATCCTATATAAATTGCGGGATATGGTATATGATTTGCGGGATATGGTGTTTGATCTGCGGGATATGGTATATGATTTTTGCGGGATATGGTATATGATTTGCGGGATATGGTATATGATTTGCGGGATATGGTATATGATTTGCGGGATATCGTATATGAGTTGCGGGATATGGTATATGATTTGCGGGATATGGTAAATGATTTGCGGGATATGGTATATGATTTGCGGGATATGGTATATGATTTGCGGGATATGGTATATGAGTTGCGGGATATGGTATATGATTTGCGGGATATTGTAAATGATTTGCAGGATATGGTATATAATTTGAGGGATATGGTATATGATTTGCGCGATATGGTATATGAGTTGCGGGATATGGTATATGATTTGCGGGATATTGTAAATGATTTGCAGGATATGGTATATAATTTGAGGGATATGGTATATGATTTGCGCGATATGGTATATGATTTGCAGGATATGATATATAATTTGAGGGATATGGTGTATGATTTGCGGGATATGGTTTATGATTTGCAGGATATCGTATATAATTTGAGGGATATGGTGTTTGATTTGAGGGATAATATGGTATATAATTTACGGGATATCGTATATGATTTTCGTGATATTGTATATGATTTGCAGGATATCGTATATGATTTCTGTGATATCGTATATAATTTGCGGCATATGGTATATGATTTGCGGGATATCGTTTATGATTTGCGGGATATGGTGTTTAATTTGAGGGATATGTTATATGATTTGCAAGATATGGTATTTGATTTGAGGGATATGGTATATGATTTGCGGGATATGGTATTTGACTTGAGGGATATGTTATATGATTTGCGAGATATGGTATTTAATTTGAGGGATATGTTATATGATTTGCGAGATATGGTATTTGATTTGAGGGATATGTTATATGATTTGCGGGATATGGTGTTTGATTTGAGGGATATGTTATATGATTTGCGGGATATGGTGTTTGATTTGAGGGATATGGTGTTTGATTTGAGGGATATGGTGTTTGATTTGAGGGATATGGTATATGATTTGCGGGATATGTTATATGATTTGAGGGATATGTTATATGATTTGCGAGATATGATATTTGATTTGAGGGATATGTTATGATTTGCGGGTTATGGTGTTTGATTTGAGGGATATGGTATATGATTTGCGAGATATGGTATTTGATTTGAGGGATATGGTATATGATTTGCGGGATATGGTATTTGACTTGCGGGTGTCAGGGAGCCGCATTGGAGGACTCCTGGGCCATGCAGGAGAGTTGCGATATCTGCAGCAGGAATGCTTTCCTTCTGCCGGAGACAGAAACTGACAATAATGCGTTAATTTTGACAGTTATCTTGATTTACAGGTGTTAGTGACCATTGATAATGCAGCCTGAATTTATGACAGGTGATTGGTTTACATTTCTGAGAGGGGATAGGTTTTACATTTCTGAGAAGGGATAGTTTTACAATAAATAAGAGAATGTCAGCAGGTCTATGAGTTGCTCTGTCTATCTATATGGCATTCATTCCATGAACTCATTCACCTCAGAGTCCCCATCTAGTTACACCCCTCAGACAAAACAGGGAGGGCCCCTGCTGACGTCACTGGAAACCCCTCGAGTTCGGTTTTTCTAACAGTTCCTCAGCATTTCGCCCCGCCTACTGAAACAAGCCCGGACCAATGAGCGTCGGGCTTTCTGACGCACCTTCTGTCACTCCTCAGCGCCCAGGCCAGCCCTCCTCAAGCGCCTCCTTTCCCGCCAGGAGTCCTGACCAATCAGAGGCGGCACAGCCAGCGGACTGCCATCAGGGGCGGGGTGGCAGCGCGTGCTGGTGGCTGGCTCAGTCGGTGAGGAGAATTGCTCGGTGCGGACGTGTCGCAGCAAGTCTCTGTGTTGCGCGCGTGAGCAGCAGCGGGGCGCCCGGAGCTCGCTCCCCCCCCCCCCCCCGTGGGGTCATCTTCTCCGCTCCTAATAGACCCCCCGGGACCGGAGAGTGAGGCGAGGCAGGAGCGAAGGGTGAGTTAGGCATCAGCACCATGCGAAGTAATCATGGCAGAGGGTCAGCCAGCCGGGTATACTGGCAGGGGAGAAACCAGCCGGGCATACTGGCATGGGGGGTAAACCAGCCGGGCATACTGGCAGAGGGTCAGCCAGATGGGTATACTGGCAAGAGGGAAGAAACAGAGTATACTGGCATGGGAGTAAACCAGCTGGGTATACTGGCATGAGGGGAGAAACTAGCCGGGTCTACTGGACTGGCATGAGGGAAGAAACAGAGTATACTGGCATGGGGGGGGTAAACCAGCCGGGTATACTGGCAAGATCGGTGAAAGAGTATGTAGGCATGAGGGGAGAAACCAGCTGGGTATATTGGCATGGGGGAGAAACCAGCTGGGTATACTGGCATGGGGGGAGAAACCAGCTGGGTATACTGGCATGGGGGGAGAAACCAGCTGGGTATACTGGCATGGGGGGAGAAACCAGCTGGGTATACTGGACTGGCATGAGGGGAGAAACAGAGTATGCTGGCATGATGGGAAACCAGCCGGATATAAGGGGGGAGGGGGTGCTGGGGGTATTTTTCCGTGAATTACGTATTCCATGTTTATAGAGAGGGGTAGCAAACACTGGGCTATGGCAGTCACCATACGGTATGTAGGAGGGGGCTGTGAGGGCGAATCCATTATTATAATGGGGGAGAGTGGGGTCTCCAGAGGGGGGATAGTGAGATTAGGCGGGATATTGCAGATTTGTGATGGGGGTGGGTGTCTTGCCTTTGTGTGTGTGTGTGTGTGTGTGTGTGTGTGTAACTATAGAGCTATAAAGCCACAGTGCAGGTACATTGAGAGGTAAAATATTCAGATGGTAGTTGAGGGCAAGATGATATGATGGTTGAGCTGTTAGATTGAGGGCTTGGTAATGTATTTAGTAGGCTATATAGAGGAAGGTTGCAAGGATTTGTAGAGTCGATTCCTATTCGTAATATGTAGATATAGATCTTTTAGAGGGAGTATATTGATAGGATATCAGTATGATTTCTTTTTTAACAATGGGATATTTGGAGAGACTGATACAGAGCTGGTTTTGCTGTGCTTTTGGATGTGGGTGCTGTCCAGATGTTTGGGATTTTATCAAGGGATGTGCATTATTTTCTCGAGTGAGTGGGCACGTGAGATATGGTTAAGGGGTTTTAAGAGTATAAAAGTCTTAATATGGTTGATTAATGAATAGAAGTAGGAGGGAGACTAACAGCATTGCACTTTGGAAAACTCATGCAGACCATATGGTGTGTGGACCTGTTCATCCATGCACAATAAGTGCATGGAAGTGAGTGCGTGTTCCTGCCTCTCTCATTTATATGTAAATATGCAGCTGCTGAATTGACTTGCTCCATTTTGAGATAATGCGGTTGTTGGGTGCAGTGCTTATGTTGTAAATATAAAGCTTTTTGGAAGCTTATTTATTTTGTGTGTGTGTGTAAATGTACAGTTGCCAGGAAAGATGTTTTTTGTTAGATGTTGGGAAATGTGCAGCCGCTGGGCATTAGATGCTCCTGGGGGTTGTACAGCCATCAGGAATTACATTCTCTTGATGAAGGGAAATATACGGCCACTGGGCATTGCATGCTCCTGGTGGGGGGAAAAGTACAGCTGCTAGGGATTGAGTGGTTCTGGTGGGGGGGAACGTACAGCCGCCGGGTCTTGAAAGCTTCTGGCGAGAGGGAAGGGGAGGTGTGTACAGCCGCAGGGCCTTGGATGCTTCTGGTTGGGAGAGGGTGTACAACCCCTGGGCCTTGGATGCTTTGAAGGGAGGAGGGGGTTGGTATGCACAGCCGCCGGGCCTTGAATGCTCCTGGTGGGGGGTGGTGGTGTACAGCCGCCGGTCCTTGGATGCTTCTGGCGGGGGTGGTGGTGTACAGCCGCCGGTCCTTGGATGCTTCTGGCGGGGGTGGTGGTGTACAGCCGCCGGTCCTTGGATGCTTCTGGCGGGGGTGGTGGTGTACAGCCGCCGGTCCTTGGATGCTTCTGGCGGGGGTGGTGGTGTACAGCCGCCGGTCCTTGGATGCTTCTGGCGGGGGTGGTGGTGTACAGCCGCCGGTCCTTGGATGCTTCTGGCGGGGGTGGTGGTGTACAGCCGCCGGTCCTTGGATGCTTCTGGCGGGGGTGGTGGTGTACAGCCGCCGGTCCTTGGATGCTTCTGGCGGGGGTGGTGGTGTACAGCCGCCGGTCCTTGGATGCTTCTGGCGGGTGTGGTGGTGTACAGCCGCCGGTCCTTGGATGCTTCTGGCGGGGGTGGTGGTGTACAGCCGCCGGTCCTTGGATGCTTCTGGCGGGGGTGGTGGTGTACAGCCGCCGGTCCTTGGATGCTTCTGGCGGGGGTGGTGGTGTACAGCCGCCGGTCCTTGGATGCTTCTGGCGGGGGTGGTGGTGTACAGCCGCCGGTCCTTGGATGCTTCTGGCGGGGGTGGTGGTGTACAGCCGCCGGTCCTTGGATGCTTCTGGCGGGGGTGGTGGTGTACAGCCGCCGGTCCTTGGATGCTTCTGGCGGGGGAGGTGGTGTACAGCCGACGGTCCTTGGATGCTTCTGGCGGGGGAGGTGGTGTACAGCCGACGGTCCTTGGATGCTTCTGGCGGGGGAGGTGGTGTACAGCCGACGGTCCTTGGATGCTTCTGGCGGGGCTGGTGGTGTACAGCCGCCGGTCCTTGGATGCTTCTGGTGGTGTACAGCCGCCGGTCCTTGGATGCTTCTGGCGGGGCTGGTGGTGTACAGCCGCCGGTCCTTGGATGCTTCTGGCGGGGGAGGTGGTGTACAGCCGCCGGTCCTTGGATGCTTCTGGCGGGGCTGGTGGTGTACAGCCGCCGGTCCTTGGATGCTTCTGGCGGGGCTGGTGGTGTACAGCCGCCGGTCCTTGGATGCTTCTGGCGGGGCTGGTGGTGTACAGCCGCCGGTCCTTGGATGCTTCTGGCGGGGCTGGTGGTGTACAGCCGCCGGTCCTTGGATGCTTCTGGCGGGGCTGGTGGTGTACAGCCGCCGGTCCTTGGATGCTTCTGGCGGGGCTGGTGGTGTACAGCCGCCGGTCCTTGGATGCTTCTGGCGGGGCTGGTGGTGTACAGCCGCCGGTCCTTGGATGCTTCTGGCGGGGCTGGTGGTGTACAGCCGCCGGTCCTTGGATGCTTCTGGCGGGGCTGGTGGTGTACAGCCGCCGGTCCTTGGATGCTTCTGGCGGGGCTGGTGGTGTACAGCCGCCGGTCCTTGGATGCTTTTGGCAGCGTGGAGGGGGAGAGATTTACAGCCGCCAGGCCTTGGATGCTTCTGGCAGGGAGAGAAATGTACAGCCACCAGGCCTTGGACGCTTCGGGGGAGGAGGGGAGGAATGTACAGCCGCCGGGCCTTGGCCGCTTCTGGCGGGAGGGGGAAATGTACAGCCGCCGGGCCTTGGCCGCTTCTGGCGGGAGGGGGAAATGTACAGCCGCCGGGCCTTGGCTGCTTATGGCGGGAGGGGGAAATGTACAGCCGCCGGGCCTTGGCCGCTTATGGCGGGAGGGGGAAATGTACAGCCGCCGGGCCTTGGCCGCTTCTGGCGGGAGGGGGAAATGTACAGCCGCCGGGCCTTGGCCGCTTCTGGCGGGAGGGGGAAATGTACAGCCGCCGGGCCTTGGCCGCTTCTGGCGGGAGGGGGAAATGTACAGCCGCCGGGCCTTGGCCGCTTCTGGCGGGAGGGGGAAATGTACAGCCGCCGGGCCTTGGCCGCTTCTGGCGGGAGGGGGAAATGTACAGCCGCCGGGCCTTGGCCGCTTCTGGCGGGAGGGGGAAATGTACAGCCGCCGGGCCTTGGCCGCTTCTGGCGGGAGGGGGAAATGTACAGCCGCCGGGCCTTGGCCGCTTCTGGCGGGAGGGGGAAATGTACAGCCGCCGGGCCTTGGCCGCGTCTGGCGGGAGGGGGTAATGTACAGCCGCCGGGCCTTGGCCGCTTATGGCGGGAGGGGGAAATGTACAGCCGCCGGGCCTTGGCCGCTTATGGCGGGAGGGGGAAATGTACAGCCGCCGGGCCTTGGCCGCTTCTGGCGGGAGGGGGAAATGTACAGCCGCCGGGCCTTGGCCGCTTCTGGCGGGAGGGGGAAATGTACAGCCGCCGGGCCTTGGCCGCTTCTGGCGGGAGGGGGAAATGTACAGCCGCCGGGCCTTGGCCGCTTCTGGCGGGAGGGGGAAATGTACAGCCGCCGGGCCTTGGCCGCTTCTGGCGGGAGGGGGAAATGTACAGCCGCCGGGCCTTGGCCGCTTCTGGCGGGAGGGGGAAATGTACAGCCGCCGGGCCTTGGCCGCTTCTGGCGGGAGGGGGAAATGTACAGCCGCCGGGCCTTGGCCGCGTCTGGCGGGAGGGGGTAATGTACAGCCGCCGGGCCTTGGCCGCGTCTGGCGGGAGGGGGTAATGTACAGCCGCCGGGCCTTGGCCGCGTCTGGCGGGAGGGGGTAATGTACAGCCGCCGGGCCTTGGCCGCGTCTGGCGGGAGGGGGTAATGTACAGCCGCCGGGCCTTGGCCGCGTCTGGCGGGAGGGGGTAATGTACAGCTGCCGGGCCTTGGATGCTTTTGGTGGAGAGGGGGGTAAAGCCGCCGGACCTTGGATGCTTTGGGGGGGGATGTACAGACGCAGAGTCTTGGATGCTTCTTGGGGGGAAGGGGGAAGGTGTGGGGGGGAATGTACAGCCGCCGGGCCTTGGATGCTAGTGGTGAGGGGGTGTACAGCTACCGGGCCTTGGATGCTTTTGAACGGTGGGTGGGGAGGTAAAGCCGCCGGGCCTTGGGTGCTTCTGCCAGGTGTGGGGGCGGGGGGGAGTCGCCGTGATTAATACATTTTTATGACTTTAATTCAAAATTGCCCTTCACTCATAACATAGTATATAGGATTCTTCTAGAGTTGAATTGTTATACTGTTTTTGATGGGGATTTGGAAGATGTAGTGTAATAAAGCTGTTTCAATATATGCATCAGTGCATATATCAATTTGGAACATACAATTTGAAATTGCTTACAAGAAAACGGTCAACGCAGGAATTTGTGTTTTTATGCTTTGTGTCTGTACTTATATCGTCATAAGGTGACGCGTTTTCTATAGTCTACGTTCCTTCATTGTTCATCGAATTTGACAGACACTACGCCCTGTCTACATTGTATCTTTCAAAAATTTGGGAAAATAAACATTGTCTGGAAAGTCCTGTCCTGTGTTAGGATTTTAGATGCCTTTTAATTTGCAATCCCCACTGGCAGTATTCTGACTGTTGGGCAGTAAATTAATCTGTTTTGTACTAATTGTATCCTCAAGGCACTGCAGCCCTTTAATATGATTCTCTTCTCAGCCTTTTGACAAACTTGTTTTCTGCAAAGTCCAGTTTGGTCCACTTTTCACTATACCAGAGTATACCAGAGACATCCATTGCATCCTGGATAACCTTATTGGGAGGGAATATGGATGTGAGCAGACAGGGCACATATTAAAATACAAAAATAAAATTATTTTTGTGTAACTTTGCCATTTATGGATTAAAGCCAGATGCTTTGCTTGAAGTGGTGAGATCTGAGCAAAGTTGGCTATTGCTCTGTGTTTTTTGTAAAACATCATGTGCTGTTTCTAGATAATTTTCTGCAGATAATCGAAAACTTTAATTTGATCCAGTCGAAAAGGTCAGAACTGGTGCTTTACACATTTCAGATGCAAAGTGTCTTGATAAGTACAGTGCCGGGCTTTAACGATGCCTGAAAATTTATCAATTGTGGTCAGTGTTTCATATATGCAATATATGTTTGGGTGCCTTGGCATGAATTCATCCACTGACTCATTCTAGAAACTTTGGAAGAGGAAAAAGCGTAGGCTTATTGAAATCCATTCTATGTGCTTAGCCTGCAAGCAGTCTTCAATCATCCTCTTGTGTGTGTGCTCCAGCTGAACAATGAGATCTCTGCTTGTCTCCTTTTAAAATAGTTACACCAGATTTGCAGGTGACTTATTAATTATACTGCTTAATTTGCAGTTTAGTCAACATCCACAATGGCGGCTGCTGTAGCATTCCCAAGAGGTGTGTGTCTGTGGACCCATTGGTTGGGGAAAAGCTTGACTTATCTACTTTTACAGTTGGAGAATGAAATGCCATCTGCATAATTTGTCAATATATGGACAACAGAATAAATGGCATATGTGGACTTCCCTGGCGCTTTTGGGAATGATGGAAAGTCTCTTTGGTCATTGTATCAGGACCTGCAATTTTTCTTAAACTTGCTTCTTGAAGATTTAACTGGAAAAAAGAAAAAACAAAAAAAAAAATTATGAATCGATATCCTGTTCCTGGTAACTGCGCTGTACCTATGCCAGCATTTTGGGTTTGCTATATAGTTTTTATGATTTTAGAGAGGTGCTTGTCTTGGTAGAAACCTCTAAATCATTTTTTTTTTAGTTTGTTAAATATAATATGCACATCTGCGTATTTCTGGATGACATTGTTACTATCTGTTATAATGATCTGGCAATTATCTTGCCACAGTGCATGTCTCCCAATCTCTCTACTTAATGGACTGTGTCAGATCTTGTGAGCACTGATTGCTTATTCTTAGCGATCTAAAACATATTTGATGAATATGTAAATTTGTGTACCTTTTGCTCTGAACAATTTTTGTCAATGCACAATATTTTCAAAATGGGTGAAGTGTTTTTTTTTCGTTTCCTTTTTCATATAAACATACTGGTATGTTGAAAGTTATTAAAATAAGGCTAAGGGTCTCAGATGATGTGATCTGCATGTTGGATCTCTTTATTTAGAGGCATAGTTTTCTGCTAGTGGTCCTGGTGTACTGCATAAACCGTATTCCTACAATACAACCGTAACAAAATCTTGACTGGGTTTAATCAGGGTGTCATTAAATTGGCATAGTTGGGTAGTGGTAAGGAAATAAAAAAAGGCCGCTTGTAGACAAGCATCCCCAGCTGTTAAACTAAAACTATGATGCTTTGGCAGCATGAAGGCTGGCAAAGCATCATGGGAGGTGTAGTTTTAAAACAGCAGGGGTGAGGCTTGCTTCCGTTCAACAACCCCTATCATAGACAGATAACCAAATTGCTGTGCTTGCATGAATTCATCACATCACCCAGTAGATGCTCAGCTTGGATTCCTGACTTTTGAATCTGTATTTGTGGTGAAATCAGAGGTGTCTTAGCTGTTTTAATTGTGAAAGGTTTTATCATGAATGTGATTTCTGTCCCTAAAAAAAAAAAAAAAAAAAATTATTGGCTGCCAAGTAATGAAGTGGATCTGTTACATTTTTAACTTCTATTGTTTGTGAAATAGGTACACAAGTTGTTTTTTTATAAATTGGTGCTGTACTTTAACATTCTCTCTTTCCTTTTGACCAGATTTTGCTTAGTGTTGGAACACCAGTGCCGCTAGTGACCTGTCCACTTTACACATTTGGTATACGTGCCATAGGAGGTACCTGGTGCTCCAGGTAAGTGTTACAGTAAAGGCAATGTAGCAGTGCAAGCTGTTATGAACTGATTTGAGTCTTCTACCGTATTGCTTTGAGTAATTTGGGGCAAAATGTATATCCAGCTAGTACAAAATGTATGTATCCAGCTAGTACCAGGGCTTGTCCATTCCAATCAGAATATTGTACAGCGCTGCGGAATCTGATGATGCTATATAAATAATAAAATAATAATATAACCTGACTTGGACTTCATATGTGACACTTGGTAGCAAGCTTGTGGTTTCTGCTTCTTGTTTGCTCTGTTTCAAACCAGTAATGTCTGTTTTTAAATGAACCTCTCCTGGGGTAGAAAAAAAACAGATTTGTATTTGTTGTTCATAATTCTCGGGCTTTACTGGAATAATGTGCTTTGTGTGATGCTTTGACTTTTTTCTTCTCTTAAAGGGTATATGCTCCCTTATCTTCTGCTTAGGTCCTCGATTTAGATTTATATCTGGTCTGGAGTCTGCTTTAGCTATGAGATGGGATATTTATTACTGAGTGGTGTATATAACTAGCTTAATTTTTTCCTATGATGCTGTTTGGAATGCTCCAAGTTGGCTTAGATTTGCTTTGCCAGGCAGTGTACAATATGAGTGCAGTTATTGAGTTGGCTACTTTAATTTAAAAACCATTGGAGAGTTTGAACATGAGGAACGATTTGTGAAAAATGGACAGTGGGAACCACTGGAAGCAGCTGACACATTCCTTTGGTGATTACACCACTTTTACAACACTTTGATAAATCTTACCAGTAATGACCTACTGTGCTTCTAGCCTGAAGCCTGCTCACACTGATACTGCGTAAATATTTATCCCATTGAGCACCTGCTTAGGCCACTTATACAATAAGCAAATTAACAGGATCTTTTTCCTCAAAGCCAAAAAAGGCATTCCATTTCAAACATGAAGGAACAAACTCTGCGTAGGACCTGTCCCCGTTGCCATGTCAGGGCATTTCACCATATATATATTTTTTTATATGCATCTGAGGAGTCCTTAGGAACATGTTTTATATGCCATCCTGTTGGCTCTATTATGATTTCACAATTTCAGTTCCAGACTGGGCAGCAAGATGCCATCTGCTTCCTGATACTATACTCGATGTGTAGGTTTTGTTATGACTTTTGCAGTTTGGACATCCCATTGTTTTAGGGCTCTAATCCTAGACAAGAAGAGCATGTATATTTGTGGAAGAAAGTCAGGTGGTGGAAGAATGCATTCATGATGTTGTAATGTTTCATTGTTCAGTGAAAGCTGGGTGGTGATTTGCGTCCTGTAATTAACATTGTCATGTGTGTGACGCTGTATGCACACTGCTTTAAAGCATAAAAAAGAGATGAATTTATTTGGCCCAACCTGGAGGCGTGTTCTGACGCGTACAACAGTGACACATCAGTGAGTGCTGTGGTTTTCCTTTACAAGGTTCATTTATATGTCTCAAGTGAAGTTCCCATTATCTTTTATTGTCAAATGTTAATCTTGAAAGAGAAGTCTAGCTTGGCATTAATACATTTAATCAGCTAATTTACAAATAAGTAAGCTGTAATTTCTCCGCCCCCCCCACGACTTTTCTCTTGATTTCCTTATGGCTCTTGTAGATTTCTCAGTTTCAATTACCTCAACAGATTTCTTCCAAATGTCTTTTCATATGAACTGGCATGATAGAGGACTTTGTGAAATTAGTGTGATCCTCTTTCTACTGTTCTCAGACTGCAAAGTTCATATCGGAATTCTTTAAAACAATTATATATTTTGTGCTGTTAAGAACCCTGAAAGTTGCCTTGAGAAATATATACAAACATACCGGTGTGACATTCACAGATTTAAAAAAAAAAAAAAAGGTACCGTGGTTTTTGTTTGCGTGTCTTGCACAGCGCAATTGGAGTGCTGTAGACATTTTTTTTATTTATTTTTTTTTCATTTAAAAAAAAACAAAAAACCTGCCTTGTGTGATTGTAGTACATAGTACAGTGTTTTTGAGAATGGACTCGTCTATCATGTGTTGTCTATATTTATCCCAAATAGTATTGATTTAAAATCCAACAATCGTTTTATGCACTGATGTAAAATGGAGTCCTCGGATAAAGAAATGCATCAATAAAAGCACCCAAGGATTTAACTTCAGAAGCTTTGCTAGTCAAAACCAGGAAATGATTTCAGTGAATGCCATTCTTAAAAAGGTTTAGGTAGATAAGGTAAGCTTTATTTATAAATTAACCTAGCAAAACTGAAAGCAGAAAAATAAAGCTATTATAAATTCTACCTGCTTGTATTTAGTCAAATCACTGAGATGGATGTCACAGTGAATGTGTGCACTTTTTGCAACCATATTTCCTTGCTAACACCACAGTGATATTTTATTTTTCTTGAAATAGCATGTCCATTTAGGCTAATGGGTACAATTTAGCAACTATGACATTAGCACATCATGAGAGGTGGCAGGGCACTCCAACTATATCTCCTAGTGTAGGCTGCACATGCACTTTTCTTTATAATCTGGATTAGGTGTATTCTGGAGGGATGTGTATGTCTCTATATTTAGTTCAATGTGCATGTTGCATCTTTAGTGTTTTGTGAACAAAATTAGTGGTTTGTTGATGTATTTTTGTTTTTGCTGGTCTGATGAAAGCGTGTCACACAATGTGGGATTTGTTTATGCACGGTATGCTGCCTGCCTGTACTTGCTAAATATAGCATTTTTGTTTAATAGGTTTGCTGTAGTTATGGTAGGAACAATCTAGGTCACTTGCCTAAAGCAGCAGTGCAACACATCCATTCTCTTAATGGAGCACTCCAACCAATTCTTCTCATTAAAGTAGTTATGGTGCAGCAGTCCCCCTGCATCATTCAACTGTTAATTCTTTTTACACGGTTTAACGCTAAATAAAAGTCCCCTACACTCAACTGGAGGCATAGTCAAAGCAGTTACACTCCACTTTAGTCGTACCAGGTCTTATCAGCAGTGAGCGACCATAATATCTCTGTTCTCTGCCTATCCCTGTAACCATTGCTGCTCAGGGTAATGCAGAAGCTGGGCTAGGGGTGGCTGGGGATCCTCATTCAGTGTTAAATGATTTAAGTGATTTAACACTGAACGGTGAGGGTGGTACTAGGGCACTCCAGGCACAATAGCATATATAGAAGGTATGGTGCCCAGGTTGTCCCTTTAAAGCATGACTGTTGTGCCACTGGAAAGTGAACACTGATTCTGCAGAGCTTACATTGAAATCTGTAAACAAGTGTTTTCTTTGTCCAGCCTGGACCACCCCCTTCACCATTTAGATTTGTGGAAAAATGGATTTAACCCTCTGTGGCATGGAGCTCCTACCATAGCATCAAATGCTTATTCCTTCTGAAACATTCTTGGCATAATTTTGTCACATGAGCCATATATGTAAAGTGCAGTTCTAGCATAAACTGCTTAATGTGGAAAGATGTACAGAAACCTTTAATTGATTTCTATGGCAGCCACTCTTCATTTAGTACTTTTTGTTCTGGAATTACTTTTAATGTGTTCTGAACTACCTGATGGCCTTTCCATTTTGAGCTCCATTTAGTTAGCATTAAGACTTTCTGATCGTAGACACAGACTGCATGCCTCTGAACAGTCTGCATATACATTACAAACAAGCTAAGTGGCATTGCAGGCACCTCTAAGGTGGCATGCAGACCTACATGGTTCTTGATCTGATCTAATCTGTACATGATACATGAATGTCTAAGAATTTAAAATTTAATATCAAGTAAGCACAGAAGAAGTAGGGCTTTAAATAAGATCATACAGGGACTTGACTACTATTATTATTTTTTTTGCGGGGGGAGGGGGGAGATTTCCTAGATGGCAAAATACCTTATGTGATAAAACAAAGAGAAGATATCTAATTTATAAGAAAAATGTAGGACAAAGTTTGCTTAACTAAAATTCCTTTCCTTGTGAGGTATTCAGATATAAAAAGTGCATACTTCTGTATTTTAAACAGCTGTTGGTTTTGAGCATGAGCTATCTGCTTGATAGCTGTGTAGTGAAGTTTATTTATAAATCACCCTTGTTTTCTGCAACACTGAATTTATTTTTCCGTTCTCAAAAGGTTCCTTCTTATTGCAGACCCTGACCTGTAAACTTGTGAGTTTAAAAGTAGTCCGTATACCTTGGGTAAGATGAAATGGAGAAATAAAATCCGTGACGGATCAGGATGCTTTTTTTTTTTTTTTATGGGGACGTGGTTATTGGGCACAGATGAGGCATAAAAGCACAGAACACGCGGCATCTAATGTGAGGCTTCGTCTGCTGTGAGGAAGGGTTAAGGAAATGATGTGCTGTATTTTACATTTGAGAGGAAGAGGAGGTTGCAAGCTGCACATACAGTAAGAGGTCGATGCAGTGTTGCTGATCATTTTGTAACTCGTTCATGGAATCGCCTACTGGAGATTTCCTTTACCCATCCCTGCTGGCTCCTCTGTGTCAGAGTATGCATCTATGTGCTGCTAGAAATCTGTGTTCTTTGCGATTCGCCATGATGTATTTATCATGTCTTTGTTTGAGGTTGTGCTTTGTCTCTGGATTTCTAGGCTTTGTACTAGGTAGCCTTGTGTGAGGTTTAGGCTTGTGGAATGAATCTGCTGCCTTTTTATACTTTGTTTGTAATATCCTTTATGTTTATTGAGCAGAGGGTGGCCAGTTTTACAGAAATCCATCTCCTGGCTTAATGCATTTGTGCTTGTGATTGCGAGAGTGGGGGGTGGACTTTTGGTTTCATCATGGGGGAGTGAACTTTTGAGTGAGGGGAGGAGTATGTACCTACAGCTCCTTTTGTGCAGCTATCCAGGCTGCAAAGCAGATGGGGGAGGGCTGCCTGTGGCTGCCTTGTAACATTACACTGAATCTATTGTCTGCTGGCAGCCTCTTCCTGCAGTCGGGGGCTTGCTAGAGCAGGGCAGTGTCAGCAATGTTGTGGAAGAAGTAATGCAGTATGTCAGCATTGCCACCCTGCATTGAGGAGTGTGTGTTGTCGTCTGCAGATACAGAAATATGTGACACAAAAATTGGATAATATTCCCCCTAATTGGCTGTTTAGCTAGATGCATGCTTGTGTGCTGTATGTGGTTTCCAGGATTGCGGCTCACATGGTTAAAATATAGCCCACAAGAACTTATGGAACGCTTGCTCTATATAAAAGTAGGCAAGCAGACTTAATCTAGGATATCCACTGAGGCCAGAAATATCACGTCTCCTCAGGGCTGGCATATGAAAGGGAAAAAAAAAAAAAAAAATCAATTTCTTGTTACTAGAGGTACACTTATTAACAAAAAATATAAAATATACTTTTTATAAAGAGTACTTAATCTATATAGACAATAAATCTATACTTGACACAACTCCATGGTACTTTACCTGTGCGGTAGTCCTTTGATGTCTCAATAATATTATATTTATATAGCGCAAACAAATTCCGTAGCGCTTTACAATGGGTGGACTAACAAACATGCAATAGTAACCAGACACGTTTGACGCAAAGTCCATATATGGAGACCCGTGGATCCTGTGGCCAGCTACCTCCCCCTCCTTTATTAAACACAAACTGGAGTACTTCTGTTACCCATTATTTTGCATTAACAAAGCTGTAGTGTTTTTTTATATATGTTTTTTAATTCTAATTCCTAAACAGGTCACGCTGTTTATTTAGAAAGTTTGCTCTATATAATGTCTTTTATTCTGTGTAGACGTTTTTGAAAATCTAAATGTCTTTTGCAGACATCCTATTAGAAAGGGCGTTTAGTGACTAGTTCTCAATACCCTTGAAGATGTGCAGCTCCAGCGGCCGTGTGTGGTTCCTGACAGACCGAAGAATAAAGGATGATTATCCTCAGCAGGAGATCCTGCGGGCTCTTAAAGCAAAGTGCTGTGATGACGATCTGGAGTTCCGGGCCTTGCTCATGGATGAGGTGGTGCTGACAGTAGAACAAGGCAGTTTGGGTAAGTGTTTAAGGAGATTCATAGGGTTAATGGCTAAAACAGTTAAACTATTTAATGTCAGCTGAGGCTAATTTAGTACTCTTAATTGAGACAATCTGGCTTCTAAAATGTAATCGGTTTATTGCTTTGAATGTATTTTAAAGAAATACTCTAGACACCAGAAAATGAAGAAAAAACGTGGTTATGGTATCAGGAGTTCCTGGGCACTGTTCTCTTGTTACGGTTTGGTACTTTGCTCTGTCAAGTGCCCTCGTCTTTCTGATCGGAGTTGGCCTGACAACACAAATGCTTATACATCTGCATTATTATACTAACTCATGCCATGTTTAGACTGTATTTATTGGCTGAGATCTGTCAACCGATGCACTCAGCCAACGAACACTGTTTAACCTGGCATGAGCAGGTATGATGGTGTTGACATAATGACTTTCGCTGTATCACATCAACTCAGGCCAGAAGGACTGTGGACAACTGGCACAACAAGGCAAGTTCTTAAGCAGTTTCAAAGATTACTTGCTGATGGTGCCAGAGGACTGCCTGCAGCACAACCACTACAGCATGAAGTAGTGGATGTGGTATCTAGAGTGTCTCCACAACTTTCCTGGTAAAGTACTGATTCTCCTTAGGTATTGAACGGGCATTCTGAGTAACATAGCCACTATAGGTAATTGCAGTGGTTATGTTGCCTATAGTCTTTATGCCATTCCTTTTTTTGTCAAATCATTTCAAAGAAGCCATTTCATAGAAGACATCCAGCACCAAAACATCATCCTCTTTTCAGCTGCATTGATCATATGGAATAAAACTTAGATTACAATGGTATGCTCAGTGTTGGGCTAACATACCCCAGCTCTATCGACCGATTTCCACTGTCCATGTTGGACAAAATTGAAATTGAAAATGCAGAAGTGTCTTGCATTATCTGTAGGGTGAAGAAGGGAGAGCACCAAGGTTTTTCAAACTGCATCTAAATGTTTTGTTGGCACCAAGAGACTCTATGTAACATTACCACTACACAGAGCTTTCGTGTTTACATTGCTTTGTGTCTCTCTAACTGCTTTTGGTTGTCTACATTTTTGCAGTAATTAAGATGGAAACGTTGATACCAGAATGATTCTGCTTGTTACTGTATATCATAATATTGGTTTCTATTTAAAAATAAATTACTCCCCATGCGTATCTCTGTTTGGATTTTGGAACTTTTTTCTGAATTTGATCTTTAGCATGAGTATTCCCGTGTCTCTTCTGCTGGTCTGGGTCATTGGTTTAATTTTTTATTTATTTCTTTGTGGTTGTTTTGTTGTAAATCACCAAGTACGTTTCTATGAGGTCACCTAGTGTTTGGCCTAGTGTTTCGTGCCATGAAATCTGTTAGCTTTGACTCAGCTCTGCACAGACTGTTGTACTCCCCCTCCGACAAATGAGAACATTACTGGCTGTCTCAACAGGAGATGGTACGGCCAATCACCACGCAAAGCACCCACTTGGAAAAAATCTAGAGTCCGTTAAATTGCAGATGTTCAGAGCATAATAAATATTTTCAGAAGTCTACGTCAAAGAATACACCTCGGGGTGGTGTGAAGCAATGCATAATTATCCCTACACACTTCTTTTCTGTGTGTGAAGGTGAATGGTTAACAGATGCCTCGGTTGGCTACTGCTATTACTCTAGTACGTGTTGAAACCATACTTTGGTAGAAGCAAGTCGTAATTTCAACCCTCGGGTTAATTAAATAAGTGCCATCGAAGTTGAATAGGCACATCTATACTTTAGGATGTGATTGTAGTAACCTAAACGTATCTGTCTTGGTAAGATAATATGAATACTTGGGAATATGCCGCGACTTTATTTTTTTGTGCTGTGCACGTTGGTACTAAATGGACCACTGCCTAGACGAGTACGAATGGTTTTTACTCTTTTGTGACTCATCAGCTCAGCTCTTCTCTTCTATGGTTCTGAATTTGGCAGTACCAAAATAAAGATTAAAAACATACATTTTTCCCCTCCTCTTTTCTGCTCTCTTTCCGGTGATAGTTTTATTTTCCCCACAGAATTACTTCTCTCTCAACCATCTTGTAGGTCAAGCCTACCTCCTCTGCCTGGTCATGTTGTTCTGGTTTCGTTTTTGCAAAGTTTCTAGACAATGTGACTGGGCTCTTGCACTGTGATTTTAATTATTTTCTCCAGTGCTGTGCATACATGCACATATATACAACAAGGCATGAGTAGACGTCCTCAAAACCTTATGGAGCATTACAAATGAGATCAACGTGAATGAACCCTTGTTGTTTTTTTTTCCATCATGTGTTCCACAATGTGTACACCGCAACGAACTGCACAGCTTTCAATAGGAAGCTGGCAGGTGACTAAAAATCTCAATCCCCAGCAATGCAGAGGATGTCGGGAAGATCTACTGTGACCATATTGTAAATGGTGAGAAGACCAAGTTTGGCTCAAGTGAATCAGAGAACAATGAGATTTCAGAGGTACATATTGCCATAATGCGTTTATGGTTTTTAATGATTTAATAAATTCCCCAATTTTTCAAATATTATTGATTACCCCAGCAGCTCTAAAATATTATTTCCTTAGTACTCTGGAAGCATACACATCCGTTTTATGGATAGTACAGGCTATATTTCTATGAAGGAATCATAGAATCCTGCCCTACATCAGTTTAGATGGCTGTTTTTAGAAGATGCAGCTTTAAACTATAACCTTTTGGTTGCTGACCTCTTCTTTACATTTGCATTTGATATGTATATTTACTGGTTTGTTTTGCTCCAAGAAGCATTTGTAAGGAGTGAACCCACAAAAGGCATTATACCCCTTGTTGGGGCACTCGGCTAGAACGGTTGTAGGTTAACTCTATTTTAAAGAGTTTTTCTACCATGCAAGGACTTATCGGCGTTATTCTAGGGGGTGTGAAGGTGTAGGGAGGGTATGTGTTAAAAGAATCTTGCATCTCTTGCATGAAGCATATATCTGTCTGTGGGTTGTCCTAAACAAGTGATATGCTTAAGTCCAAACCCAATGAGGTGTAGCAAGCCTTCAATGGTCACTTTGCATTTGGCATGTCTTTGGTTGGCAAAAAGCGGAACACTCTTATATCATTACTAATCTAAAGCCAATAAGGAGTGAGATGGCGCACACACATGTGCCACTCAACTGCTACTGATTTTTTTTTATTTTCCAGGTCCTGGTCAGGTGCAAACAGCCCACATTGCCCATGTAAGTGTGTGCTTTGATTTGACTGAATAAATATATATTTTATTTGTTAAATATATTAACCCCCTCCTCCCCTGGTACTTTTTCAGGATGGCTATGACAGATAAATCGACAGGCTGTACCAGAAAGGAGGAAACTCCAATGAGATACCCTCGCAAGTCTAAAAGACCAAAATGAGTGGCTTGTGATATGAAATTACAAGAGAATTAGAGGAAGACGTAGCCAGCCTGTCACCTAAGAGTTCAGGTCAAAGCTCCGTGGAATGACTTAAGGACGAAATAGACACAAGATGTTTAAGTTTCCAAGTTCCAGTCCACTCCACTGAAATATTTCTTTAGAGTGACACAAAGCTTGTCTGACAGAAACACGGTTTAAAGAATGTTGAGCAGACAAATTGGATTCAGAATAATTGTTAAAGCAAACATGGAAAGAATCCTGAAAGTACTTGTAACGTATATAGAGGTACATCATCTTTAACCAGCATGTGAAGGTACTCTTAGTCCATCAACTATGTAGAAGAAAAAAAGCCATAAGCAGCTAGTCACTGTTGGGCTGTCTGTCATCTTCTTTAATGTATTGGTGTCCGTTGTTCAATTAAGACCACTTCAAGCAAGTATGTTAATATGAAGCAGGGCATCAGACTGCCTAGAATTACTCTCAACCCATTACGATAGTGGAGAAACAAAAGCAGTTTGGAGTTCTCTTGGAAGAATTGACTGGTCAACCATTAAAATGGGGGCCAGTTAGTGTGGTTTGGATACACACAACCACTCTTTCACTCAAAGCACCAAACTTATTGATCTGACATGCTTTTAAGTAATAGGTAGTGCTTTTCTGGAGAAAATCTCTTAAGAATAAAGAATGCGGAAGTAACTTATGAAGACACGAAGGCATATGAAGAAGTCATCTGAAAGCATGGGCCTATCACGGAATGTAGAATAGAAGCCAACACTTAAATGTCAACAATACTTTAAATAGGATCTTGATTTAAGGTTTGCTTTTGAGACAACCAATGAAATGGTCTTTAAATGACCAGGTATTTGTTTATCATGGAACAAAGGGTCTTCAACATTGTAACAGACTAAAAGTCTAATAGACATTCTGGCACAGATTGTCAATTTATACTGATTAATGTATTTTCTCAAATGCTTTGGTTTCCAAAGTACTAGAGAAAATATTGGGGGCTGAAGTATACATCTCAATGAATGGCATGGATTATGTGGCCTGCGGAAATGTAGAATGCTATTCTCCACCACTTGGTAGTCTGTATATTGAAGTAAAGTCTGAAACTTTTGTGTTTGTCCTTCAGATAAATCATATGGAAGAGAATCTCCAAATGATGTTAATAACAAGATCATCCACAGTCCTCTTTTGAATTTCTCTAAGTGGGCTAAAACATGCAACATGGTACAGATTTCACATTTTTATGCCCTGAAGAATGTCATTGGCAGAACAACCCACGATATGCTAAGGCCAATACCTGAGTTTGGCCTAGATCTATCCCAAAAGTCTCTATGGGATTTAAGTCTTCCTACAACACAAAGCTCCTGACTGAACCGTTACAGCCTCTGTTACCTGATCAACCTAATTTACACGTAATATTGCGGTACAATTTATATCAGGAAAGTATGTAAAATCCAGACATGTCTAGGCATTTTAAAAATATCCTTAAGTGGTGAGGTTGTATTCAGCCTTTGCACCAGAATTTGGGCCTAAAGTTCATCATGTTTTTGCATTTTTTTCCTGCAAAATGAAGGTGTACGAAGAGGCTTCACTATTTGGATTTCAGGTGATGTGTAACAATTTACACAAGCAAGACTCGTGTTTATCCTAAAATATTTACTTACTTTGCTGTGGACAATAAACAAAAGGTCTCCTCTAAAAGAGCTATATCCAGATAGATCAAGAACCACCATTAATCGTGCCTACTCTCAAGCTGGGTTGCTTCTTCGATGGAATGGACAAATACTACACCTGACCAGATATGTGGAATAACTTTTTGGACCAGTCTACACAAGATTCTGTAAACATACAGCATTTATCCATATTTGGCATATTTTGTGTGTAAATTGTTGCAGTTTAGTAGTTTATACTTCTTGGAAAGCTTTAATTCTTACCCAAGAATTTTATTTTCCATGACCGCTCATTAGACATTCCTCTCGTAATAAACTTTGATATCTGTTTTGTGTCATTTATGTGTCTGAGGCTTTTTTTTTTCATAATGACCCTGCTTGTTTATTGGAAGGGAAAGTCCCATTACAAAGAATGTTGGTCTCTTCCTAATTGTAAGAATCAAGCCCTATTGTTGCATGCTGGCAGAGGATTTACAAGAAAATGAGCTATCAGGTAAGAATTTAATTCCACTACATTTCCAAAATGCCATGCAAAATATGCAAATTGGCAGCTGTTTGTACTCAATTGCATATCTTGTACCGCATTGTGGATGTGTCGTAGAAACAATGTTTCAGAGCTTTTTTTAGGGCTAGGTGTTATCTAATGTATGCTTGTTGCACAGTTAAATTTGTTGAATGGAGAATGATGTCAACATTTTCTAAATCACACCCAGACACTAGACCAGGGGTACCCAAAAGGTAGATCCCCAGAACTAAAACTCGCGTGATGCTTTGCATGCCTTTAGAATGACAAAGCATCATGGAAGCTGTAGTTTTAAAACCCCTACAATTTGTGCACCTCTGCAGTAGACTAATCCATTTTGATTCTAACCCACCTGTGCTTATATGAATATTGCACAGCAGAAGTTCACCTGAAAATATACATGGTGAAACCCTTTAATTTGGTTTCTGTGATGTTTCAGGGCAGTTAACCAAGGACAAATTTAAAAATCCCTACATTTTGTCCTTAAAGGAATGCTCCAAGCACTACAGTGCACTGTAATGTTCATAGTGCCAGGAGTGCCCTGTATCCCTCCAAGTGTTAGTAAAACCAACTTACCTGTGGTACACCAATTGACACCTTCGTAACAGCCTTGCAGCTTTCTGCATGAGCTAAGCTTTCCAGTGCAGGGGACTTTCATTGACGGAGAAAACTCAGCTGAGGCTCTGTCAATGAACTGACTCTGTACAATTGGGCTTAGCTCAGTGGTACCAATGGAAGTTTCTTGCGGAAGCTTTGTGATTCATAGGAGACAACCAGCACCTGATGGCCTTTAGTTAAGTTTTCAAAGTTCTTAAACAGTTTGACTACTTACGCTAGGAGGATGCCAGGACATTCTTGGCACCAGAACTACTATAGTGAGCTATTTCTTTTATGGTTAGGAGTGTTTCTTTAAGCTTAAATGCCTGGCACCTAGACTATTCCAAACTACATTCCAGTGATGACATTTGTATTGACACAACCTCCCTATTAAACTTCCATAGTACATGTACAGTTCAAGCATTCTCTGCCAGTCCATGTGCACACACAGCACTTTGTTGGATGGCTTGTAGCAAAGCTGTCTGGGTTTGGAGTATTGCATGCATTCGTACTCACACCACCAAGATGCTACTTGAAATGTTGTGAGAAGGCAGTATATGCCTGCTCTGTACAGTTACTTGGACTTGTGGATGGGTAAACAGTGCTTCACCAGATAGAATCAGTGCCAGGGGCATAAAGTCAGCCTACCAGAGACATTTGCTAGAAATTAAATAAATGCAGTGGATTTAAAGTATCCAAGAACAGTTTCCTGGTATCTCGTTTTGTCCTGTTCCGATAAGGCACTTGCATGTTGTTGTCCAGGAATAATGGTTTTCTTAATTACATTTTTGGTCTAAATATTCATTTCAGATTAAGGGGCTATCCAAGCTCCATCATTACTACAGTTCACTATAGTCGTAATGGTGCCAGGAGTCCCCAGATGCCAGCCATGGAAGAAGTCAAACTATTTTTGAACAGTTACACTTACCTGGGTGCCTGCAATCAAGCCCACTATTCAGATACAACTAAAGGGCAAGTCTCTTTTGCATTGGTGACATCCATTTAATTACATCCAAATATGGATGGAATTGTTGTATCTAATGCAGAAGAGAAACATCTGCTTTAGCGATATTAAAGGAGGGACGTACTGTTGGCACACTGATCCCAGGTAAGTGTCAAACTGTCTTGAGAACTATTTGACTTCTTACCATGGGACAGTGACGGGAAACTCTTAACATCATGGCATGCTGTAGTTGTGATGTTGCCGAGATTATCCTTTTAAATTCCATCCAATTTGATAACATGGCATGATGTCACTTACCTTACCGGCTGGTGTTTGGCTACACACCACTGTATTTGACAATGCATGTTTTTCACGTCACCATTATCATTCTAAAGATTCTTTGTTTTTTCATTCATTTACGTTGTATGAAGAACTTTTGCAGTAGACAATGATTTTTGCTTAGATTATTTCTTCTCTCCTTTTGCGTTCTCATAGTCTCTCATACCATCCCCTCTTCCCCAAGAATGTATTACTTGGTGAATTGAAAGAATCTAGACCAAAACAGCCAAGCTGTTTTAAAAATAAATAAATCGTATTTTGTAAATTAGATATTTTTGATTTTCTGCTTTCAGTGCACTATATTTCTCTGTTTAGTTAATTGATACACTAGATGGTTATTTACTAAAGTGTAAATTAAAGGAACACATTGGGCACCTTAACAGTAAAATCAAAATGAAGTTGAGATGGTGCAAGGAGGTCACTGGTTCTGGCTTATCTTCAGAAGTTAAACAGTCAACTGTTAACCCCAAAGTCTTCTGTACAATTCCATATAGATCTATCACCTCCACTTCTTCTTGAGTTTGAGGCTTGAAATGGGAAGCTACGAACTGAGTATTGCTGGTAGGTTGAGTGTCAGCTGACACTATGAGCTTATCAGCGGTGCCCAGTCCATGGCTTCCTGTTTCAAGCCTTGCACTTAAATGGATGTGGATGAGGTAGATCTACATGGTGTTGGACATAAGACTTTGGAGTTTAAACCGTTGACTGTCATTTTTATTCATTTTATTAATTATTTAGAAAACAAGATATGTATTTTCTTTCAGTTCATATAATGAAAAATTTCTGGGGGCCGGTGGAGAGATTGAGACAGTAATCCGGGCAATTCAACAAATACATCAGATTGAAGTAATGTTTCATCATTTTTAATATACCAATTGTCATTTTCTTATGAAAGATTATTAAAGTCATCAATAACCAATGTTTCTAGAGTCACCATTTTGGACTTAAATTTGCAGTTCCCTGGTGAATAGTCAAAGGAACACACCAGTCACCATAACAACTTAATTGGAATGATGGGTGATCCCATTGTACAGCACTATGGAATCTGATGGCGCTATATAAATAATAAAATAATAATGGTGCGAGAAGGTCCCTGGCACTAGCTTATCTCCAGAGGTTAAACATTAATGATTTAACTCCAAAGTCTGCTTCCCAACGTAGTTTAGATGTGCCCCTACACATCAGATTGAGTTCGGGTCTTGAAACATGATGCCATAAACTGGGCGCTGCTGGTAGGCTCATAGTGTCAGCTGACATTTGGCCTGGCAGCAGCTTCCAGTTCGTAGCTTCCGGTTTCAAGCCTCGAACTCAATCAGATATGGACGGGCAGCTCTGAAAAGCATTGGACAGAAGTCTTTGGAGTAAAATCATTTATGTTTATCCTCTTCAGATAAGAGGGTGCCAGGGACCTTCTGGCACCATCACAACTTCATTTCAATTAAGTTGTTATGGTGCCCGGTGTATTCCTTTTTAGTATTCGCCAGGGAATTGCACATTTTAGTCCAAAATAGTGACCCTCAAAAGAGATTGTTGACTTCTAGCCTTTCATAAAATGACAATTGGTAAAATAGAAATTATGAAACATTACACATTTAAAGTGCAATGGTACTTTGTAAGGAATGTGATTTAAACGTGACCTTTAAATGTACATATCATTTTACATGTTACATAGTGACCTACTCCTATTACCTACATATTTTGGAGGGTTACCCCCTCATTGGAGCTCCCTATTAGGTGGTTACAGTGGTACAGCTCATGAGCCCTTGACTTGTATCCGGACTCCTGACCTGCACTCTGTTTACTTTATTTCTCCATTTTATGTTACATAAGTAATATTCTGCTTTAAATTATTTTACCGTGATATTTAATGTAAAAAAAAAAAAAAAAAAAAAATTTATTTTCAAAGAGAAATAACCACTTCAGCTTAGTGCAACTGTTATGCGAAGTCTGTTAGTACCATCCATCCTGCCCCTTTAAATTTGGAAGTACCGTACTTTTAAACTGGAGCTATTCCCAGAATGCCAACAATTCCTAGTGATTGACTGAGAGTATGAGACCATGTTAGCCAGGCAATATGTCTGTTGCTTTTCAGGTTAAACATAATCCATATAGATATGGAAAAAGTGTAAATTCAGCTTTACCAAGACATCTGATGAATGGTGCCTTCTCAGAGTACTAGACAGTAACCTGGTTTCAGTGCAATTCCAAACTTTCACAAATAAAGTGGATGGCAGTAGTAGAGATTGGCAGTATGAAGCTGCTCTGAGCTATAGTGTTTTGTTGCTTAAAGTGCCCCTTTAATATTAACTGATCAGTTACTGGAAAGCTGTCCAAGGCATATAGCATACTCTTATGCTCAGGCTATTTCTCAGGAGCTTGTATCGGTAATTCAAAAAAAAACACATTCACAATGAAGCACATTTAAAATTGCAATATTAAAATACAAGTTACCTAAAATTACATTGCTTCTTGGTCTCCCCCATTCTGCAGCATTTGAGTGACAGTCCTCTGATCGCCCTGACAAGTATCTATCGATCATTTTTATTTAAAAAATATATACCTGAGCTTGGAAATACAGTTGAACGTTACATGGACACTGTTTTAGTTTAGTAACTTTAGTTTTTAATGACATTGAAGACAATGGTTTGTATATCTACGTAAAAAAGACTCAAACACTGCAATCTTTTTGTTAATTCAATATGGCAACTTGGGGTCCATTTTAAAGATTTTGAAGAATGAGACCGTTGACCGGGAGTTTAGGTTCATATTAAATGTTCCACATGCAGTAACATTTTTATCTCTGTTCTAGAATACTATTTTCTATTAAATATTAGGGAATAAAAAAAATTGGGGGCAAATACTTGCCAGGCTGTCGAGGTTAATTAGTTTTGTGCAGGCTGCAAGTTGAAGCAAAAGTAAGATAATAGCTCCTCCAGACACTGGCTCACATAATATTTTGGTAAGTGCATTCTAACCATGTGGGTGTTGCTGAGTTTTTCCTGTTTCCTTGTTGTCCCGTCAGTGTGTGTGTGTACACATTGCATTCTGAATTCGAGCCAGTAGAATGTCTGAGTGGAAAAAGTGTGAGGGGGGGAGAGAATCACAAGCTTGGTGTGCCTAGCTCCCCTCTGTGTAAACTTCCTGCCAGCTGACCTGTCACAGGAAAAATGCAATGGATTCCTTGAGCTGCAGCCTCCAGTAAAACCAACAGATTTGGGCTTTGTGTGGGCAGGAGGAAATGTTTAGACTTAACAGGGCTTGTTTTCATGGAAGCAATATTAACTTTTCTCTTTGAATATTTTGCAGTAGAGTTTATGTAAAACAATGTTTTAAAGACTGTGTTTATCCGTGTGATAGGTAGGTGTGTGTGTGTGTGTGTGTGTGTGTGTGTGTGTAATATATATAATCTGTCTCTATCATTCCTCTTAACAGACAGATTAATCTAAGTCTGTGTGCTGATTTACTGGATACCTCTGCTCGAGCCTGACACGACTAACTATGTCTTTAATGTACACTCCACTGAAAGCATGTTTCCATGGCTGTTTTACCAGAGATGTATTTTCACTTGCCAAAGGCTAGTGGTGAATTAAGTTTGAACCCTAACCCTAAGGGGCTAATGTGAATGTATTTCCCCTTTCAATTTGTATTGCAAAACATTTCTCACAACTAGCCAGGGTAGTTAGTGAGAAAAATAGTGTGAACACTTTTAAGCTATGCTCCCAGAATACTTTCATGGTAAAAATCAGAATAATTATGTATGTGTTCATACAGCAAAATATCTACAAGGGGTAATACAAATTTACATTCTTATTTATTTTAATTTTGTATCCTTCCATCTCCATCTCTTTGGTGAAAGATTAAAGGCCGATTGTATCCAGCCCCCAGATGTCATTGATGGGCTTTTTTTTCTACACATATCTTGTAAGTGTATGCAATAAAGCAGTGCATTTTATATTTAAAGTGCTGCACCATGGCTCCCATTTTTTTATCTTTACATGCATCTCTGAATATCTGGAGGATTATCTTGAAAGGTCTCTACCACCTACATTTTGATGAGCTTTATATACCAACTACACTTGTGAGTTCAACCTTGAATCATTAGTATTCTCTTATGTGTATACAGTATTTACACCATCATTGTCCCTTTGTATTATCCCTTGTAGATATTTTGCTGTATGACTTTATATTGAGGTTTTTAGAGGATTCCTTTTTATCTACCAAGTGGTTCTAATTGGAGGGGTAAATACCATTTTCAATTTTGTGTGTGTAACACACGAGCACTGCACTTTTTGTTGAATGTAATTTCAAGTATTCCATATGTGAGCTAGATAACCTTTTGCCAACATTCTGTGGTTTATTTTATGTTTTTATTTTTTCAATGTAAAACCCATGTTTGTGAGCCATATAATGTATTTTGTTAACATCAGGTTGCTAAAATAGCACTTTTCTCTCACCTTGTGTGAATTGAGCATGGAGTGTTTACAGATTGAGTAGAACTGGGGCGTGAACTGAAACTGCACAGATGAAAAATGCTTAATACTGCCGTCAGTGCCAGGAGAAAGTATTGTGTAGGAACATGGGTGCCCTGTGTCTGGGTTGTCGTGCTCCTGCATTACTGTGTGCCTAGTTTTTGTCTGTTCTGTGCTTCCAATTTCCAATCGGTATTCTCAGCACAGACTCCTCCTTGTCTCTGTAGAGACAGGCGCTCTCTGCTTCCCTCAGCTGTCCAGCTGCTGCAATGCGGCAGCTGTAAAATTATAAATGAAAAGCATGGGGAGGAGCGGGTGAAGCAGTCTCGTTAGGACTCTTTCACAGATGTCTCTTCCATCCTTTCCCTAATCATCTTCCTAGCACTACATAGTTCTACCGGCCACACTTTCTCTTCTACCAGTCACATTCCAGTGCCACGTTTTCTTTCAATCTCTCTTCATTCACCTTCTATAGGTTCCAATATTTTACACAAAGATTGGACAAAATGGGGGATACATGAAAAATAAGTCAAATCAAATTGCAAGTGCAGTTGCACAGGTGACTCACACTGTTGATTGGTAGTTTATCAAAATGGCCCAACAATCCACTCATTTCTACAAAGTCTTTAAAAACAATTATAAAAATTGTGCCATAAAATGAAAAATTGCATTGACAGAGGATCAAATGTAAAACTCACAGAGGGTAAGAGGTGGATACTTTCCAGCATTGTTGCTAAATACAATACTGTAATCTCAAAAATGAACAGTAATGGAATCTGAATGTCTGTGACAACGTTGCATAAATTTACATCCTTCAGAAACTGGAATATTTGTCAGGACTAGTGTTTGAATACCACTTGTGTATTCAAATGAAAAAAATAAAATACTCGTAACCTGATGTAGGGAAAACAAATGTGCACACACAGCACTAGAAAATAAAATGTATACCTTAGTACTTTTACCATTTAATCCTCTTAGTGGTGGGTTCTACACAATGTATGCTTGTTATGACTTCATACAAAACTAACATATTAAGTCATTCTACTCTTCATGGCCCAGAACATACTAAGGCAATAAGGGGGCTTTGTGTGCGTTTTATTACCCTAAACCTAATTACTAAAGGTCCAGGGTCACTGAGCAACACACAATAGGTCCAGTCCTGGTGGAAGCAGAAATAAAGCTCTTGTTTTCTTTTTAAAGCTCCCTGGATATACACAGAAGTTTATTAGCTGGGGTGATCAGTTTTTGTGGAGATCTTTCCTGTTCTTTTGTTGTCCAAACATTTATATCGTATAGATGAGCTAACGTATGTCAGATTGAGCTACGTGTATTTTACAAATCAACATCTATCATTGTATGTTAGATTATGTTCTGCAAATTCCTTAAACTTTTGCATTTGCAGTTTGTGACTTATTCATATAAACATGACACATGCTTGGTTTTATTTAACTAAAATAAGTTGTTTTTTTTGCTTTCCAGAGATTCTTATATGGCCAAAGCTGGGCACATTATAACGTTCTCATTTTGTCTCCCATCCAGGGCTGCGCATAAATGGTGAGTTCATCTCTGCATATCCTCAGGTGGTGGTCGTTCGTGTGCCTACGCCATGGGTACAGAGTGACAGTGACATCACAGTCCTGAGACACCTTGAGAAGATGGGATGTCGTCTAATGAATAGGCCACAAGCTATCCTAAACTGCGTTAATAAATTTTGGACATTCCAGGAGTTAGCTGGTCATGGAGTACCTCTCCCAGACACCTTCTCTTATGGTAAGGATCTGTGTGTTTTTTTTGTTTTTTTGGGGGGGTGTTTTTTTTTTTTTTTTTTTTTTTACACCAGTATGTTTGTAGATCGTAGGAGAGGAAGTGGTGGAGATGAACTTCATCTGATACAACACTAAGCTAATCATTTGCTTGTTTAAGATGATGAGGCTTGAAATATCACAACTGAAGTGCTTATGCATCATATTTCACTTAAAACACAAACACTTTAATGAGAATATATATTTTACTCTCCTAGGTGGCCATGAAAACTTTGGAAAAATGATCGATGAGGCAGAAGTCCTTGAGTTTCCTATGGTGGTGAAGAATACCAGAGGTCACAGAGGTGTGTACAACATGTCAGCAATAAATTAGATTAAAGGAACACTATAGTCACCTAAATTACTTTAGCTAAATAAAGCCGTTTTTGTGTATAGATCATTCCCCTGCAATTTCACTGCTCAATTCACTGTCATTTAGGAGTTAAATCACTTTGTTTCTGTTTATGCAGCCCTAGCCACACCTCCCCTGGCTATGAGTGACAGAGCCTGAATGAAAAAAAACTGGTTTCAAACAGATGTAATTTACCTTAAATAATTGTATCTCAATCTCTAAATTGAACTTTAATCACATACAGGAGGCTCTTGCAGGGTCTAGCAAGCTATTATAGCAGGGGATAAAAAAAACTTAATTAAACAGAACTTGCAATAAAGAAAGCCTAAATAGGGCTCTCTTTACAGGAAGTGTTTATGGAAGGCTGTGCAAGTCACATGCAGGGAGGTGTGACTAGGGTTCATAAACAAAGGGATTTAACTGCCTAAATGGCAGAGGATTGAGCAGTGAGGCTGCAGGGGCATGTTCTATACACCAAAACTGCTTCATTAAGCTAAAGGTGTTCAGGTGACTATATTGCCCCTTTAAGAAACGGGGAAAGAGTGCAATTCTGAATATAGCAGTGTTCCCTTGGAATACAAGGTTTTGGCATAGAAGATTGGGTGGAATTTAATAATATCTAGTAAGGAAAAGAGGTGGGTAGATTAACTGCAGTAATCCTATAAAATAGAATAGCTGGGTGAAGTTCTGGTGGTATCTAATGTGGAGTAAGCCAATAAAATCTATTTTGATTGTGCGTTAAATGGTGAAATAAAGTAATTTTCTCAGTAGATTTCAGCATATTTTGGGCAAAATGCGTGTTGTTTTCCAAGTTTAGTCTTTCACTTCGTACTCTTATTTGAACTATTAACATCTTACTATGTCTTACAGGCAAGGCAGTGTTTCTGGCTCGGGATAAACATCATCTGGCAGACCTGAGTCACCTGATTCGTCACGAGGCTCCCTACTTGTTTCAGAAGTACGTGCAAGAGTCTCACGGTCGGGATGTGAGGGTCATCGTTATTGGTGGACGTGTTATTGGCACAATGCTGCGCTGCTCAACTGATGGAAGGATGCAAAGTAACTGCTCACTAGGTAAATATTTATATACTCAGATACTTTTATTGGGAATATTTAGAGTCTTCCTGATTTCCAGTAGAACAAGCGTACACACACCCTTTTTTACTGTTGTTCTTAGCTCACTTTTATTATTTGTTCAATGTGTCCCGAGTAGCATACTGACATGTTTCTTGCATATGTTAACCACTTAAAGATGGAAGCAATTGCACAAATACTGACCAAGACAAAAGTTTGAATTTGAGCTAAATGTCTGTTCAACCACAATTTACCTCTTTCATATTAAGTGCATGCACCCTTATTATTATTATTTATATAGCACCAACAGTATTTACTGTGAATGTCATAATAATGTTGGCTTTTACTGCAATAAAACACACATCTGTGTTAAGTAAAGTCTCAGGAGTACAACAGTACCCCCCCCTGTATCAGGGTTTTATGGTGTTTTGTAAATTTACATGGTTAAATATAGGGATTGCAAATTAAATTCTCTGGACTTGCTGTCTGGGTTGTTAGTCAGGTCTCTCAATATATAATAAAAATCACACAATTATGTAAGAATATTACATAAATATCCACATAGAATTACATTTTGTTTTTTATAGATGGCACAAAAGAAACATAAGCGCTGAAGCGATCCTATTAGCAACAGAAAGCCTAGCTGGAGTAGTGATATTGGATTGCAGTGGGATGGTCGTTGTGCGGATATGAAAAACAGAAGAGAGTCTGATGGTGGAGTATATGCAACTGCCTGGACTGGAATAGATCTGGAGAGGAACTTACATTTAATAAAGTTCCAAAGTAGCTCTAAATAATGTACGTTTCCCTCCACATCTTTGCCAGTCCAGGCAGTTAAATATACTCCATCATTGGACTCTTTCTGTTTTGCATATCTGTTTTACTAATTATAAGTTGGGAGATCTGCCTGACAGTAGTAAACAAATACATCTCAACTGTGCGGGTAATCTAAAAACGATGCCAAATGGAAAAATCCTACTACCAATGAAGCATAAACCATAAACAAGAAAAAAAGAAACTCCTAACACACCGTATATGTAATAAAAATTACATTTAGCTCAAGATATGGAGATATATTTATACTTGTATATGTACTTTGTGTACTATTCTTGAGCTAGAGGATGTATAAATAAAATCCATTTGTCATCACATGTATGGTGTGCTATGGGTTTCTTTTTTTATTTGTTTATGGATCTGCCTGAAATCCCAGGCCATTCCCGGCAGGCAATGATGAAAGTCATGTGATCGCCATGTCATGGCAATTACATGATGCAGTTGGGCATAATTTGCTGCAGGGGGACTGTCTCGATTGTCTCTGGTCCTCCTGAACGGATCTGTCGAGAAAGGGAAGTATCGGTGCTCCTGGTAGAGCCCGATTGTTAGGGTGTGTTATCCTGCCTTAATGGCGTTAAAGCCCTCCTTTTGTATGATTGCATAGTAAGCCCTAACCATGTTACAGGGTCAAAGATGACTCCTTTTCCTCGCATATTTTGGTTATGACTTTTTTTTAGAAATTACTACGATAATATGCCTATGAACAGCTAGTTGTATGTTTTCTAGAAACTACTTCTAAAAATATTATTCAATGAATAATCTCAGCCACGTGTTCACCCTAGCAGAATCTGCATACTTGCAAATGTATTGTTTTATGAAATTAATCGTGGACTCCATACATTAAAAAGGGTATCCTTAAAGATTGTCCCCTCTTATTATTTTGTTCAAGTGTGTTTGGATTTCTGTTCCTGTTTTCAACCAGGTTTTTTTTTTTTTTTTTTTTTTTAACAGGAGGCGTTGGCATGATGTGCACCCTCAGTGAGCAGGGAAAGCAGCTGGCTATACAGGTCTCAAATATCCTGGGAATGGACGTGTGTGGTATTGACCTGCTTACCAAGGAAGATGGCTCTTTCTGTGTTTGTGAGGCCAATGCAAATGTGGGCTTCATTGCTTTTGACAAAGCCTGTAATCTAGATGTGGCTTCCCTGATTGCGGACTATGCTCTGTCGCTCCTTCCAAGCCGTCTGACGAGGCGAATGTCCCTCCTGTCTGTTGTCTCCAGTGCAAGCGAGACCAGTGAACCTGAGCTCCCTGGTGTACCTTCCGGCACTGGTATTGACGGTCAGGGCTCACTTCTCCATCACCACCATAACCACGATGCTGGTGACAGCATGAGTGCAAGCTCCAGCTCTGTGGACAGTGACCCTGACACTGCCACGGAGAGGGAGCTCCTCACTAAGGCATCCATCTTTAACATGAACCAGCTTCTTGCCAGTGAAATCAAGCTCTTGGTGGAGTAGAAGACGGGGTTTAGGGTGGGAGGGAGGGGGACGTCTGTTGGGGTACAGCACGTGTAAATATTGAAGGGCCATTATTGCTGGTGTTGGGGAGAGGGTGGGGTGTTAGGGGTTGGTTGTAGAATGGGAATTGGTTAACTCAGACTCCCTGTTGTGTATAAGACTGCGCCATCGAACTATGAATTTGGGAGGGGGGTATGATAGGAGCAAGGAACCTACTTCCTCCATGTTACAAGGGACATGTGCCTAATATTTAACCTATTTAAAGTGAATATTAGAGAGGGTACTCTTGCATTTATTTAATTTTGGCTATAATGGGCATAACCCATGTTTTCTTTAGTGCCATTACCACTATTTCCCTTATTGCAGAAGCAGATTAAAGACTATTTTGCATGTTCATTTTGCATCTAACCTGCAGTTGCATTTTTTTATTTTATTTATTATAATTTCACTATGGCTACCTGAGTACCTACCTATATACCCCCATCTTCTGTTAAGTTGCGCTGTTATGCATTAAGTGCATAGATTGTCCCATGTAAATTGGAGTCTAGAAGCTGGTTCCCTGTTAAGGAGGATGTTCAGTATTTAGGGGTGGATATCTGTTTTGACCTCCTCATCTTTATAGAAATGCAGACGCATGACCATGGAGTAAGAGATTTTACATGCTGGGGTGACACAAATACCTTACCTGTATTTCTCCTGTACACTGCATGTGTATGTAATATCCTTCTATGTATTACTGCAAAAGTTTCCTACTCATTTTATGGTGCACATAAGAATTAGAGACTGTCTCTAGTACAACCTGAAAGTGATATTTCCAGGTTCCTCAAAAACCACCAGACGGGTTAGTATCTAATATTGGTGTGCGCCCTCATTGCAGGCGAAGTCCTGACTAGTCACAGACATATACGGTAACCCCAGGTGCAGTATGGGTGTTGCAATATATTGACTCCTTCTGGCCCAGAGACACTTGACATGTTATCCCATACAAGACACAATCACTGATTTGTTCACAATCTTTAAAATTAACAGTATTATCTTATTTAAAGACCTCTAGTTTACATTGTGAGCAATGGATTTGTCTGCTTCCTTTGCTGATTTGGGAAATACTGACATTTTGGCTGTAACCTCAGGCTGGCTTAATGTGGTCTTGGCCTGTCAATTGGAGGGGGTTGGGTGGAGTAGACACTGTTCTGTATGGGATAACATGAACCATGTTTGACCTATTACCCTTCTAGTTAATAACCAGACCCTGTTCTCTTGTGCCTAACTTGCCAGCCCCACTTATGTTCTGCACCTGATACTCCCTACACTGCGTCTGTACCGAAAGCAGCCTTATCCCCCTGGAATCTCCTTCTGCACATTTCCCAATGTCCTCTGTGATATATGTATATAGATATATATCTATATATATGTATCACAAGGTTTGTTTAGTTTACTGTGGCTCCTTTCCTGCCTGGCGCAAAATCTTATCATGTGTTTGGCTGTGAATGGAGTTTACACTCCTGATATGCCCTCCTTCCTTAACCCAGCCACTAATGGGGTGTTGTGCCTGATGGCCTCTGTCAGTGGAAGGGTTAATAGCAGTGTTAAACAATGCTGTTTTTATTGCCTTTTGAAAGTGTACATTTGTTTTCTTTTTAAACCCATATTGCTGCTTTTTTTATTCTTATACATGTTTTGCTGGATGGAGGGGTTTTGATAGGGGGAGTTATAAGTTTATTGTTGACAGCCGCCCCTTGATCCTGGACCTCTGTAGGGCACAGGGTATTGCTGCTGTATATTTTCTGGATGGGCATGCAGCATATGAAAGTCTTAATGGGTGCTATCCCAATGAGCATTCTTTATCTGGGTGGTAACTGGGCAGTGTCTGTTCGGTGCACCACATTCTCGAGGTGTGCGTTTGCACAAAGATTGATTTAGAACATGGTTTATCTTGCTCTAATTCTGTCTTTGTGCGTGAGTAATGGCCAATCCCAGAGTCTGTCTATTCCTTTCTTCATTCTGGGGAGAATGATGGGGCCCCAATCTTAAACCCTCCTTTGCATGGTAGGTATGAAAATAGAGACGGTGAGTCTCTTCTGGCATGCTAGCACAGAACACCTGTGCAAGAAATGTTTGCAGAGGATCTTTTTCCTTCAATCGTTACAGTTCTACCTCCTCCTAAATCAAAGTGCCCTCCAGGTCTGAGCCAGATTTGCTTTTTATTGCACAGATATAAAAGGGGAAACGATGAAAGTTTAATGGGGTCCTCCTGTCTGTTACATTCCTACCTCCACCCCTTCTCCTCCCTGATCTGTAAATAGCATATAACAGACCCTTACACACTACAGAAGGAACTGGATCTTCTCCCTCCACTTTGCTCCTCCATCACAGCTTTAACAGTTTTTTTTTTTTGTTTTTTTTATTTGTAATTTCTTTTTTAAGTCTTATTTAAGCCAACAGCCAAAAAAATATAAAAAATGAAAGAAAAAAAAAAGAGCTGGAATGTAATAAATTGTCATTGAAATGAAAGGTACCTGCATTTTTTTTTTTCTCTGCCGTCTTATTAATGCATTGCTGTTTCAGAGTTTGCTGCTTCAACTGGCATAAATGGTAACAAAGTCAAAAAACAATCAAAATTAACTGCCATAAGTCAGTGCAACATCATAAGGGCTTTTTTTTTGCCAGAAGTGAGAGCTTTTTGAGACAGTACAAATGGCATTACCTAGATATATTTAGCATTTAAAATGGAAGTGTTTAGGAAAAGTTATTTGTTCTTCATTCTTTCTCTCTCTTTTCTGGAGTTATGTATAAAGTGTCAAAAAGGACACATACAAGAAATTTTAATGACACTTGCAACTGACTTTTGATTGGAAATCAATCTAAGCATATTTTTTTAAGTACTTTAACAATGCCAACAACAATCAGGTTTGTTTATGGAGGTGTTATTTCATTTATATGGAGTTATAGAATAAGGCTTCTAAATTTAATTTTTGTAGTAAGTAATCAAAAGTCAAGTTCAGGTGGTTGAACTGGATTCATCCGCTAGATAATCTGTATTGCCATTGCCATTTTTCTTCTTTTATTTGCAGACTTTTTGTAAACTCCACCAACCTGCTTTCTTTTTTCATAACATTATTCAGCAATCCAATTTGTATGTTCTTTTAGCAAACAACCTGATATTACAGGGTAGGCTGTATTTGGTTGGGTTTTACTAAAATAAAAGAACGAACAAACAATTAACCACTTAATTGAACCATAACCAACACAGCCTTTAGTGAGATCATGGTGATTGTGTAACATGTTAAAATTGGAAGCTCACTTCAAAGATTGGGTACTTTGTTAACTTGAGAGAATAAAAACACACTCGCACACTTTCTCCCCCCGGTATAGGGATACCTCATTATTGAATTTGAGTGTTTCAATCAGACCCATTTCCATAAGCTTATAAAATCCAAGCACCTTGGCATGCAGTCTGTGTTTACAATCATTTGTGACAAAAATGGGTTGTTCTGAAGAGCGCGGTGAATTCAAGCATGGTACTGAGGATGCCACAGTTTCAATACGTTTGTGAAATTTCATCCCTGCTAGATATTTCACTGTCAACTGTAAGTGGTATTGGAAAGTAGATGCGTTTAGGAACAGCAGCAACTCTGCCATGAAGCGGAAAGCCACGTAAGTTACAGCAACTTACAGACCAACTATATGCAATGTCATAAAAGTACCCGTTGGTGTAATGGGCAGGTGTCCCAATACATTTGTGTGTGTGTGTGTGTGTGTGTGTATATATATATATATATATATATATATATATATATATAATATATTTATTATTATACGTGCGCGCAACTAATGCTTATAGGGTCCCAGTGCAAGACATTAATTTGGGCCCCACCCAACGCCAACATATTCTACAGCGATGTAAGCATGTTTATTTATGGAGTATGTGTATGTGAAATTAAGGGATCTGTTTGTGTGTAGTGTATACTGTTTGTATGTAGGTTTGATGTTTGAATGCTGGAATGTATGCACATATATACATATCTGGCCACACACAGATACACTGACACACAGATCCAAACATATTCCTATACAGACACAACTACATAGACATACACACAGATATAAACGTATACCTTCACAGACATACACTGGCACACGCTAATACAAACCTACTTACACAGGCATGTATACACACACATAAACACGAACACATACACCAACACTCACAGATATTCTCTGACACAAAGATACACATACCTACACAAACATACTGATACACTGGCACACACATATTGCAATTTACTTATTGTTAATAGCTCTCCTGCCTCCATACCATTTTGGTTGCAGGGAGGTGACTTCCTTGAGCTAGCTGCTGCTAATGGGAGTCTACCGATGACGGTTCAGGACAGTCATCGGAAACATCCCCTTGAGGACCGATGACGGTCCTGAACCGTCATAACGGTATTGGGGGTACTTACCTGATCGCCGTCATTCCCCGGCGGCAATCAGCGTTTCTTCTGGTCAAGGGGGACTGCCGGGAGACTGCCCAGGCAGTCTCCCCGCGGCATATTAGGACCCTGGGGCCACGTGATTGCTGGATCACATGGCCACAATAGGTGCCTGTGTATCCGCCTGCAGGTGGACTGTCTGTGCTGACAGTCTCCCTGCAAGTGTAAAATCCAAAATAAAGTTAAAAAAAAAAGTGTCATACTAACTGTATTTTTATATTTATATAAAAATACACTTATAATTAAATTACACGTGTGTGTGTGTATGTGTATATATATATATATATATATATAGTGGCACTCATCCTTTTTCATCTATTATTTATATATATATATGTAAATACAAATAAATTAAAAAATGTAAATAATTTTTAATAATTTAAAAAAATATATGTATATGTAATTTTATTCTAACCGTATTTTGATATTATATATGTTTATCATAATACACTTAGAATGAAATGATATATATGTATAAATAAAATAATACGAAATATACTTATGTCATATACATAATTACATAAATATACACGTAGACCTCAAATATATAAATATTTATATATATTTAATTTCTACGTGCGCATTTATGTAATATTTTTACATAATTAAGTAATTTTATTGATTGCAATTTGAGGGACATGCCTGACAACCCAGGCTGAAAGTCCAGAGAATTTAATTTGCTAGCACTGTGTTTAACCCTGTAACTTTCTATGACACCCTAAAACTTATACATGGGGGGTACTGTTTTACTCGGGAGACTTCGCTGAACACAAATATTAGTCTTTCAAAACAGTAAAACATATCACAGCGATGATATTGTCAGAGAAAGTGAAGTTTTTGCATTTTTCACACACAAACGGCACTTTCACTGATATTATTGCTGTGATACGTTTTACTGTTCTGAAACACTAATATTTGTGTTCAGCGAGTTCTCCCGAGTATAACAGTACCCAACATGTAGAGGTTTTATAGTGTTTTTGGAAGTTACAGGGTCAAATATAAGGCTTGATGTTACTTTTTTTTTTTCCTTGAAATTTGTCAGATTGGTTATGTTGCCTTTGAGAGCGTATGGTAGCCCAGGAATGAGAATTACCCCCATGGTGGTTTCCATTTGCAAAATAAGATAACCTAAGGTATTGCAAATGGGGTATGTTCAGCCTTTTTTAGTAGCCACTTGGTCACAAACACTGGCCAAAGTTAGCATATATATTTGTTTGTGTGTTAAAAATGCAAAAACTCTAACTTTGGCTAGTGTTTGTGACTAAGTGGCTACTAAAAAGACTGGACATATCCCATATTGAATACACTGGGTTGTCTAGTTTAAAAAAAAAAATATGTACATGTGAGGTGTGATTTGAGGATTTATGACAGATAAGTGTTACAATGTCACTATTGATAAATTTAAAAATATATATATTTTTTTATTTTTTTTTTTGAAACCGCAATTTCCTACTTGTACTTATAGCCCTATAACTTGCAAAAAAAAGCATGTAAACACTGGGTATTTTTAAACTTAGGACAACATTTTGAATCTCTTTAGCAGTTTTTTTTTTTTCATTGGCTTTTGTAGATAAGGAAAAGATTTTTCAAGTAAAAGTCCAAAAATATGTATTTTTTTTTTCCAATTATTTTTTTTTAAAGTAAATATATGACATGATAAAAATAATCGTATGTAAAGAAAGCCCTTCTTGTCCTGAAAGAAAACAATATATAATTTTTATGGGAAACGTAAATGAGAGAGCAGAAAATTACAGCTAAACACAAACACCACAAGTGTTAAAACCGCTCTGGTCCTTAATGTACAACATGGCCAAAACAGGCCGGTCCTTAAGGGGTTAAAATTCTATTGCACATTATATCCCATAATTGCATATGGATCACATTTTGTTACATGATGCATTATAGAGGACTTTAAACAAGACTTGTTTCTGAACTGAAGATCCAGTTTCAAATAGTTCCATACAGTTTGTGTGTGGTTTCTATTCATACCTCATCTGGTACGTCTGTTTACAACCTATGCTTTGTGCCAAATGTAGTGTAGCATTCAATTGTGTGTCCTTTAGTTTAAAGGTAGTAGGTTTATTCCAATTTAATATAGGAGATGACAGAACAGCTAGCTTGTCTTTATACCAACTACCGACTGCCATTGCAAACTTAGCTCTGGGCCAAAAGAAGTAACATTCTCATTTATATATTCATGCACACAAATAAAAGTGCACTGTTATCTTGAATGTGGATTCTTTTAGAAAGGTCAGGGACCTTTAGGGCTGTTTTCCTGTTATGGATTATCCTCCTTTTGTTAGTGTTGAGCTGATGGATATATATGCTTATCACATGGTAAAAACAGGAAGTGAATACAGGTCCTTACAGATGTGTGCTCTTAACCCCTTAAAGACTAATGCTGAGTTAACATACAATAGAACAGTTCTGACTATTTGTTGATGTGTATAATTGTATTTCTCTTTTAGTGTGGCTACACATTACGTATTGGGGTTTTTAAGGACTTTCTTTTGATACCCATTGTATATGAGTATATAAAATGTATATTAATGAGAAGAAGAAAAATATATTTTCTATACATATATCAGCAGTATGACTAGTAAGGTTTTGCATCTGTTAATCAGCAGCACCTAATCTTTAAGGACTCATCATTAGTAGGTCCCCCCCCTTACTTCTCCTTCCTGTACTGTATGAACCTTGCAAACCCTTCAAGAACCCAGTATTGGTCTGTCCTTTGAGCAGGGCAGGCAAGTATATGTTATTTTTGTTCAGTACCCAGCACCTCTGCTGGCATTTGCTGTACAATGGCCTTCCTGGTCTCCAGGTGTAGTATTTCACCATGCTATTATGAATTCTGGGAACTAAAGAGGAAAAGCATGCATGGACTGCACTGAGCCACACCACAAATGCAGACTACTACGGTGCGTGCATGATTTGTTTGGTCCCAAAATTTTAATATCCTGTCCATCCCTAAGAGACATAAATCCCAGAAAGCTAACCATTTTACAAGAAAGACCAGCAGCAAGCATATTTGGGCATAACTTAAAACGTTTATTCTTTGTCTATTTTGTTGTCTAAACCTATTGTCTAGACTAGAGTGGTAGGTTTTAAAGTATCGCTGCCATTGTAACTATCGATGTATCTATCATAACTATTATCTATAATTAACGCTCATAACTATTCTGGAAAGAGGTTAGAGGATACTCACTCGGATGATATTTCTGAATTTTAGTAGCTGACTCTTCTTCCTTTGAAGATCGATCTTTCAAGAAGATAATGTACATGAGCTTGTAGAAAAAAATGACATGACCCATCAAGGAAGTAAAAAAAAAAAAAAAGCACAAAGCCATACCTTATAGTGTGATGGGAATCCAGCATGGTCAAAATTTAGTAGGCCGAAATCTCCACATGGCATAGCTAATTAGTATCTGGTTAATTATTTCGTACTAAATAAAAATTTAATTAGTTAATTCCAAATTTCATCCGTAAAACATTAGTTTTTCGGAAGAAATTCAGTAAAAAAAAAAGCAAGGAGGGAGCCGGTAGCGCTACCAGCTCCTTCCTTGTAATAAATATATTAACAATTCCTACCCGCCTATGGGGGTCACTATGAACCCCATTAATGAAAGGTAGGTTAAATCCTCCTGCATGCCCCTACTCACGGGATGCCGCCTAAACAGCAAGCAGCCACTGGCTGCTCGTCATTTAAAACTACTGCTGCCCAGTCGCTAGTGCAATAAGTGGGTCCTCCCTTTCCCCCCCGATGGGGAACCCAAATAACTAAAATGGGGGGGACATAATGCCCCCCCACAGTTCCAGGAAAATAGGGGCAATGGTCAGCCTCTGTGAGTTGCCTGTGTGAACAGCATGTAAGGAGATATGAACTACCGAATTGGGGGGGGGGGGGGGGGGGATATGAATGCTCCCCCTGTTCGGTAGTTAATATCTCCTGAACGTCATTCGTATAGGTGGTCGGGAAATAGAACGGGCAGCGGTCTAAGTTTTACCGGCGTTCATGCGAGGACCTTGCCGAAAACAGTCCAGGCACTCGACAACCAAGTACTGCTGCCCACGGTCGGGAGACAAGATGGCCATTCTTTTGTCTGACACGTGTTCGGTTATACCAAACAGCGGCCACCCAGGGGAAGCATTCATTAATTACTTCCCTTGCGGTTTCACACTTAAGTTGCTGGTGTTAACGTTCTAATGGGGTACAGGCATGGTCCTTGTTCAGGAGACTAAAGCATTCTGTTCGTATGAAGTACTCCCGCAAGGAAAAAGGATAAAACATACAAAATAAAGGGGAAAACAAACGAATAGGTGGTAAGTTCCGCCACAAGACTCTTACACGCACTGGTTAAGTCTCCTGCTGAAACGAAAAGTTAATGCATTCGGCATTTGCCCTTTCGGTTCATATATAATTTGTATGTAGGACTTTAGTTTATGTTATAGTAAATTAATACGAAACAGACTGCAAATTCGGACAAAATCATATTCGCAGAGGAAAACAACATTCAGCACTACAAATGTCGTTGATTACATCTCCCCTAAAGCTTTGATGGGGTTATAGTTGTAAGAGCATTATGGAAGATGATGTCCACATCTGTAGTACCAAACATTGCCTACCCTGTTCTAAGGCAAAATGGAATACTTGCCAGAACATTTGCTTGATTGCAGTACTGCCTCTAGTGGCTGTCTACCAGAAAGCCTCTCGAAGAGCTTTCTGAAGTTTCATGGGGTTTGACTCCATGAAACGGCACTGCAAGTCTTCAAGCTCTGAATGAGGATGTCCAGCATCAGAGAAAACCCTATAGGAAAGCATTGAGGTATGTGCTTTTCGCACGCACACTCTAGGTCATCCCCAACGGATGATAGAGAAGGCGGAGCGCAGCCTAGTGCAGTTAACCCTTTATGTGCCGCGGGGAACGTAATGGGGAGAGAGTGTAGTAGGCTGCTCTTACAAGAGAAAGTGATTATAACCCAGGAGAGTATTGTGATATAGCAATCCCCATAGCAGATACAGCTGTCCCCCCCACACATGAGACTCTATGTTGAGGGTAGGCAGAAACTCATTTATTGGTAGCCACAGCTTGCCTTTTGTGCAAGTCCCCATGCAAGGGGCACTCCACCCTGGACCTGAGAGTAGACTACAGTAAAAACAACCACACAATGACATTGGCTGTCAGGTCCAGGACACTCCCATACACAAATTAGGTAATCCCTCCTCTGTGCCTGGGAGATAATTGAATCAGGAACTGTACTAATCTAATCCAATTATTTAAACACACAAAACCCCCACAAAAGTTACATCGCCTGATAGCCCGGATCTGGGTAAGGACCGGTGTTGGGATTTTTTAGATACACAGGCGAAGATGCATTTTGGGGCCCCCCAACCTCCTTAAAAAAAAAAGAAATAATCATACAGAAACATACAGACACACATACAGGCAGAGACATACATGCCTGTACAATGTCTCTGGACAATGCAGAGACATGCAGGCATATAAAGACTTAAATACATACAGAGACATACAGGCATACAAAGACATACACGCATACATTGACATACCGTCATACAGACACATACATACAGTTTGTGTGTGTGTGGAGCAATGTGTATATGGGGGCAGTGTGTGAATGTGTATTGTGTGTATGGGAGGCAGTGTATGTGTGTTTGGGGGCAATGTGTGTGTGGGGGCAGTGTGTGAATGTGTATGGTGTGTGTATGGGGGCAATTTGTGTATGGGGCAGTGTGTGGGTGTGTGTGGGGGGCAATGTGTGTTTGTTTGTGTGTATGTGTATGTGGGGGGGTAGTGTTTAAATGTGTGGTGAGGAGGGTAGGGAGGCTTTTTTTTTTATAAATTTTTTTTTTTTTAATAAAAATAAATATACATTATGTATCCCCTCCCTTCTTACCTTTACTGAGGGAGGAGGGGGGGACTTTTCTCGATCCCTGGTGGTCCATGGGGAATCCCTGGTGGTCGCAGTGGTGAGAGTGAACTCTAGCCCGTAGCTCCAGGGCTAGAGTTCACTCTTGCAAGATCTGGAGCGTTGCCGCAGTAACCGCGGCAGCACTCCGGGCTCGCAAGAGAAGGACCTGGAGGAGCTGCAGGCTAAGCTCCTGGGTCCTCTCTCACTCCCTCCCCTGCCAGCTGCCAGCCCTCCCCTGCCGGCTGCCAGCACGGTGCCTGTGGACCGGGGAAGGAGATCTCTGATCTCCCCTCCGGTCCGTGAAGGCACATTGCAGGGCTGGCGCTTGGACAGTGCCAGCCCTGCATTAGTCGACAGGGGAGAGCCTCTGAGGGGGGGGGGGAATTGCCCCATTGCCCCCCTCCCCCCCCCCCCGGATCCGCCTGTGATCCCTGACCCTAAAGTGTTAAAACCATTATTTAGCTGCCCTGTCCCACCCCTGTAAATAGGGTGAAAACTTACCTTATTTTCATCACTGGCATTTGGCTCTTACCACAATCCGCCTTCTCGGCTGACATAATCAGAATTAATGATCTCAGCCAATCACAATGCTTTCCCATAGGAAAGCATTGGGTTAGCTCAGGCTGCCAACGGTGGGGTTGGGGCCAAACGTCCCGCTGGCCAATCAACATCTTCTCATAAAGATGCATTGAATCAATGAATATCTAAGGTGAAAGTTCAGTGTCTCCATGCAGAGTGTGGAGACACTGAACCTGCAGCACTGCCCCAGGAAGCACCTCCAGTGGCCATCAGAGTAGTGGCTACCGTAGATGTCCCTAGGCATCAATGTAAAGGCAATCTTTTCTCTGAAAAGGAAGTGTTTACAGCAAAAAGGCTGCAGGGACTGACTATACTCACCAGAACAGCTACATGACTGCTGACCTGAAAACCCACCCGTTGCCCAATAAATACACAAGAACACTTAATATGGGTAAGGGCAACGGCCACAGTTTTATTGATAACTTATTGCCAGCATACTAACTCTGTCAGCTGTTGGGGTGTTTCACCAACAGACAGCTCTATCCAATATGAACCAAGAGTTTGGAGCAGCCTGCCCCCGCCATCAGCTCTCAGCAGGCTGCGACTCCCCAAACCACTTGGGCACCTTCTTCCATTTTGGCCAGGACTACCGCCACCGCGGTGATGACCTAACTGGTTGCCCCCCCCCCCCCTGCTGACAGCGCATACTCGATACCAGCCTGTTGAACAGCATTAGAGATATCCAACCCTATCAGCGAGAGATGGACCCCATCCTTGCACATGAGGTTAGAATTGTCCCCCTCTAATTCCGTGTGCCGGACCACAAAGCCCCCAAGGCGCCGCACAAATTTACCTATCGAAACATTTAGTTTGCGCCTACTATGCTTAACTCCCCTTGCGGCAACACGCGCCTACAAGGCCTAGATACTATGTCAGACCAAATTAAAGTTAAATCTTGAAACAAAGCCACGCAGTGGGCCGTCAAGGCCATCATGAACTCACAAAAGTTGTCTCTGGGTGCTTGATGCATGGTGCAGTAATGTAAATTTCTTATTGGCTCGGCTTGGGGAAAAGGTCAGTAAACTACCTTTCCACTGGAGGCAATGAAAGCCAGACCACCTGAAGGAAGTTTTTACATCTATAGTGTTTTCCTGACACTACTGTGTTCCCATAAGGAGATATTGAAATCACTGCAAAGGAGGCATGTCCACACTTCCACCAAGTTTCTCTCTCATGATTTGAGTGGCAACTCGTCACTGTATAAGGATTGAACATGTGTGGGAACGAGGAAGTGTCCATACCACCAATGTATTTGTACAGTTTTAAATAAGACAAATATGTTGGGGGGTTCACCCTGAGTGCAGTAATCTGAAATCTGTAACCCTAATCCAAGCTAAGAGTGATGTAAATCTGTATCCATTTCTCTCCAGGGTTAATTATGTCTTACATGTCTTCATGCTGCAATCAAATGAACTTTCTTTCATGTTATTGTGATAGATATGGACAACCACGTAAATGGAACAAATTCAACCAAACAATAATAATAATAACAAAGTATTTAACCAGAAAAGTTACATTCTGATTACTCTGGTTTCCATGTACATCCTGGTTGGAAGGTGGCTTCTGTGGCTTTGTATTGAAATTCTCTTTCAAAAAACTAGGGTGTATTTAGAACACATTGAATTAAAAAAATACAAGCTAAACTATCCACGCTGTGATTACATAGTTGAGTTGGAGGAAACTCACTGAAAGTTTGCTTTGGTTATCAGTTCAGTATGATTGACAGCATAATGAAGTACATTGTATTTTTCTTCTAAATGAGGAAAAATTGAGGCTACGGCCTAAGCGAGAAAGTGAGCAAATTTATAAAAAGCTGTAGAACTATGAACCAACTAAATGTCTGCTGATTAAACTTACAGGGTCATTCACAAAAGTTAAGCAAATTAAATCTGAATGGCAAAAACTGGGACTAAATTATTGCATGTGATGAATTTATCCAATTCTGCTTTAGATATGCTCACAGATTGGTTATTTCTGCACCACATGGGTCGGGCGGGAGAGACCACATATTAAATAATACAGCAGGACCGGTGTTTTATTACAACACATGCTAACTTGTTAATACAGAATTTAGACTTGTCCATTATCAATTCCATCCAATCTCGGTGGCAGGGATAGGCTGAGATGTGGCATATATTATTGGTTTATTGGCTAAGCTCTCTAAATTGTGTTTTTTCTGTTAGCTTATGTTTGGGTAAACACACCCTAAGGCTTTTGTCCTACCTACTATCTAGCTGGTCTTCAGAAACTGACTTTGCCTGCCCTAGCTTTACCTTTTTTATGGTAATCCATAAAATCTCACATCTTCACTGCTTTGTCTTAATTGCCTTGAACAATTCCCCTTCTGCCTCCAGAAATGTCCTTTATGTCATAGTTAGCCACTGGCTAAGGGCCAACATAAACAACCTGTATAGAATTTGTAAAACAGTATAGATCAGAGGTACCCAAAAGTTAGATCCCCAGGTGTTGTAGTACTACAATTCCCTTGATGCTTTGAATGCCTTTTACAATGACAAAGCATCACGGAAGCTGTCTGGGGCTCTACCCCTTTGGGAACCCCTGATATTGGTGTTTTACTTTATGACAAACAATATGCCAACGGTGTTTTGTCACAGATACAGCTCAGTGCATGATTGATGGGAGTTGAGGCCCAGAACAAATGAGGGAACAGGCATATAGTCCTAGTGTGTAAGGCAAGTGCTTGTGCATGTGTGAGGGATTCTAAATGAGAGTCAAATCATCAAAATGTTACTCAGCGACCAAATTCTGTATAGCAGAAGACCCAAGGTCATATAAAGTTTTAGCCACATAGACTAGTACAATATCTCAGATCTGGTTAATTAGAGGCAAACACATAATATCGGGAAGGGTCTGTTGGCAAGCACAGCTTTTTGTAACTGTAAAGATTCATGCCTGAGGGTAACATACTGCAGGTAAGTCAGTGGTGGCGACATTTTTTATGAACACTGGAGTCCACATTTCTGTATTCATGCGTTGGTGAAACAGCTACAGAACCCTGGTGGGTTGTCCTCTTCAGGAAGTGACGACAAATACCTCTAATTGACACTTTTGTCTTAGGTAATCAGTCTCTCACTTGGAGTCAAAATGTCCATATCCAGAATCTATCGTTACCTTTTTTATCTGAGAATGAATGGATTAAACCATGTATAGGATGTGTCCTTGCCATAACAATATATACAATATTTATTTGAACCAGGATTCATGCCATTAGTGTGAAAGTTAGATGTAGATTTTGACCTTGATTCAACAATGTTAGAAAAGTGAATTATCTACAGATGTCACTATTAAAGTCTATTTATTTCTGTAGATAAATAATTTCAAAATGCTTACAACAGTACTGAATTATTCAAAAAGCTTATTAAATTGATGCCCATGTTCGATCATGGAAGGCAAAGTTGACTAAATGTGCAGACCGCAGAGCGCCTTTGCCTCGTTGACACAATCTACCAAACAAATACTGTATGTTGTCTCTTCTCTAGAATGAATTCTTTTTTTTGTTTTCAATGTACACTACAGCTTTTCACTCCTTGTTTTCTTTACTGTTTTGCTAAGCTCTAGGGTCTGACCGTCTCACTCTGCAATTCTAGCAGCACGTATGATTAAAAATATGCACTACATGATGGCTTGTTAGCAATTAATTACCTTTTATGTAGCACCCTAAGAATTAAGACTTTTTTGCCCGGTTAATAATCTCTCATTCCACATCACAATGGAGGAAAAAGGCCACGTGTGACTTTTTAATTTAAACAATTGAGCAAATTAGGTTTTTTTGGATTGAAATTTTATGATGGCCTTGTGGAGGAAAGACAATGGTGACACATAACCTATTTTATTAGAACTAAAACATAGACAAGGGCTGTCATATCATTTGCTCTTCTGGTGTTTCTACAGTAAAAGATCACCACAAGATAAGATGTGTAATTCTTCTTGTGAAAACAATAGGTGTTAATTAAACATGTGAGACTTTTTAAAGGAACACTATAGTAACCTAAATTACTTTAGCTAAATAAAGCAGTTTTAGTGTATAGATCATTCCCCTGCAATTTCACTGCTCAATTCACTGTAATTTAGGAGTTAAATCACTTTGTTTCTGTTTATGCAGCCCTAGCCACACCTCCCCTGGCTATGGTTGATAGAGCCTGCATGAAAAAAAAAACTGGTTTCACTTTCAAACAGATGTAATTTACCTTAAATAATTGTATCTCAATCTCTAAATTGAACTTTAATCACAAACAGGAGGCTCTTGCAGGGTCTAGCAAGCTAATAACATAGCAGGGGATAAGAAAATCGTAATTAAACAGAACTTGCAATAAAGAAAGTCTAAATAGGGCTCTCTTTACAGGAAGTGTTTATGGAAGGCTGTGCAAGTCACATGCAGGGAGGTATGACTAGGGTTCATAAACAAAGGGATTTAACTGCCTAAATGGCAGAGGATTGAGCAGTGAGGCTGCAGGGGCATGTTCTATACACCAAAACTGCTTCATTAAGCTAAAGTTGTTCAGGTGACTATAATCTTAAGGGAACATAATAAAGATTAGAAGAGGAAACAATGTAATTATGTAATCATTTTATTTTAAAGACAACTATGTTTCACAGTAGGAAAGTGTGCCTTTGTGTCACTGACATAAACAGGTCTGTAGTCCAGTCCGTAAAATAAATTTGGTACAGACCTTCTCACTCTACATTCCATCTTTCAAAATTGATTGTTCCCCCCCTATTTACTACACTATTGCCATTTACCTTTTCTTCTCTTTATTAGTTTTGTTAAGCGCTATTGATCGACCAGCACCTACTGAAAAATCTGTATGTAAACACAAAACTTATTAATTGATAATCTTTTAAACTTCACCCATTAGTATTGGAACTTTCTCTCAGTTAATAATTCCTAACCTTACCCCACAGTTATAATCTAGACACTTAGCGCACTCCCTTATCTACTAAACAGCTACTTTGATGCTGACAGATTTGACTAGTTTTATTAAAAACACCTAATCTAGGCAAACATAATGGGGGTTTAGTTACATTATATGATCATACATTGCATAAGCCTGCCACAACGTCAATGGCGTTAGTCCTTGGACATGGCCACGGTAATATTTTAGGTCCTGGTTGGAAAAATGAATGTCCCAATTTAGTCCAGTAGTCCCACCCCTTAATATGGTCAGTCTGGGTTGGACTAACAGTGGGTTGGATTATTTTAAAGGAATACTCCACAGCCCAAATACAAAATAAATAAAAATCATTGTTTATTAGATATACCTCAAATAAAAACATGCATTTAATTATGAATTGTTTCATTGACGTATTATCTAAAAACAGCTTGCAAAATTGCATGATTTTGCTATTACATGACGAAAAGTCATGATTTTATTAAAGACACGGAGGCGAGTATTGCATATCCCTTTCTTTACTGTCCACCAATAGCAGGAAAGAATATAAACAGAATGAAAAAATAATGAACATACAGTAACATAGGCCCTTCCCCGCTCAGGTCCCAGTATAATAGGCAGCACTTCCCTTCCATTTACCTCTTTCTGAAGATGCGACCGTAGAAAAAAAATGTCCAAACCAAGAACAGCGATAATGTCCAATAAGTAGACAACTTAGAACTGAAGAGGATAACACTTCAACAACAGAGAAGCACGATCGGATGAACATAGGACCAAAGTCTATCAGCGGGGGAAGTCCTCACAAGCTGAAGTATGGCATGCCATCTTGTCGGATCAGGCATAAAGGAACAGGAGCCCACAGGTTATACTTGCAACCAATTTCAAGGCCAGACTAAGGAAAAATCCCGCATATATACAGTCCCACAATTCAGAGTGATTAACAAATCAAGGTAAATAAACACCACCATCATGACACGGCCCCACTTACCGTACCAAACCATTGGATGCAACTCATTTCAACATTCAACAAACTGGGTGGGAAAAAATTACATAACATTAGAAATATAACATGGGTGGGACAATACTCGCCTCCGTGTCTTTGATAAAATCATGACTTTTCAACATGTAATAGCAAAATCATGCAATTTTATAACAAGACACGGAGGCTCATATTGCAAGGTTAAAGCTGGTCCACTTCTGCAGCGAATGTATGCGGGGCTGGTCGAAAGTAAAATTCCCAGAAAGTAGACTCCCTTGACCAATCGGCCATCCTCATGAGATCCTCCAGATGCGCACCTGCAGTCATCATCGGAGAGGCCGAGGCCCCCCAAACCGAATGGGCGCCAAAGACAGTGGTATTAATGCCCGCCTGGGACAATAACCACTTCACCCAGCGTGACAATGTGGTGCTAGAGACCGGGTGGAAAGGAGGACGAAAGGATAAAAACAGCTGTGGAGAAACAGCGGTACGGTGAAGTTTGTTGCGATTTTCATATTTGCGTAGGCAAGCCACTGGACACAATGCCAGGGAGGCAGGGAAACTCGGGTAGGATACCGATTTGATAGAGGTCTTCGTGCGTCGACTGATGTTGAACATTACCCCGTATGACCTGGCGTCAAAGTCCAGAGCTCTGACGTCCGAGACCCTCTTGCATGAGACAAGGCAGAGCAGGCAAACTAACTTGGTTGATAGTTGTTTTAAGGAGATTGCTGAGTTAGCGAGCCAGGATGAGAGGAAGGATAACACCACGGAGACATCCCAGGTCGTAAAGTAGCGAGGCCTGGGTGGCCGGGAGAATTGAGAGCCCTTGAGGAGTCGGCACACTAAGGGGTGTTGCCCCACGGGGCATCCGTCAAAGCCTTGATGAGTCGAAGAGATGGCAGATCGGTAGAGGTTGATAGTCCTGTAAGCCTTCCCCGCCTCAAAGAGGGAAGTCAGAAATTGCAGGACCATGGTTACAGCAGCCGAAACGGGATCCGCATCCCTAGCCAGGCACCAGCCAGCCCAAGCTCGCCAAGCTGACCCATATGCCCGTGTCGTGACGGGAGCCCATGCTTCCGCCAACAGCCATCTAGTCGTGTCCGAAACTCCCGGGATCTCCCAAGGTCCCCGGAGATCCACCATGCCTGGAGCGGAAGGTAGCCTTCCAACAGGAGGGGGTGACATTGTCCCATCGGGTCCAGCAGCAATTCGTGGAACGACGGCAGTAGTCGGGAATAGTCCATCATCATCTCGAGCATTTGAGGGAACCATGACTGCGTCTCCCAGAAGGGGGTCACCATGACCAACTCGGCCCGGTGTCTGCGGGTCTGCAGGAGTGAGCGCGGAATCATGGAGAACGGGGGAAAAGCATACAGGAGGCCTCCACTCCAGTCTTGCAGGAAGTCGTCTACTGCCTCCACCGTCGGGTCTGGCCTCCAGCTGAAGAAACGGGGCAGTTGGGTGTTGAGCCGGGAAGCGAAGAGGTCGATGGTAAAGGGACCCCAGAGAAACAATATACTGGAGAACACATCCGTGTCCAATCTCCAGTCCGCTTGAACGTTGTGCAGACCAGGTAAGTATTCCACTTAGACCATCAGGTTCTGTTCTAGGCAAAATTCCCAAAATACTTTCGCCAATCTGGCCAACACTGCCGACTGTGTACCGCCCAGGTGGTTGACATATCTCACTGCCGAGACGTTGTCCATACGGAGGCGGATGCATGTCAGGGCCCGGTCCCTCGCGAAGCTGCGGATGGCGAAGGAGCCTGCCAGGAGCCGGGATTCGGATTCCGACCAACGGCCTCCTGTTGAAACTCCCTCGCAATGGCCCCCCCAGCCGTGGAGGCTTGCATCGGAGTCGATCATGAACTCTGGCAGCGAGTTGAAGATCGCTTTGCCATTCCACGCGGACAGGTTGAGGATCCACCATCGCAATTCATCTTTCGTTTCGCTGTCCAGGGACACCAGGTCCGCGTAGGATGCACCGGCTCTTAGGTGCGCAATTTTCAGGCGTTGCAGCGCTCGGTAGTGGAGCGGGCCCGGAAATACTGCCTGTATAGACGAGGCCAGCAGGCCGATGAGCCGTGCAAGCTGTCGTGAGGTGAGCTGGGGCTGGATGAGGGCCCTGCATAGCTCTTTGCGGATGGAACGAATCTTGGACATCGGCAGGCTCAGCATCGCCTCCCCCGAGTCCACGAGGAATCCTAGGAACTCCATGTGAGTGGCGGGGGTCAGGCACGACTTTATAATGAAACCCAAGCGGGAAAGGATGTTTATGGCCAACCGAAGGTGCATAAGGAGAGTGGAGCGCTCCTGAGCCATGAGGAGGATGTCGTCTAGGTATATGATTAGACGAACTCCCCGACTGTGCAACCAGGCCATCACAGGTCGTAGCAGTTTCGTGAAGCACCACGGTGCTGAGGAGAGGCCAAAGGGTAGGCAGGTTAATCGCCAAATCTCGTGCCGCCAGTGGAAGCGTAGTAGGTCTCGGGATGTCACCGCAATCGGTACCGTAAGACAGGGCCGCCATCAGGGGGTGACAACCATGACGGTTGTCACGGGCCCGGCGGCCCTGGGGGGCCCGGACTGCTCTGGCAGTCCTGGGCCCCACTTTCCCTCTCTGCACACATAGATAGCGAATATCGCTATCTATGTGTGCAGCCGCGGGCCCCCTGGCTCCCTGTTACCGCAGAGGGGGCCCAGGCAGCACACAGCCTCTTCTCTTCTCCTCTCTGCTAATAACTCTCGCGAGACCCGGTTGCCATGGCAACGCTCCGCGGGTCTCGCAAGAGTTATTGCAGGAGAGAAGAGAAGCTGTGTGCTGCCTGGGCCCCCTTTGCGGTAACAGGCAGCCGGGGGGCCCCCCACCGGACCACCAGGGATGGAATCTCCCCCCCACCGGACCACCAGGGATCATGGAATCTCCCCCCCACCCTGGACAAAGGTAAGCAGGGAGGGGGGAGAAACCATTTAATTAAATTAAAACATTTTTTTTTTAATGTTTGTGAAAATGCCCCTTCCTCCCACTCCCCTTTCCCCTCCCCCCCAGATTGCACATTTACACACAAACTGCATACACTGACACAACACACACACACACACTGCATACACTGACACAACACACACACGCTGCATACACTGACACAACACACACACACTGCATACACTGACACAACACACACACACACACACACACACACACTGCATACACTGACACAACACACACACACACTGCATACACTGACACAACACACACACTGCATACACTGACACAACACACACACACTGCATACACTGACACAACACACACACACACTGCATACACTGACACAACACACACACACGCTGCATACACTGACACAACACACACACATGCTGCATACACTGACACAACACACACACACACACTGCATACACTGACACAACACACACACACACACATGCTGCATACACTGACACAACACACACACACACTGCATACACTGACACAACACACACTATGCATATACTGACACAACACGCACTGCATACACTAACACAACACACACTCTGCATACACTAACACAACACACACTCTGCATACACTGACACAACACACACTCTGCATACACTGACACAACACACACTCTGCATACACTGACACAACACACACTCTGCATACACTGACACAACACACACACACTGCATACACTGACACAACACACACTCTGCATACACTGACACAACACACACTATGCATACACTGACACAACACACACTCTGCATACACTGACACAACACACACTGCATACACTGACACAACACACACACACACACACTGCATACACTGACACAACACACACACACACACTGCATACACTGACACAACACACACACACACTGCATACACTGACACAACACACACTCTGCATATACTGACACAACATGCACTGCATACACTAACACAACACACACTCTGCATACACTAACACAACACACACTCTGCATACACTGACACAACACACACTCTGCATACACTGACACAACACACACACACTGCATACACTGACACAACACACACTCTGCATACACTGACACAAAACACACTGCATACACTGACACAACACGCACTGCATACACTAACACAACACACACTCTGCATACACTAACACAACACACTCTGCATACACTGACACAACACACACTCTGCATACACTCACACAACACACACTCTGCATACACTGACACAACACACACGCTGCATACACTGACACAACATACACTAACACAACACACACACTGCATACACTGACACAACATACACTAACACAACACACACACTGCATACACTGACACAACATACACTAACACAACACACACACTGCATACACTGACACAACATACACTAACACAACACACACACTGCATACACTAACACAACACACACACTGCATACACTAATACACTAATACAATACACACACTGCATTCACTAATACAACATGCACTCTGCATCCACTATACTGACACACACTCTGCATTCGCTACACATTAACACACTCTGCATTCACTACACTAACACACACTCTGCATCCACTACACACTAACACACTCTCTGCATTCACTACACATTAACACTCTGCATTCACCACACTAACACACACTCTGCATCCGCTACACACTAACACACTCTGCATTCACTACACATTAACAAACTCTCTGCATTCACTACACTAACACACTCTCTGCATTCACTACACATTAACACACACACTTCATTCATTACACTGACACACTCTGCATTTACTACACCCTAACACACACTCTGCATTTATTACACACTAAAACACACTCTGCATTTACTAAACTATGCACACACTCTGGATTCACTATACTGACGCACACTCTGCATTTACTACACTAACATACACTCTGCACCAACTGTACACTACACAGGATCCACTACACAAACATCCTGTATTCACAGTACACACACTACATCCACCACAAATTGAAACACTCTGCATTCACTATACACAGACACTGCGTCTAATACACACACTGCATCCACTAAACACATTTCATCTAGTACATACAAACACTACATCCACTACACAAACACACACTACATCACTGTACACACACTACATCCACTACTCAAACACTCTCTGCATTCACTACACATTAACACTCTGCATCCGCTACACACTAACACACACTCTGCATCCGCTACACACTAACACACCCTCTGCATTCACTACACATTAACACACACTCTGCATTCACTACACATTTACACACACTCTGCATTCACTACACATTTACATACACTCTGCATTCACTGCACTAACACACACACTACATTCATTACACTGACACTCTGCATTCACTACACACTAAAACACACTCTGCATTCATTACACACTAACACACACTCTGCATTCACTAAACTATACACACACTCTGGATTGTGTACACACAGCATCCACTACACAAACATCCTGTATTCACAGTACACACGCTACATCCACCACAAATTGAAACACTCTGCATTCACTATACACATACACTGCATCTAATACACACACTACATCCTCTACAGACACTGCATCCACTAAACACATTTAATCTAGTACATACAAACACTACATCCACTACACAAACACACACTACATCACTGTACACACACTACATCCACTACTCAAACTCACTCTGCGTTCACTATACACACTGCATCCGCTACACAAACACACACTCTGCATTCACTGCACAAACAGTATCTAATACACACAAACACTTCATCCATTACACACATTCTAATTCACTTCCACTATACACACCACATTCAGTCCTGCATCATTGTCAGCGGACTAGGTAGGGTGTGGGCGGGCCCTGGAGGGAGGGGGCGGGAGGGGGGCCCAGACCTTGTGCTTTGTCAGGCAGCCCTGCCGTCAGAGATCCAGTTTTGCTAACCAGTCTCCGTGTAGGAGAAGATCTCGTAGCAGGTGAATACCCTCCATCTTAAAAAGGCGGTACGGAACCATGGCATTGAGGGGGCGCAGATTTATGACGGGTCTCAGTTGACCACCCCTCTTTTCCACCAGGAAAATGTTGCTTATGACACCTGCGGGGTTGAGAGGTGCCCGTTCTATAGCCCCTTTGACAAGGAGGGTGGAGAGTTCTTCGTCGATCAATCTATGATCCCGGAGTGAAAAGCAGATCGGTCGAGGAGGGGGAATGTGCAGGGCCGGCGCTTCCTATAAGGCGAACTAGGCAGCTGCCTAGGGCGCCATATAGGAGGGGGCGCCCTGCGCCCCCATCGCAGGCCCTTTAAATTCTACAGCCGCCTGAGCGCTCTATAAAGAGCGCTCAGGCGGCTGCCGCACTGCCTCACCTCCCCTTCCCTGTAGCATGGCCGAGCTCCTCTCCGGTCCGCGGTCCCGGCCGGACTGACAGGAAGTGCACACTCAGTGTGCATTTTCTGTCAGTCCGGCCGGGTACAGGAAACAGAAACTCCTGTACCGCGGACTGGAGAGGAGCTCGGCCACGCTACAGGGGAGGTGAGGAGAAGATTGGGGGGGGGGGAATATTACGGGGGGGAGATTACAGGGAGGGGGGGGATTACAGGGAGGGGGGAGAATATTGCAGGGAAGGAGGGGGGAAGAATATTGCAGGGAGGGAGGGGGGAAGAATATTGCATGGAGGGGGGGTGGAAGAATATTGCAGGGAGGGAGGGGGGCACTACAGGGAGGGGGGAGAATATTGCAGGGAGGGGGGGGAATATTGTAGGGAGGGGGGGGAGAATATTGCAGGGAGGGAGGGGGTGAAGATTACAGGGAGGGGGGGACTACAGGGAGGTGGGAGAATATTGCAGGGAGGGAGGGGGGAGATTGCAGGGAGGGAGGGGGGAAGAATATTGCAGGGAGGGAGGGGGAGATTGCAGGGAGGGAGGGGGGATATTACAGGGAGGGAGAGGGGGAAAGATTAAAGGGAGGGAGAGGGGGGAAGATTACAGGGAGGGAGGGGGAGGGAGGAAAATTACAGGGAGGGAGGGGGAGAAGATTACAGGGAGGGAGGGGGGAGTGAAGAAAATTACAGGGAGGGAGGGGGGAGAAGATTACAGGGGGGGAGAAGATTGCAGGGAGGGAGGGGGGAGAATATTGCAGGGGGAGATTGCAGGGAGGGAGGGGGGAAGAATATTGCAGGGAGGGAGGGGGGAGATTGCAGGGAGGGAGGGGGGGGGAGATTGCAGGGAGGGAGGGGGGGAGATTACAGGAAGGGAGAGGGGGAAAGATTAAAGGGAGGGAGGGGGGAGATTACAGGAAGGGAGAGGGGGAAAGATTAAAGGGAGGGAGAGGGGGAAGATTACAGGGAGGGAGGGGGGAGGGAGGAAAATTACAGGGAGGGAGGGGGAGAAGATTACAGGGAGGGAGGGGGAGTGGAGAAGATTGGAGGGAGAAGAAGAGAAGATTACAGGGAATGAGGGGGAGTGGAGAAGATTGGGGGGGAAGAAGAGAATATTACAGGGGGGAGAAGAAGAGAAGATTACAGGGGGGGAGAAGAAGAGAAGATTACCGGGAGGGGGGGAGAAGAGAAGATTAGGGGGGAGGAGAAGAGATTACAGGGAGGGAAGGGGGGAGAAGAAAAGAAAATGACAGGGGAGGAGGGGAGAAGATTACAGGGAGAGGGGGAGAAGAAGAGAAGATTACAGGGGGGAGAAGAAGAGATTACAGGGACGGGGGAGAAGAAGAGGAGAACACTGGGAGGGGGGAGAAGTGGAGAACATAGGGAGGGGATAAGAGGAGAACACGGGGGAGAAGAAGAGGAGAACAAGGGGGGAGATGAGAACACAGGGAGGGGGGTTGAGGAGAACGTGGGGGAGACCACTAAAGGAGGGAGGGGGTGGTGGAGAGACCACTAGGGGAGGGGGGTGAGGAGAGACCACTAAGGGAGGGGGGGCGTGGAGGATATACCACTAGGGGAGGGTGGGGGGAGAGGAGAGACCACTAATGGAAAGGGGAGGCAGAGGAGAGCAGAGACCACTAAAGGGGAGACGAGAGATCACTAATGGAAAGTCGGGGAGAAAAGGAGACCACTAAGGGAGGTGGGGGGAGAGGAGATCCCTTACACAAAAACACACTGCTTCCACTACACACAAACTGGTATCCCTATACACTACATTCCATAAGCACACACATTAGATTCTCTACAGTAACACATAACACATCCCCTACACACTCCACTCCCTGTGAGCGAACTCATGGGTGGAACATGTAGGTGGACTTATGGGTGGGCCTTATGGGCATACTCACCGTCAGGCCCTGGGGCCCAGACCTTGAGCTATGTAAGGGGCCCCAAAAAATGGAGCTGCTTCCCGTTCTCCCAGAACATTGAATTTTGTGACCACAGTTACAAACCGCCTCCAGAGATCCTGTTCTACACCAGACCAGTGGAGCCAGACTGCAGCCAGAGCCCATCACCATCCTCATCTGATTGTAAGTAGGCAATCTAGTATATTATTAGTGATACTAATCTCTAATTTACCTCACATTAAAGGGACACTATAGTCCCCAGAACCATTGCAGCTTAATAAAGTGGTTCTGGTGTCTATAGTTTGTCCCTGCAGGCTTTTTAATGTAAACACACACTGTGTGCAGTTAGTTCATATGGCAGATCATATGGATGGGGCATTGCGATGTCACTGGGGGGGGGGGGGGTAGGTGGGAGGGTGGCAAATCTTTCTTTTGCCTAGGGCGGCAAAAATCCTTGCACCGGCCCTGGGGATGTGTACAAGGTGCCCCACTAGTTCTATTTGGAAACCCCAAACAGACGCCAGCACCCAAGGGTCTGAGGTCATTTGTGACCAAACTGGGAAACAATGTTGGAGTCTGCCCCCTACACAAACAAGAGAGGAAATATGAGGTATGAGGGAACTCCCCCTAGGGAGTGGCCCCGGAAACCTCTGGATCGCCACTGGCGTCCATGTGACGGGAAGAAGGTGGGACGGGAATTAGTCTCCTGGTAGTTAGTATGTTGCTGGAAGGAGCCTCGTCCCGTGCCACGGGATTGGAAGTAGGTACGGCCGGACAGACGGCTCCTGAATCTGCCGGCCCTGGTGGAGACCCGCCCCTGAAAAACTCGTCTCATGGAGGCTTGGGCCTTATCAAGGGCTGTAAATGCCCCAACAAAATGCCCTAAATCTTTAATAAAGGAATCGCCGAAGAGTAAGCCTTGGGCGTCCTTACCAGCTTCTGTGAGGGCGAGATTGGCCAGTTTAGGTTCAATCTTAAATAAGATGGCTTTATGCCGTTCAATAGAGAAGGAGGTATTAATGCTCCCGGCAATACAAATTGCTCTCTGGACCCAACCACGTAGGTCTTCAGGGTCAACCATTCGGTTCCCCGCTCTGGCGTCTTACGCCAAGTCAAATAATTTGGCCAGGGGGCCGAATATATCCAGGTGTTTATCCTGGCAGGATTTCAAGGCAGATTCTAGCACCTTACGGGGGTTCCAGCCCAGTTTGGTGAGGAACTGCGTCATTTTGGGGTCTACCTCAGGAGTGTCACATACTTTATTGGGCACCACAGGCCTGGGACACTCCGCCCTCAATTTGTTACGTGCCACTTTGCTAAGAGGGCACCGTACCCAATTCTCAAGGTACGTGGCAACGTGGTCGGCCGGGAGCCACTCTGCCGATCTTGGATGGTGTAGGTCATACGGGTCGAAGAGTGGGACACCCGACGGATCCACGAGGGTGGACCCCGCAGCTGCGGGGTGCCTAGTCCCTGTATCACCTCCGGACGTCTCTGCCTGAGCAGAGGGAAGGAGGTTAAAGCCCATATCTGCGGCATCCATATCAGTCACTGTCCGACTCAATCTTAGCCTCCTCACCTGACCCGATATCTGACCCGGTGTGTCTGTGTGTGAGTAGGAATGCATTGTATGTTTCTGTGTGTGTGTGTGTGTGTGGGGGGGGTGCATTGTGTATGTGTGTAGTGTAAAAGAGAGGGTTTGTGGGGTAGGATAGGGACTGAGAGGGGAACAGCTCTTTATTTTTTTTATTTTTTTAAATTCATAGTGCTCCCCCCTCCGGTCAATTATTGATTTCCCCTTCCCTTCTGTCCCTCTGTGTTCTCCCCTTCTGTCACTTAGTGCTCTCCCTTGGCCCCCTGTCCCTCTGCAGTCCCCCCTTGGTGGTCTTCTCACTCCCCCCTCCCCCCTTAGTGGTCCTCCCTCTCCCAAACCCCTTAGTGGTCCTCCCTCTCCCAAACCCCTTAGTAGACCTTCCCCTACTCCCCCCACCCCCTTAGTGGTAATCTCCCCCCCTTAGTGGTCCTTACCCTCCTCCCCTCTCCTTAGTAGTCCTCCCCCCTTACCCCCCTTTGGTGGTCCTCCCAAACCCCTAGTGGACCTCCCCTCCTCCTCCCTCAGTGGTCCTTACCTCCCCACCCCCGTTCCCCCTCTGTTCCTTCACCCCCCTCCCCCAGTGGTCCTGACTCACCCCTCCCCTAGTGGTCCTTACCCTCCCCTCCCCTAGTGGTCCTTACCCTCCCCTCCCCTAGTGGCCCTTCCTTCCCCCTACCCTAGTGGTCCTTACCCTCCCCTCCCCTAGTGGTCCTTACCCCCCCTCGTGGTCCTTACCCCCCCAGTGGTCCTTACCCCCCTGGTCCTGACCCACCCCCGGTGGTCCTTATCCCCCCTAGTGGTCCTTATACCCCCCTTTCCCTCCTAGTGGTCCTTATCCCCCCCTCCCTCCCCTAGTGGTCCTTATCCCCCCTCCCTCCCCTAGTGGTTCTTATCCCCCCCTCCCTTCCTCCCTCCCCTAGTGGTTCTTATCCCCTCCCTCCCCTAGTGGTTCTTATCCCACCCCTCCCTCCCTTCCTCCCTCCCCTAGTAGTCCTTATCCCCCCTCTCCCTCCCTCCCCTAGTGGTCCTTATCCCCCCCTCCCTCCCCTAGTGGTTCTTATCCCCCCCTCCCTCCCTCCCCTAGTGGTCCTTACCCTCCCCTCCTGCCCATGTAGCGTGGCCGGGCGGCGCGGAACGTGGGACAGGAACCTCTGTTTCCTGTACCCGGCCTCCGGCGGACTGAAGGGAAGCGCTCACTGAGTGAGCACTTCCTGTCATTCCGCCGGCGGCCGGGTACAGGAAACAGAGGTTCCTGTCCCGCGTTCCGCGCCGCCCGGCCTCGCTACAGGGAGAGACCGGCAGGAGGGAGCGCTCTGCGCTTCCCTCCTGCCGGTCACTCAAACCCGGCCGCCCTCCATGCAGCAGTGCTGCGCCGCCTGAGGCTTGTAAAAGCGCTCAGGCGGCGCAGCATGAGGAGCCACACCGGGCACAGGGATCCGGCGCCCCCTGCTAAGTTGCGCCCTAGGCGGCTGCGTAGGTCGCCTTACAGGTAGCGCCGGCCCTGATGTTACTGTATGTTCATTATTTTTTCATTCTGTTTGCATTCTTTGCTGCTATTGGTGGACAGTAAAGAAAGGGATATGCAATATGAGCCTCCGTGTCTTGTTATAAAATCTGCAATTCTCTTGACTGCTGCCTTTGCAAGCCCTCCCCTTTTGACCCCAACCAGACTTTCTGTGGCTGTCCAGTCACAGACTTCCCAATGTGCTCTGGGCAATTGCTGCCTCTTGAGTTTAAGCTCCACTGAGCTAACGGAACAAGGAAGCAACAGAACAGGTTGTTAGTTTGAAAGCCAAGGGGTGTAACCAGGTTAATTTATAAAAGTGTCAATTTCTATTGAAATCTGTACTTTTTGCCCCTAAAGTGCTTTAGGGGTCTGGAGTGTCCCTTTAATCATCTAGATTAGAATATGTTTTTATTGAACGTTTTTGAGCACTTTTTTTTTATAGCCATCTGTTAATCATTAGCATACTATAACCCTGTCTTTTGTAATTGCACCATTTAGCAGCCTGTATTTGCTTGATATACTTTCTTATTATTCCCTTTGTGTTATGTATCTTTATTAACTTGTTTAAGTACTATAGGCAACGTGTCTCCACATAAAATAGGTCTGTTTTCAATAATAACCATGCTTATTTCACTATACTGTGGTTCTGTAGCCACACCTGACGGGTATCAGGGATCATGAATATTGCTGTAGGTGACCCGAATGAGCTATATGGGGTGTTGTTCTGTAACTATGTTGCTCTTACTGTAACTATGCTATTTCGCAACATAGTACTATTTTGGATTATCTAAGCAGTGATGCGGTCTCTAACAGGGTTAGCACTTATGTTGTGCACATGGAATGTTGTTTGATTAGTGGCCATGCTATAGGTTGCCGTCGGCATAATGATGTCAAATAGTTGTCCTTCATGTATGATTGCCGATCAATTGATGAATCTCATTTTCAGTTTGGTTATTGCTTATAGTTCCTCTAGATTACATTTTTTTAATTTATACCATATATCTATATCTTTTGGGGATTATCGTCCGCATCCTTTTGGGTCCATTTTTCATATGACCATTTTCTTCAGCAAGTTAGATAAATATATTTTAATTCAATGAGGTTGTTCCCCCACGTGGCTTTTGTTTTTTGTTTATTTGGTACCCTGACAACCAGCCTGTGGGTGTGTGCATTTTTTGGCTAAGAATACCTGTCACACCAGCTCAGGTCACATGCAATTTAAATTTTCGTGAGATTGTGTGCGAGTGGGTACATTCACTGAAACACTGACTATTTTATTTGAGCAACAGTTTTAAACAGCTCTTGCTGGTGAAGGCTTGAGAGTGCTATATATATATAGAGTGCTATATATATATACATATATATATATATATATATATATATATATATATATATATATATATATATACTTTTGCTGAGAAGTATCAGGCAAGTATTGTAAATTGCTGGTGTGCACGAATACTGGAAGTTTTATATATAAATAATCCTTTTTGTTTGTTGGGGTCTGTATTTGTATGATGTGAGTTGTGTATGTGTGTGGCAGGAGATGTAGTTGCATGATTTGGAGCTTTATGTTTGTGAGCTGCTTGTGCGATTAGAGATAAATGTGTGGAGCTTACTGCTTGTGATGAATGCTGTGATTGGAAATATGTAAGTGGGGCTGGGTGTGTGATAATAGAAGACTTATTTTGCTTTTTCCTGTAAGTTTGGTTATCTTGTGTCATGTCACTCTTTATTATCAATCTGCAATCTTGGTTCTGCATGTATCCAGCTCTGTCCTATCTTCCAATGTAACAGTCTATGTTACACCAAAAAATAAAATAAAAAACATGGGTAATTCATTTTATATTTAAAGGGACTCTACCGTCAACAAATAACTTTAGCTTAATGAAGCAGTTCTGGTGTATAGCTCATGCCCCTGCAGTCTTACTGCTCAATTCTCTGCCATTTAGGAGTGAAATCATCTTGTTTTTACAGCCCTAGTCACACCTCCCTGCATGTGACTTACACAGCCTTCCTAAACACTTCCTAAAAAGAGACATCTAATGTTTACACTTCCTTTATTGCATATTCTGTTTAATTTCAAATTTCTTACCTCATACTCTGTTAATTGCTTTCTAAACACTACAGGAGCAGTTCTTTCATGCAGACTGTGTGTGTGCATCACAGTAAAAGGAGGTGTGGCTAAGGTTTAATTAACAGTAACAAAGAGGTGGTTGAACTCCTAAATGGCAGTGAGACTGTAGGGGTGTGATTTATACAACCAAACTGCTTAATGCAGCTAAAGTTATCTTGATACCTATAGTGTCTCTTTAAAAAATGAAGGTACCTCACTGAGTTTTACCTGTTGTGTGCAATCAACTTGAAAGCCCTGGTCTGACTGTGAGTGGGGCCAATTTTTACCACACAATCTGTGGAGAAGGTTGAGTAGAACATGCATTTATCAAGGTGACCTTTACAAAAACTAGCTTCGCTAAGAACAAAAACAATTCCATTGTACTTCGTCGCCACAAATGCAAACTGGTGGAGTCCATTCTGGCCCTAGTGGTTTTATGGCATCACGCAGAATGATACACTCAGCACACGTTTTAAGTGATTCAATAATAACAGATACGTACAGTTTTAAGCTGCACTAGGGTCTTTGTCAATTATCCTCCCCATACGGTTTATGTAAGACTTTATTGGTGTGTGCTATAACAGGGCCGGACAGGGGATTCAAAGCAGCCCTGGAAAAAAAAATGTATGCCAGCCCTATAATTAAGTGTTCTTGCATAGCAAGACCACTTACTGTTATCTCACATATATATTATTATTATTATAGCCAAATTTACCACCCTAACTCGTCCCACAGTTTTTACACTACATAGACAGCAATATACCGAAACGTGCGGATTGTTCCCGATTGGTGTGCTATTACTTTGTGGAACGTTTCGCCGAATGGTTCTTGAAATATCGTCGTTCTTGTGGCGAAATTGGTCCCATAGGAATGAATGGCAAAATGTTCAAAACTACAGTGGGAGCTGGCAAAAGCTGAAAAATCAGGACATGATTTCTAAACTGCCACCACTCCCTCATTTTCAAGCCCACCTACACAAATCTTATATCAAAACGTTCAGCTATCCCTGCTGCCACTAGAAATGTCCACGGCTAAGCCATAGTCCTGATAGTTTTCACAATATGACCATTTGTTTGCAACTCACGCCTTCCATTGACATTCATTGAAACTTCACTCAAGCCAGCTCAAACTTGAAGGGCAATTTCTAAACTGTGACTGTGCCTTCATTTGAAATACTTCAGAGACATACTATGCATCAAAATGTAGGTCTGGGTCTTGTGATTCTCACAATATAAAGCTCTTCGCTGTAGGATTTATAGTTAAAATACGACCGTTTGAAGATGGCAACCACCAAAATACTCTGACCTGTGCCAGGCTGCAGCAGCAAGTGATGTCATAGACAGGGCCTTTTGCACCTGCTAATGTTTTTATAACTGTATGTTTTAATGTAACTGTGAAGCACTTTGGGCAACAACGTTGCAATTAAATGTGCTATATAAATAATAACAGTTACTCCGCCCACTCCAGTTGTAGACTACTGGTGGAGGCAAGAACACTTCACACAATTTCCCCAGAAATTGTAGCTTTTCTAGTTTGTCTTTATTATCTTTTTATTGTCCTGATGAATGGTCCTGTAGTGAACTGAAATGACAACCTTTTTCTGATGGTTTAAAAGCAAATTAAAGCATTTTTTTGTTGTATTGGACGATCCAGAAAGACAATCTCATTCATACACGTAAGCTCACTGACGTAAAAACACAAGCTCGCTAATACACACACATAGTTTCACTGACAGGCAATCTCAAAGACATACACAGACAAGCTTACTCGTACACATACACAAATTTAGTACAGACAAACTCTGACACACACACAAGCTTACTACAGACAAACTCATTGGTAGACAAACAGAAGCTTACTAAAGACAAATTTACTGTTATAAACACACATTATCACTACAGACAAGCTCACTGACACACATACATATTGTCACTACAGACAGGGCCGGCCTTAGGCATTTAGACGCCCTGTGCGAAAAATCTTCACAGCGCCCCCCCCCCGTCATCCATGTATGCTGTAATGTTTGGGTTGTCTGTGTATGTGATAGTAGGTGTGATGACTGTGTGTGATATGTATGCTATGTGTGATATTTGTAATGGGTGTATTAACAGTGTGTGATATGCGTGTATTGGTTGCATGTGACACACACACACATACACACACAGAGTCAGACGGCCATACACACACACAGGAAGACATCCACACACACACACAGGCAGACAGTCATACACACACACACACACAGACACACAAAGGCAGACAGTCTCACACACACACACAGACACACACAGGCAGACAGTCAGTCATACACACAGACACAGACAGTAATACACACAGACACACACAGAGGCAGACAGTAATACACACAGACACACACACAGTCATACACACAGACACACACAGAGGCAGTCATACACACACACACCCAGACAGTCATACACACAGACACACAGGCAGACAGTCATACACACAGACACACAGAGGCAGACAGCCATACACACACACACACACACACAGTAATACACACACAGACAGGCAGACAGTCATACACATACACACACACACACACACACACACACACACACACACACACAGGCAGACAGTCATACACACACACACACACACACACACACACACAGAGGCAGACAGTCATACACACAGACAGTAACACACACACACAGGCAGACAGTCATACACACAGAGGCAGACAGTCATACACACAGACACACAGAGGCAGACAGTCATACACACACACACACACACACACAGTAATACACACACACAGGCAGACAGTCATACACACAGACACACAGTGGCAGACAGCCACACACACACACACACACACACACACACACAGACAGTAATACACACACACACACACACACACACACACACACAGGCAGACAGTCATACACACACACACACAGGCAGACAGTCATACACACACACACACACACACACACAGAGGCAGACAGTCATACACACAGACACACAGAGGCAGACAGTCATACACACACACACACACACACAGACAGTAATACACACACAGGCAGACAGTCATACACACAGACACACAGTGGCAGACAGTCATATACACACACACACACACACACACACACACACACACAGGCAGACAGTCATATACACACACAGGCAGACAGTCATATACACACACAGAGGCAGACAGTCATACACACACACACACACACACACACAGACAGTCATACACACACACACAGACAGTAATACACACACACAGGCAGACAGTCATACACACACACACACACACACACACACACAGGCAGACAGTCATACACACACACACACACACACACACACAGAGGCAGACAGTCATACACACAGACAGTAATACACACACACACACACACACACAGGCAGACAGTCATACACACAGACACACAGAGGCAGACAGTCATACACACACAGACAGTAATACACACAGACAGAGAGTCACACTCACCTGACAATCCCACAGTTACCTGTGGAGTTCATTGTGGAGGCAGTGCAGCTCCTGGTGACTGTTTGGTAGGGAAGCAGGGACTCCTTCCTGCTTCCCCTGCATCAGTTTTCCGGTGCTTTTAGCTCCGCCCCCGCCGCACGGTAAGCTCCGCCCCCGCCGGAAATGTAAAAAAAAAATAAAACATTTTTTTTTAAAATCCCGGGCGGCTGTGCGGCCGCACGGCGCCCCCTGCTGCATGGCGCCCTGTGCGGCCGCACAGCTCGCACACCCCTAAGGCCGGCCCTGACTACAGACAAGCTCACTGATACTCACATGCTCACTACAGAAGGACTCAATGACACACACAAGCTCAGAACAGACAAGCTTACTGACACACACACATGGTCACTGAAACACATACATATGCTCACTACAGACAAGTTCACTGACACAAGCTCACTACAGACAAGCTCACTGATACAGACATGCTCAAACAGACAAGCTCACTGACACACACACGCATGCTAACTACCAAAAAGTTCTACACATACTTATTACAGACAAGCTCACTGACACAAATGCTCATTACAGACAAGCTCACTGACACACACACACATGCTCACTACAGAAAAGCTCACTGGCACATACATACATGCTTACTACAGAAAAGCTCACTGACACACACATACTCACTACAGACAAGCTTACTGACACACATACACATGCTTACTACAGACAAGCTCACTGACACACATGCTCATTACAGGCAAGCTAACTGACACACACGCATGTTCACTGACATACACATACACATGCTTACTGCAGAAAAGTTTAATGACACATACATACATAGTTACAACCGCCAAGCACACAATACACACACATGCTTACTACAGACAAGCTCACTGACACACACACACACAAGTTCGCGTACAGATAAGCTCACTGACACACACACACAAGTTTGCATACAGATAAGCTCACTGGCACACACACACACAACTTCGCATACAGATAAGCTAATTGACACACACATGCTCACTACAGATAAGCTCACTGACTAGAAGCCAAATACACACACAAAATTACCATCACAGGCTGTCACAGTCCTAGGGGGAAATAATTTGAAGGGCATTAGCCTAATGATTAGGGCTGTCTGCCTGGCCCTAGGGGTTGCAGCCTACCAGAAAATGTCCTGGTATCCCATTGGGCCAGTCCGGCCCTTGTGCTAAAGGCTTATCATTTACACAGGTGGTTATGGTAGGATTTAAGCCTCTAAAAAATAGTTTTATCATAGTCCAGTAATTATTTGTTATTTAATGCTGAAATTATTTATTAAAGGGACACTATAGTCACCAGAACAACTACAGCTTATTGCATTTGTTCTGAGGAGTAGAATCATTACCTTCAGGCTTTTTGCTGTAAACACAGTCTTTTCAGAGAAAATGCAGTGTTTACATTACAGCCTTGTGATAAGTTCACTGGCCACTCCTCAGATGGCTGTTAGAGATCCTTCCTGGGTCATGGTTTCCTAAAATACATCCAAACATTCAGTGTCTCCACCCTCTGCATGCAGACACTGAACTTTCCTCATAGAGATTCATTGATTCAATTCATCTCTATGAGCAGATGCTGATTGGCCAGGGCTGTGTTTTAATTTTGCTGGCTCTGCCCCTTTGTCAGTCTCAGCCAATCCTATGGCGAAGCATTGTGATTGGATCAGGCTACCACTTCTGCTGATGTCAGCAGGCAGTGGGCAGGTCTACGCGAAACAGGGACAAAGCCTGCCGCTCCAGACTTGAATACAAGTAAGATTTTACTATTTATAGGGAGGCATGAGGGGACCAGGGTGGCTAGATGGTGGTTTTAACCTTATAGAGTCAGAAATACATGTTTGTGTTCCTGGCCCTATAGTGCTCTTTTAAAGAAAGTGTTGTCAAGAATGGATATAACATTTTCAAAATAGCAAAACTGAAAAGGTAGCTTGCTTGAGCGTTTTTGTTTCCAAACTAGCTATTGTGGTCTAGATTTTTAAATTCATTCTGATTTTGCTTTAAATTCCTGACAATTTGTACTTTAGTGGAAATGGTAAAAATAGGTTTTGCACCATGCATCATTCTATCGTTCTAAGTATCACAGCTGCTGGTATGTTATCTCCGCTAAGTAATCTCTTCTGATCTAATCGGATCACGTTTAATCTCCTTTCCTTCAGACGCCTTCTTGACCAGAACCAAACATGAAGAGTCAGACTGCTTTCTGTAGTTAGGTACTGCAAACAAGAAACATTAATAGATGTCATTTGGCACTCTTTGGATTTCTGCAATGTTAAATGTCTGTTAATGTTATAGCACTCTACATGCTTGCAATAATAACAGCCAATTTAGCATTTTGTTTGTTTAATTTCTGTTTATTTTCATTCACAATATTGCTTACAAGTGTCTGGAAACAGATATCGAGATTTTAATACAAGGAATTCTTAGACCTAGTACATACGAATATCGTCGACATTGCATAAGAATCAGTGTACATCACAGATATTATCACGGTACTTTAGTTGGGCACCAACCATAGATGACATATAAATGAATAAAGGAAATCATAAATAAAAGAAATAATAAGCAGTATAGAATAGAATAATAAACGTATGATTTGGCCACAAAGCAGGGAGAAAGAAAAATGCACTAACAAGTGATCAACGTAACAATATAACTGTGCTGAGAGAACATGTTTTCTATTATAACATAATTTTTAGTGTTTTACTTTGCGGCACCAACACAGTCTAGATGTTGTTTGGTTATTTTTTTGAATTTTTTTTTTAAGAAAAGTGATATTAAATAACCGTTTGTAGATGTCACAACAAAAAGTTGTTTCCCACAAAAGTTTTTTTTTTCTTTGAATGTTTATTAAAGGACCCTAGAGGCACCCAGACCATATGAAGTGGTCTGGGTGCAGTAGCCCTGTAGCATTAGCCTTGCAATAAAAACCAATGGTGTTTTGTACAAATGACCGACAGCCACTAGAGGTGGTTGCTGTGATGACCGTGTTTGACTCAGTTATGTGACGTTTGATTTCGAAGATCATCAATTCAATACTTTCCTATGACAAGCATGTGATTGGACTAGCATGGCACTCGCAACGCATGCACATCTTGTCTTTTTTAGAAGCATTGGATTTGCCGAGAAGAGGAAGAGGAGTCAACATAACGTTGTGGAAGGCGCATTAGGCGGCTGCAAGGACTGAATCTTGGTGCTGGAGACAAGATTAGCAAAACCCTTTTTCCATTTTTTTCTAAAAAAAAAATCCATAAATCAGAAGTAGAACACTGTAGTGTTAGTAATACTTGTTTACAATCCTACAGGGTTCTGTTAAAGTGCATTATATTCAAACTTCTTTTCTAAATAGCTTATGCACATTTTCAGTAAATATTTGAAGCTAAAATGCATTTTTTTTGGTAAACACTTCTACTGTCTTTAGCACAAATACAGACAGTGATGGTCCTTTTCAGTTTTTACAATCAAAGGATTGTGTTTTTTTTTTTTAACGTTTATACATTTGGCATTCTGTTGGGAAACACTTAATGTAATTAGTTTATTGCAATTAGTTTACATATTTCACATCAGAACCATATAAATTGCACACATTTACAGGCAGCACTTTCAAACCTAATTTAAGAAGTATATTTTGGCAAGAGTTATCGAGCTCACAAGACTAACTCTACATCATGTTACTACTTTCGCGTGGCTATGAGTTTATTTATGTATGTCAACGATTTCATAATAATGATAACGTGTTTAAACTTTGTTTATTCTTTGTTATTTTTCATTATCATTTTTTAAAACCTACAGAATTATACAACAGGCTGCCGTGCTCCTGAATAAGCATACACACAAAAAGTAAATTTAGAAAATACAAAATAAATAATGCATACATTTTCTGCATAAAACTCAATGTTTGTATTAAAATATTTGTTGTTGTGTACAGTTGTGTTTCCCATCCTGGAACAGATAACGGATAACACCCCTTTGTTTGGGTAGTAGAACATAGATTTTGGGAAGAATTCAGCATTTAATGGATGGAGGGATCAGATTCTACTCAGCCAGATGTTTGTCTCAAGCTGTGGGATTTGGTGTATAGATGTTATGTTATCAGACGAGAGGCCTTCATGCCTCTGCTGGATACCCTGGGGGCAAGAAAGACAAAATTCCAGGAGAAGCCAGCAACCCCCAAACTCCTTTTTTGGTTGTTTTCTAAGCCCCCAAGGCAGCTCAATATGCAACCTCTTTGAGATGCAGATTTTAATCCTTGCATATTTAACTCAGACTTTCATTCTCCTATAAGGTCAATAACCATTAAAATGAAAAATAACAAGGATATACTATGTTATCTAGCAAGGGCTTGTTAAATAATATGTTTTAAACCCTAGAGCTTCACAAGAATGATGTCATATCATGTCTTATTATTCCCAATAATTAGCAGTATGGCATTAACATGTGAATTGCAGTCTATAGAATCCCATCAGACACCAATAAGTTTGGACTTGCTGTGTGACTGCCTGCAGGGGGGGGGGGGGGGGGGAGAAGATCTGCCCATACCCCTCACCCTCTCTGACAATCAAGAAAAAAGCCATTGTCCTCAATGGCAGTCCAGCTGTGTGTAGAATTCATGTGCTTCCAGAGTGAATTTACTTGACTGATTACAGCTGGTATGGGGATTCTAAAAAGCACAGTGACTTTAACCCCTTAAGGACCAAACTTCTGGAATAAAAGGGAATCATGACATGTCACATGTCATGTGTCCTTAAGGGGTTAAAGGAACATTTAATGTTAAAAATAAATATATTTATTTTTAATGTTAGAGTGTTTCTTATTTCGTGTCAATTATTGGGCCCCTATTTGTAAAAACAAAAAACAAAGCAAAAAAAAACAACAAAAAACAATTACACTCACTGGTAATACAGAGCCTGAGAGTCTGCTTGCCGCAGTGTGATTGGCCCATGGAAATATCATCAATCATGATGACCTCTGCTCAAACCAATTCTTCTCTATGAAAAGCATCGGATTAGTGGATAGTAACTCAATCAATATTCCCCACCAAGGAAAATATTGTCCAGAAGGCAGCTAAATAAATGCTAGGAGGGTCCAGCACAGTCTTCTTAATGCATGGGCATGCTGGGCAGTGGCTCGGGGGCTCTATGTGCAAAAGGCTTGCCAAAATTTTCAGTATATTATTCTGGGAAATTTATTCATAACCTCCAAACCCTGTTTATTGAAACATTTGGGTGGACTAGTCACCTCAGTATCAGCTGCTATCTGTAAATAACCAATTTCATATTGTGTCATCTCCGTCTGTATGAGTGACCAACTGTGTACCATTTTTATGTTGAATTTCTTGTTTTTCAATTCCATGGCTTATGTTATATTATCAAAACAATTGTGTGGATTATTCTCTGCTATACAGCATGTTTTTAATGTTTCGACACTGATGTTGTTAGTAGTAACAATAGACATAATCTTTATTTAATCAGTAATTGTGTAGGCTGTGCACTGCTTTGTCCGGGACCTATAATGCTGTTAAGACGGTCCTGGAGGCCAGGAGTCTTGAAAGAATAATTAATCTTTATTCTGATATAATATAAAAAAAACCTACAGAACATTAAAATAAAGCGTTAATAGCAAAATTTCACCATAAAAAGGGGGGCAGAGCTAACCGCGAACTCGCATGTACGCTTGCTAGCTGAGCTCTGGTAAAGAGAAAGGGCAATCCGCAGCCATCAGGTACTACAACTTTATGGGACACCCCAAACGAGCATCCACTGCCTTCGATCCTCGGGCAGATGAACAGGGACGAAAACAAAAGCCCTAATTAAATACTTTTAGGGACCGTGCCAACCAGCAGGCCGAGGCCAAATATGGCGTCAGTATCCTCGCCGGATTTAACATCACCACCATCTAGTCCGGCGACTTCCGAGAGCTTATCACAGGCCCCGGACAGAGACAGAGACCTGAAAGAAATCCTCCGAAAGAAATCCACCTCAAAGATGTGACGTTCCAAAAGAAAATGGATGACATTTCCACGAAAGTCAAGCAAGTAGGTGACAGGGTAAATTCCCTGGAAAACGAGCACGACTGCACAGTAACGCAGCTACAACACCTACAAAGCACCGTGGCAGCCCATGATATGCAAATGGCAGCCATGTACCGAGCGCTAGACGACCTAGATAATAGAGGGCATCGTAATAACCTCAGGATCAAGGGCCTACCCGTTTCGGAAGGGGAAAATCTCCCTAATATCCTCCAAGAACTTTTCCATCTCATCCTCCAAAGAGAAGTAGTGGTGCCCATCCTACTGGACAGAGCCCATAGGGCACTCAGACCAAGGAACCTGGCTGCAGACACTCCAAGAGATGTGATTTGCAGACTGCATTACTTTGGGATCAAAGGAGATATCATTCGAAAGCTGAGACAAACCACCCAACCTCTCCTGTTCCACGGCACGCAGATACAGATTTATCCCAACCTTTCCTGGATGACTCTCCAAGCCAGACGTGTAATGAAGCCGCTCACGGACCTCCTGCGATCCAGAAACATAAGGTACCGATGGGGTTTCCACTTGGCCATCACGGCAACACATATGGGGTCACCGCCACCCTGTCCTCAGCGGGAGATGTGTCACTATTCACAACAGCCCTGGTACACTTACCTGACTGGTATGGCCCCATACACGCCCAACCACACCAACAGATGCTTCAGAGACAAAGATGGCAGACAACGTCGAAATGAGCCGATACCGCAGCCTGGAGGCTCCAGACGCGAGCGGGTCTCTCCCCACTAGGAAGACACCCTCATTGGACCGCCGGCCACTGCCCGTTCACCCAGATGATGCTGAGATCTTTCCTCACTCACTCTAAGTGGGTGCCCCACCGACTCGAAGTGCGGGCAAACAGGCGAGTGGACTGAGCCGCAAGATTAAGCACACTCCCACGCTGACTCATACTCTCACCTACTCCTGTGCGAAAGTCTATCATCCACCCCCAGGGGTGCTCGAATAACAGGCACCTACTCCCTGCCCCTATACGATGCTGGAGACTGTCACCACCTAAGCACCAACATACCTACCACCGTAAGGGCACGGGCCTCACCCCTTAATGACCGAGCTGACATGCTCACATCTGCAGATCTCCAGAACCAGACTCCACCTCCCATCCCGCTTTACCCCATCACGTGTCCAGCGCCACCAGCTCATGGAACAAGGGACAGTGGCAAGGGAGCTCAATGCAGACCCTGCAAACTCCACACCGAAAGGCTCTGACAATGAACACACCTCACCCTGGAGGCGAATACCGCGAACAAGGAGAGACGATGACTGCAGCAGATGGGTAGTATGCTCCTGATACCCATGTAAAGCTGGACTCTGAGTACCTCTATAGTACAAATATGCCTCCCACCCTCCCCCCTTTTCACTGCCCTACCCTGCTACCCAGGTGGTGTTCATAGCTCAGGCCACACCAAGGTGCCTGATAGGCAAACCTAAAAACTCTCTGGCACATGTTTCTCGTATAACAAAGATTCATGTTAAAAGATAGCTGTAATATTGTTCACTGGTATATGCCTGCGAGAAATTGAGATGTCTGTCCTCTCACATACATTAGCCCACAGACCCTGCTACCAGTTGCTCAGACCATTAATCCTAACGGCCCAGGCCTGGCCGGCGGCCGACTCCAGTCCCAATGCTGATACTCTATAGCCTGATGTACCATCCAAAACCTATGCCACGTAAGACAGATTGCCCGTCTCCGAAGACGCGCAATAGACCCATCTTGAAACTCCCCCTCAAATTCACACTTTAGCCCAAGCGGAACGACAGTGACGGCCCAAGCGGTGCCTATACAGTTCCCCTGAGGCCAGCAAGCCACCAAAGGGAAAGCCACCATCAGACGAGGCCGCTAAACTCTCTCCTACAATACATCTCAATTTCTCGCTCTACTTGCGCTTAAGCAACATTGTATATAGTTTATTTGTTTGTGGTTACTTTTGGTTACCGACAGCACTGAAGTACATACTTTACACTTTAGCTCCTTCACCAAACCCATGGCGAACCTCACCATAGTTACCCTCAATGTCAGGGGCCTCAACTCCCCAGCAAAGAGATCACTGACACTTAACGGATTGCATAAACTGAAAGCAGACGTGGCATTCCTACAGGAGACCCACTTCAAAGCGGACACTGCCCCTACAATCTGCAACAGACGCTACCCCGTAGGATATTTTAGCAGCTATGGCGAAGCCAAATCCCGGGGAGTTGCCATCCTTATAAGCACCCAAACTCCGTACACCCACATAGACCACTACGCAGACCCGAATGGAAGATTGATCACAGTGAAGGGTAGGATAGGCAACACAGTAATGACCTTTTCCAATATGTACCTCCCAAACACCAAACACAACACCCACCTACGCAGATACCTTAACAAGATAGATGGCTATATGCAGGGCATTCTAGTAATGGGGGGAAACCTCAACATGTCATTAGACTCTGACCTGGACACAACCTCCCGATCCACGACCTACAACTCTGCAACTCGACATAGGATGACTCAGTTGTTAGACCAATCTCACCTCTTTGACAGTTGGAGAGTTACACAAGCACGCGATTACTCCAACTATTCAACAGTTAAACACACTTACTCGAGACTTGATATGTTTTTTTCTCCAAAATAGGCATCTCCATCTCATCCAATCCTGCAAATACGGTCCTATAACATGGTCAGACCATGCCCCCCTGTCTCTGGTCATACGCGTACCGACCTTAGTCCGCCAATGTTTCCATTGGAAGCTCATCGACACGCTGCTAAACAACCTCTCTACCATCACAGCACTCACCGACACACTTAAGCAATACTTTGCAGAAAACATATCTCCCACCATCTCTCCCACAATAGTCTGGGAAGCCCACAAAGCAGTTTTGAGAGGGCATATCATAGCTCTAGCCTCCAAACTCAAAAAGCAGAAAGAGGCGCAGATTGCTGCACTCATAAATGACATTCGCCAACTGGAACATCTCCACAAACAAAATATATCCCAAGACCTTTATAAGCAATTGGTAGACAAACGCATGGCCCTCAAGATATTACTACACTCCAATATCAAGCGTACACTCCTCCAATCCAAGCACTCCTATTACAAAAAGGGGGGAAATGCAGCCGTATTTTAGCCAAAGCCCTGCAACACAGTAGACAACGAACTTTCATAACTAAGATCAAAAAGCAGTCTGGTGAGTTGACCCACCTCCTTCAAGACATACTTCAACAATTCCATGCATTCTACTCAGATCTTTACAACCTGAGACAGACACCACTGTCCCCAGAAGAAGGCATAGACCAATTCCTGTCCACCAGTATCACAAAAACTATCCCCCGCCCCGAACATCAGACACACATTTGACATGCCAGTGACACCTGAAGAGTTCACCATGGTAGTTAGACACCTCCCCATGGGAAAAAAGTCCCGGTCCAGACGGCTATACAGCCAAATATTTTAAAATCTTCTCAGACAGCCTGACGGGGCCCTTTGTGGCAGCTTTTAACTCCATCACAACAGGTCACACCCTCCCAGATGAATCACTGGCAGCCCACGTGACCCTTATACCCAAATCTGGCAAAGACCCCACGGTATGCGGGAGATATCGACCGATTTCCCTGATAAACATAGACCTAAAAATCTTCACTAAGATCCTGCTGACTGCCTCAAACCTTTGCTGCAGGGGCTAGTCCACACTGATCAGGGGGGGTTTGTGCCTGGGAGAGAGGCCAAAAATAACACCATGAAACCTCTCAACCTCATACACCAAGCCGTCAGGGAGCAGACCCAGAGTCTCATACTTACGATAGACGCCGAAAAGGCGTTCGACAGGGTGGACTGGTCCATGCTTAAGGCGGCGGTGCAGGCTATGGGCTTCGGCCCGAATTGGATGAAGTAGCTCTCAGCCATCTACTCCAACCCAGGGGCAAAGATTCGCGTCAACGGTCAACTATCAGACACGGTACACATAGAAAATGGCACGAGACAGGTGCCCCCTATCCCTGCTACTATTCATTCTGACCATGAAACCCTTCCTACAGGGGATCAGGGACAACACAGGCATACAGGGCCTACAGGTAGCACAACGCAAATACAAAATCTCAGCCTTTGCAGATGACCTCCTCTTCACGATCACCGACCCCAGGGCCTACTGACACACCTTTTGAAGGAAATAGACACCTATAATCATATTTCTAACTACAAAGTTAATATCGGCAAAAGTTAAATCCTGCCACTACACTTATCACACTCCACTCAATCCGCACTCTGCACTCCGCACTCCGCAAAGAACACCCATTCCGTTGGCCCCCAGATTCGGTCAAGTACTTAGGTATTCACCTCACCAATACCCTGACACGAAGGTACAACCACAATTTCCCACCTCTGCTAACCATGGTGGCGTCTGACCTCAAGGCTTGGAATAAACCACACTACGGGTGGCTCTACAGAGTCCACATTTTAAAAATGACCACCTTCCCAAAGTTCCTCTACATGCTACAAACCTTACCTATCAAACTCCCCTACCTTTTTGCACACAAGCAAAACGCTTGCTCACCGCCTTCATATGGGCGGGGAAACCCCCTAGACTCCAATATGACTGCCTGTCAAGGAGCAAGTCATGGGGCGGCCTGGGACTCCCTGACTTAGAGTCCTATTATAAGGCCATAATGCTCACGAGGATTTACGATTGGGCATGTCCCCTAAACCCTAAACAATGGGTCCAGATCGAATCTAGCTTCTTCACAGCCCCTATCCACACAATACCATGGCACGAAAGGGGAGGCGACTTGACAGCACCGACTCTCACTCCACATCCCACAATAACCCCCACCCTGAAGACATGGTCCGCAATCAGAAGGGAACATAATTTAGCATCCCACCCCTCCCCACTATACCCACTTATGGGAAATCCGTCCTTTCATCTGGGCGCCCACCCCACCCCACTGCTTTCCAAAGTTTCCAGAAAACTGCCCACTCTCTCCGCTTAGGAGACGTGCTGACAAGGGAGTCACACCATATAACGACCTAGTCCCATTCGCAAAACAGTTCGGTTTACTCCGGTTTCGATATTCACAACTCATGCACTTTATACACTCTGACCCGACTCTCCTACAGGGGTATAGACACCTACCGACATTCAAGACATCCTGCTCTCAACACACACTAAGGAAGGGACACTTATCCTCCTTCTATAAACTCTTACGTCAACGACCCGATGACACCTTACCAATCTACACAAATTGCTGAGAGGAGGAACTAGGCACCGTTATACACCCAAAGGAGTGGACCAAAGTTTTTACAAACATTTTCCACACATCCATAAGCAACAATACACACAAGGGTAACTATAAGCGATTGTCGAGATGGCACTACACACCAAACCGCATCAACAGATTCTTTCCCTTCATGTTGTTCCTTCAGCCAATGGCTAAACACCAGCGTATACTGGTAAGCCACCTGCTGACAGCGGAGAATGGTTTAATCCCCACTAAGTGAAAACAAACTAAGACCCCCTCCATCAGAAAATGGATAACGTTCCACCAGAACGCTGGAGGAAATATCATACTCCTTCACCCTCAAATATGAGGAATACACATCCACTTGGGCCCCCTAGTTAAGCTTACTCCACAGATAGAGACCACCAGATAGGGAAGGAAGGAGAGGCCGGGGACGCACGGGTACGGCCCACACAGAGGTCCACAATATATCACGAACCACCCAACACAGGAGCCGCACAATCTGGGTTTGATCCCAGGTGCCACCCTTAAAGTGGTAGACAGACCACGACACACTCAATATATTAAGGGAATCTACCTCCCAAGGGGGAATGGAAGAGACCTCTACTCACTAATTTGTCAGCTTGCAACCCTTGTAAGCCATGTTGAACCTAATGTTTAATTATGAAAATGTACAAAAAATGTACAAATTACAATTCGATGTAATTTTCTACTGATGCTCAATAAAATAAAAAAAATAAAAAAAGGTTTTCTCTAGAGTGTTACAATGACCCAGACAAATGCTTCTTATATACCAAACAGTTCAATTGAAATTCTGGGTTACGTGACGTCGTCATCATCATCATCATCATCATCATCACCACGTAACTACAACAAATACAACATTTATAAATTTATGTCATTGGGTGCAAAGAACACAACCTATGGGTCATGGAGTGCAAAGTTATCATGTGCAATGGCCTGGTGTATAAATAGGCCTCTTCTATGTGCAATGAGCCTGTAGCACATTAGGAGTCTCCAAATGTTTACCGGATACATTTCAGATACAGTTTCCTGGCACTAAGCGTATTATAGAACGTGCTTGTTATGATGCCAAGTCAGACCAGCGAGAATGTTTGTGCCTGCCTGGCCGCACACTATAGCAGTGGCACCCAGCAGATTAGGGTTACAATCCCCCCCCACACCTTCCCAAAACCTATTTTGCTCTATCACAGTAAGTAGTTTTCCATGTATTTGCATTTACCCATACTACAGTGTGCACTATATTCCTGCCTGTCTACCAATAACCCTAGAGGACTGGCCAGATGTAATATCTGAATCTGTTTGTCATACAGAGAAGAACTGGCCAGTCAGGCAATCAAATGAATCATCCAGGCTTTAGCCATCCAACCATTTTGCTAAATCAGTCCTAGAATCATATCCCATGGCTGTGGGGGTGCAGCAATACATACACACCTGCTTAGAAGAATGGTTTCAAAATGTTTGTCCCGTTTACCAGTAAAAGAAATTGCAAAATTTAATTTTCATATCCCTACAATTTGGTTTGTCATTTAGCCTTAATTTTTTTGTCAAACGTTTTTTATTTTTTCGTCATTATTTTTAGTAAAAATGATATTAATTACAATGAATTCCAGCCTTCTAGTCTTAATTTCTCCTACCCGCCATCTTCCCATCTCATGGACTTTTCCCTTGCTTTTACAGGATGGACTGTAGAATTCCTGTCCTCAATGTTCTACATTCCCACTCAATGAAGACCTTTAATATACAATGTGAACCCGTTTGTTAGTCTGAAAATAGTTACAATTAAAGTGTTCAGAGTTATCCCTGTTAATAATGCTATACAAACCTTTTTTTTTTTTTTTGCTTCATATTCGCTTTTGTCTTTAACCTTTCAAGTAGTTGATTAAGGAGCAGAATATCAGAAGTCCACATTTTGGTACATACAGTGGGTAAATATGTCATAATATTTTGGGTGGTTTTGTATTTCTATACCCCTAGGACAGTCATGTACGAGTACGAAGCTTCCTGTGACATCTATGCTTTTATAATGGCTTCATTCTCTCCATATTCAGAACATCACGTTTTTCCGCAGAACACTATTTCTTTGTCAGTCTGCTTTTAGGTTACTAGTTCTACCGTCTCTCCCACTCCATAAGCTTTCTGTCTTCGTGTAAGTTTTGGGTCTGACATTACGTTCACCCAGTCTATTTTCAAATCCTGAAAATTTCACTTATAGTTTGCTTGTTCACATATTCAATATTTCAATGAGATTCGGCTTCTCCGTGGATTTGTTTGCACCCACGTTAGTCCCTACAGGCTATAATTTTTGTGGACACAGGACATACTTGAAAACGAGAGAAATCTCAATGTATCTTTCCTGGTAAAATATTTTAGAAATAAATAAATAATAAATTCAGATCTAGATAAATGTAGGGGCTTTGGGAGCTGTAGCCTCTTTTTTTTTTGGAGGAGGGGGGGGTTGTGACCCCGAAATGCTGGGTACCATTGCTATAGTGTGTGGCCAGGCAGGCACAAACATTCTCGCTGGTCTGACTGAACATCATAACAAGCACTTTCTTTAATACGCTTAGTGCCAGGAAACTGTATCTGAAATGTACCGTATCTGGTAAACATTTGGAGGCCCCAAATGTACTACAGGTTCCTTGCACATAGAAGAGGCCTATTTATACACCAGGCCATTGCACATGATAACTTTGCACTCCATGACCCGTAGGTTGTGTTCTTTGCACCGAACGACTTGTAGTCTGCATCGTTTTGCCTTTTTATTAATTTCTTACTGTCCATCTTTATCTTTTACATTTGTAAATGCTGTATTTGTTGTGCCCGTGTGATGCTGATGATGTCAAGCGACCTAGAATTTCAATTTTACTGTAAGTTATATAAGAAGCATTTGTCCAGGTCATTGCAACACTTTGAGAAAGCTTTTAATTTGGTGAAATGCTGCTATTAATGCTTTATTTAAACGATCTATAGTGGTTTTTATAGTATATCATATTACAGATAAATTATATAAACTATATAATAATATAATGAAGTAATTGTAATATTATTATTGCATACATATTTTTTATGTTGTATTTTTGATTTATGTAAATGTATTTATGACTAAATATGTTTTGTATCAATTACAATGTACTGCATATATTGATATAAAATTTACAAATTTCAATAAAAAATATTTGAAAAGATTAAAGATTAATTTCTTTATTCATGACGCCTGGACCCCGTCATAACAGCTTCATAGGTTCCCGGGCAAAGCAGTGCACTAGGGCCCAGCCTGCACAACCACAGGAATAAAAATTAAATAATCAAAAAAATAAACATTATGCCTATTGTTACTACCAACAAAATCAGTGTCTAAACATTGAAAATATGCTGTACAGAAAAATGTTGTCCAGAAGGCTGTTAAATAAATGCTTGGAGGGTCCAGCAGAGTCGTCTTAAAACATAGGCATGCTGGGCAGTTGCTCGGGAACCCCATGAGTATAAGCTTGTACCCTTTTAGTATATTTCTCCAGGAGATTTATTCAGAACCTCCAAACCCTGTTTATTGAAACGTTTAGATGGACTAGTCACCTCAATTTATAGTAATTTCGTATTGTGCCATCTCCAGGGCTGCCATCAGACATTTTGGGGCCCCTGACACAGCTCAAGTTCTGGGCCTCTGGGGACCGTCCCCGAGACAACGCACAGGACCTGCCCCCGAGTCTATCCACAAGGATGAAGTGTGCATGTAATGAATGTGGTGTGTGTATAGTGGTTGTAGAATATGTAAAGTGGATGAGGTGTATGTGTCATGGATGCAGACTGGTTTTGTTGTGTGGTTTAGTGACTGCAGAATGTGTGTGTGTGTAAGGATGTAGTGTGTGTTTAGTTAATGCAGAGTGTATGTATAAAATGTAGTGGGGGTGCATACTGTGGAGGGGGCGGGAGAGCATGTTTTCCATTTCCATTAATTGTTAAACATTTTACTTTATTCCCCCTCTTCCTGCGTCTGTGGCCAGGGAGCGGGGAGATCACATTCCCTGGTGGTCTGGTGGCATGGTGCGGGCCCCCGGCTACCTGTACACCGCAGGGAGGCCCAGCACAGTTCATCCTCACTTCACAACTACTCTGCTCTAAGTCTCGCAAGCCGTGCAGAGCATTGCCATGGAAACCCTTTGCAACGCTCTAAAGCCCGCTGTGCTCGTGAGACTTAGAGCAGAGCAGCTGGAAAGTGAGTATGGACTGTGCTGGGCCCCCCAGGTACAGGTAGCCAGGGGCCCGCAGGTGCACATAGATGTGGAGATTATCGCTATATATTTGTGCATGTGGGGCCCGGGACTGCCCAGGGGCACAGGAACGCTGGGCCCATGACAACTGTTATGGTTGTCAAGCCATGATGGCGGCCTTCGTCATCTGTGTCTGTATGAGTGACCAACTGAGTACAATTTTTATGATGAATTTCTTGTTTGTCAAGTTCAAGGCTCATGTTATATTGTCCAAACATTTGTGTGGATTAATATCTGCTGTACCGCAAGTTTTTTTTAATGTTTAAACACTGATTTTGTTGGAGGTACCAATAAATATAATCTTAAGTTTATTGATAATTTAATTTGTATTCCTGTAAGTGGTTGTGTAGGCGGGGCCTTAGCTGTTAACCCCTTAAGGACACATGAAATGTGTGACATGTCATGATTCCCTTTTATCCCAGAAGTTTGGTCCTTAAGGGGTTAATATGGCCCTGGGGTCCAGGAGTGAATGAATAATTCATCTTTATTCTGATATAAAATAAAAACCACCATGGAACATTAAAATAAAGCATTAATAGCAGCATTTCACCATCAAAAAGATGCGTTATCATATGCTTCTTATATAACATACAGTAAAATTTTAATTCTTGGTCACTTGACATCATCAGCATCACGTGGCCACAACAAATGTAAAAATTAAAGATGGACAATAATAAAAAAAAAAAAAAAGCCAAAACGATGCAGACTACAAGTCATTGAGTGCAAAGAACACAACCTACGGGTCATGGAGTGCAAAGTTATCATGTGCAATGGCCTGGTGTATAAATAGGCCTCTTCTATGTGCAAGGAACCTGTAGTACATTTGGGGCCTCCAAATGTTACCAGATACATTTCAGATACAGTTTCCTGGCACTAAGCTATTAAAGAAAGTGCTTGTTATGATGTTCAGTCAGACCAGCGATAATGTTTGTGCCTGCCTGGCCGCACATACAATAGCAATGGCACCCAGCATTTCAGGATCACAACCTCCTACAAAAAAAGAGGCTCCAGAGAGCTCTCAAAGCCCGTTCATTTATCTGGACCTGAGTTTATTATAGCCTGTAGGTGCTCATTGAAATATTAAATACAAGCAAACTATAAGTGAAATTGTCAGGATTTGAAAATAGACTGGGTGAACGTAATGTCAGACCCAAAACTGACACGAAGACAGAAAGCTTATGGAGTGGGAGAGACGGTAGAACTAGTAACCTAAAAGCAGACTGACAAAGAAATAGTGTTCTGCGGAAAAACGTGATGTTCTGAATATGAAGAGAATGAAGCCATTATAAAAGCATAGATGTCAGGTGAAACTTCGTACTCGAACATGACTGTCCTAGGGGTATAGAATTACAAAAACACCCAAAAAATATTATGAAATATTAACCCACGGTATGTACCACAATGTGGACTTCTGATATTCTGCTCCTTCATCACCTACCTGAAAGGTTAAAAACAAAAGCGGATATAAAACAAACAAAAAAAAGATTTATATCGCATTGTTAACAGAGATAACTCTGAACACTTTAATTGTGTTTGAGGATGGGAATTCTACAGCCATCTTGTAAAAACAAGGCAAAAATCCATGAGATGGGAAGATGGTGGCTAGGAGAAATTAAGATTAGATGTCATTTTTTTGTCAAATATTACTTGTATTTTGTTTTCATTATTGGTTTGTCACTTGGACTCTAAGTGACAAATCAAATTGTAGGGAAATTGTAATTCTGCTATTTATTTTTTTGTTAAATTGAATAAACATTTGTATGGCTGCACCCAAACAGTCGTGGTTATGATTCTGCGACTGATTCAGCAAAATGGTTGGGTGGCTAAAGCCTGGATGACCAATTTGATTGCACGACTGGCCAGTTCTCCTCTGTAGGACAAACAGATTTAGATAGTCCAACTGGCCAGTCCTTTAGAATTATTGGTAGACAGAATTCTTCTCTGTGGTGTATATATGCAAGAGAACAGAGGCAGAAATAAAGTGCAAACTGTAGTATGGATAAATGCAAATACATAGAAAACTACTTACTGGTGTAGAGCAAAAAAAGGTTTTACTCAATCCATACAGCATAGATGGCATGTTCCCATCAAGGAGAATGTTGTCCAGAAGGCAGCTAAATAAATGCTAGGTAGGTCCAGCAGAGTCTTCTTAACACATGGGCATGATGGGCAGTTGCTCGGGGCCCCATGAGTATAATCTTGCCAACTTTTCAGTATATTTTTCCGGGAGATTTATTCAGAACCTCCAAACCCTCTTTATCCAAACGTTTAGGTGGACTAGTCACCTCAGTATCAGCTGTTATCTGTAAATAATTAATTCATAGTAATTCGTATTGTGTCATCTCCGTCTGTAAGAGTAACCGAGTGCCATTGTTATGTTAAATTTCTTGTTTTTCAATTCCAAGCCTCAAGTTATAATGTCCAAACGTTTGTGTGGATTAATCTCTACTCTACAGCATGTTTTTAATGTTTAAACACTGATTTTGTTGGAGGTACAAATAAATATATTTTTTATTTCATCGATAATTTAAGTGTTTATTCCTGTGAGTGGTTGTGTAGGCAGGGCCCCAGTGCCCTGTAATGCTCATAAGACGGTCCTGGAGTCTTGAATGAATAACTCATCTTTATTCTGATATAATATATATATATAAAAACTTTTCTCAAAGTGTTACAATGACCTGGACAAATACTTCTTATACAATATACAGTAAAAGTGAAAGTCCGGGTCACGTGACATCATCATCACGTGACCACAACAAATACAACATTTAAACATTTAAACATTTAAGAATTAAAGATGAACAATAATATTTTTTTTTTTTTTAAAAAAGGCAAAACGATGCAGACTACAAGTCATTGGGTGCAAAGAACACAACCTACGGGTCATGGAGTGCAAAGTTATTATGTGCAACTGCCTGGTGTATAAATAGGCCTCTTCTATGTGCAATGAGCCTGTAGCACATTTGGGGCCTCCAAATGTTTACCAGATACATTTCAGATACAGTTACCTGGCACTAGTGTATCCTAGAAAGAGCTTATTATGATGCTCAGTCATGACAAAAAATGTATATAATTTGTATAGCATTGTTAACAGGGATAACACTAAAAACTTTAATTGTAACTATCAACACACACTAACATATGGGTAATTTTTTTTCTGGTTCACATTGTATATTAAAGGCCTCCGCTGAGTGCGAATGTAGAACATTGAGGACGGGAATTCAACAGCCGTCCTATAAAAACAAAGGAAAAGTCCATAGGATGGGAAGATGGTGGTGTGGAGAAATTAAGACTAAAAGGCTGGAATTCATAGTTATAAATTCAATTTTTATTAACAATTATGACAACAAAATAAAACGTTGACAAAAAAAATGTCTAAGTCTAAGTTACAAACCAAATTGTAGGCAAATGAAAACTGAATTTTGTAAATTACTGCAAAATAGCAGGAGAATCACTTATGTTTACCTAAATTTTACAAGTTTACATTTAATTCTTAAGTGGTGTTTAGTCAAACAACCCCAAAATGTCTAAATACACCTTAAAATTCATTCTACTGTGGTGTTTAGAAAAAAAACCAATGTCGATATGCATGTACTGCATGAATGCTGTTTTTCTGCTGCAAACATTTCCAACATTCAGAGATTCGCACTTTCACATCTGTTTTCCTTCATTTTCTCTGGCAAACAAAATTAGTTTGCTACGAAGAAAGGGGGGGTTTTGCTTGAAGCAAAAATGTCGTCACACTCTCTTCCCAAACATGTGGCAAATGCTCTTTGAATTAGGTAACAGCTCCCTCCTGTGGCTCAATATGCTAACAGCATTGCAAAGTCAAATGCTTTTTTTAAACTTACATTTTGAATACATAGCTATATATTATTATTATTATCGCCATTTATATAGCGCCAACAGATTCCGTAGCGCTTTACAATATTATTAGAGGGGGGATTTAACTATAAATAGGACAATTACAAGAAAACTTACAGAAACGATAGGTTGAAGAGGGCCCTGCTCAAATGAGCTCACAGTCTATAGTTAGGAAAAGATGCAAATAGTCTATCAAATTCATCTTGACAAAGAAGACACAAGCCTGTCTTAAGCCTTCCTTACTTAAGAGGTTATTTTGAGAGTCAACCTTTGCTGATTGAAATGTTACAAAGTTGTATCTTGTTATCTGCTACACATCATACACTACCTCAGTTGACATCGTATCAAAAGGATTAGGCAAATCAAGTGCATTGAAAGTGGATTTCACATTTTAACTGCTCTGACTGTAAACGGCTTAAATTGTTTTCAGAGTATTTTCAGAGTATGTGTAAACTGATAACTGCAGCGGTACAAATGCAGATTTAAGAGCAGTGGCATGCATACTCTCGAGACATAAAATACGCACCCCAAAAACATTTTCTGGGCTTTGGATTATGGGATAAGCACTGAATCCACAGATCAGAATTAGATGCTATAAATTGGAGCATCTCTTCTCCAGTGTAATCAGGTCCAGCTTGGAATGTACATTTCTAAAAGTGGACTCTTCCATTCATGTATTCTCTAGACCAGGGTGCCCAAAAGGTAGAGACCCCTGGATGCTGTAGAACTACAACTCCCTTGGTGCTTTGCATGCCTTTAGAATGACAAAGCATCATGGAAGTTGTGGGTTTAAAACGTCTTGGGATCTACCTTTTGGGCACCACTGATTTAGACCATCATTTAGAAACGTACAAATATCTGAAAAGATTCAAACATTAAAAGATGGAGATGGTTTCTCTAGAAAAAAAGGGATCCAGAGAAAAAGGACATAAACGCAACCTAAAAGGTATTCTAGAGTTAATATCAGGAAATGTGTCTTTCTGTAGACAGAGTTGATGAGGTCAGGAACTGAGTATCTGCTGCCATGTAAACTCATGAATGTTTGGGATCAACACATTGATGTATAGAGATGGTGAAAAAAAATCAAGAATAAAGCCTTTGTTTTAGGTATGAAATGTACATGTTGTATAGACTAATGGTATTTTATCTCTTATCATAACCTGTTCTTCCATGTACCATTCTGTAATGTATTTCTTGGATACTTTCTTTCTAGGCCATACATTTTTGTCTATATTGCTTTAAAGAGAAATAAAATCATATTTCGATCCAATTGCTGTATCTGGACACAATCACAGTCCAGTATCTTTGTTACTGGATACAATCTCAGCCCATTTCCTGAGTATTTGGATGCAATCTCAATCCAGTTCCTCAGTTTCTGGATACAATCTTAATCCAGCTTCTAAATTTCTGGATACACTCTCAGTCCAGTTCCTCAGTTTCTGGATACAATCTTAATCCAGCTTCTAAATTTCTGGATACACTCTCAGTCCAGTTCCTCAGTTTCTGGATACACTCTCAGTCCAGTTCCTCAGTTTCTGGATTCAATCTCAGTCTGTTTCCCCAGTTTCTCGATACAATCACAGCTCAGTTATTCAGTTTCTCAATACACTCCCAGCCCTGTTCCTCATTAGCTGGATACAATGACATCTCAGTTCCTCAGTTTCTGGATACAATCTTAATCCAGTTCTTAAGTTTCTGGATTCAATCTCTGTCTGTTTCCCCAGTTTCTTAATACAATCACAGCTCAGTTATTCAGTTTCTCAATACACTCTCAGCCCTGTTCCTCATTAGCTGGATACAATGACATCTCAGCAGAGGCGGCTCTAGACTTTATGAGGCCTTAGGCGAAATGCAAACATGAGGCCCCACTAACAAAAAAGTGTCACATATACACATTGATGCACTGTCTACCTGTGTATGTGCCTGAGAGTGTGTCTGACAGAGAGTATCCTTGTGTGTGTGAATGTATGTCTCTGTGAGCATGTTTGCGTTTTTGTCTGAGACCCTATGTGTATGGGGTAGCTACTTGAAGTGTGTTGTGTGTATAGGGGGGTGATGGTGAGGGTGGTGGGGGGTGATGGTGAGGGTGGTGGGGTTGATGGTGAGGCTGAGGATGGTGGGGGGTGATGGTGAGGGTGGTGGGGGTGATGGTGAGGGGAGAGATGGGTGATAGTGAGAGGGGGGTGATGGTGTGGGGGTGATGGTGAGAGGGAGATGGGAGGGTAATGGTGAGAGGGAGAGGGGGTGCGATGGTGAGAGGGAGAGGGGGTGCGATGGTGAGAGGGAGCGGGGGAGAGGGGGTGCGATGGTGAGAGAGAGCGGGGGGTGTGATGGTGAGAGGGAGCGGGGGTGTGATGGTGAGAGGGAGCGGGGGTGTGATGGTGAGAGGGAGCGGGGGGTGTGATGGTGAGAGGGAGCGGGGGGTGTGATGGTGAGAGGGAGCGGGGGGTGTGTGATGGTGAGAGGGAGTGGGGGGTGATGGTGAGAGGGAGCGGGGGCTGATGGTGAGAGGGAGCGGGGGTGATGGTGAGAGGGAGCGGGGGGTGATAGTGAGAGGGAGCGGGGGGGTGATGGTCAGAGGGAGCGGGGGGTGATGGTCAGAGGGAGCGGGGGGTGATGGTCAGAGGGAGCGGGGGGTGATGGTAATGTGAGAGGGAGGGGGTGATGGTAATGTGAGAGGGAGGGGGGTGATGGTAATGTGAGAGTGAGGGGGGGGTAATGTGAGAGTGAGGGGGGTAATGTGAGAGTGAGGGGAGTGTGATGGTGAGAGGGAGAGGGGGTGCGATGGTGAGAGGGAGCGATGGTGAGAGGTGGTGGGGTGGTGAGGGTGGTGGGGGGTGAGGGTGAGGGTGGTGGGGGGTGAGGCTGAGGGTGGTGGAGGGTGATGGTGAGGCTGAGGGTGGTGGGGGGTGATGGTGAAGGTGGTGGGGGGTAATGGTGAGGGTGAGGGTGGTGGGGGGGTGATGGTGAGGCTGAGGGTGGTGGGGGTGATGGTGAGGCTGAGGGGGTGAGGCTGAGGGTGGGGGGGGTGAGGCTGATGCTGAGGGTGGTGGGGGGTGATGGTGAGGGTGGGGGGTGAGGCTGAGGGTGGTGGGGGGTGATGGTGAGGGTGGGGGGTGAGGCTGAGGGTGGTGGGGGTGATGGTGAGGGTGGTGGGGGTGAGGCTGAGGGTGGTGGGGGTGAGGGTGGTGGGGGGTGAGGCTGAGGGTGGTGGGGGGTGAGGCTGAGGGTGGTGGGGGTGAGGCTGAGGGTGGTGGAGGGTGATGGTGAGGCTGAGGGTGGTGGGGGTGATGGTGAGGCTGAGGGTGGTGGGGGGTGATGGGGAGGCTGAGGGTGGTGGGGGTGATGGTGAGGGTGGGGGGGTGAGGCTGAGGATGGTGGGGGGTGAGGCTGAGGGTGGTGGGGGGTGATGGTGAGGCTGAGGGTGGTGATGGTGAGGGTGGTGGGGGGTGATGGTGAGGCTGAGGGTGGTGGGGGTGATGGTGAGGGTGGTGGGGGGTGATGGTGAGGGTGGTGGGGGTGATGGTGAGGCTGAGGGTGGTGGGGGGTGATGGTGAGGGTGGTGGGGGTGATGGTGAGGGTGGTGCTCCGCAGAGCTGCAGACCGTGTAGTCTCGCGAGATTTCAGTGTTGCTGTGGTAACCGGCGGCAACGCTCTGATTGGCCAATTCTCGCGAGTCACATGGTCTGCAGCTCTGCACACTGCGGAGCTGCAGACCAGTGTCTGCGATGGTGGCCGGGCAGCCAGGAGGGGCCTCACACCCGGCGGCATACCGGGCAAGCCGCCGGGCCCCGTCCTGGTGTCAGGTCCTCGGTCAGTGACCGAGGACCTGACACACTCTGCCAACAGGCGGTTTAGGCGGCCGCGAGGCCCCCGCCAGCGCGAGCCCTTAGGCGGCCGCCTAAACTGCCTAATTAGAGAGCCGCCTCTGCATCTCAGTTCCTCAGTTTCCAGACACAATCACAGCTCCTTAATTGCTAGGTATATTGCTAATATACTGGTCTGGATACAATCACAGCTCGGTTCTTCAGTTTCTAGAAAGGATCACAGCTCGGTTCTTCAGTTTCTGGATGCAATCACAATTCAGTTATTCAGTTTCTGTACACAACCCATCCTTTCCACCTAGACTGGAGGTTAGAACCTTCCGATTGCTGGTGGGATGCCCACCACCCCAGGTACGTCACCTGGTGAAGAACAGGGAGTTAACGTTCCTTACCTGCCTTGACAGGATGCACCAAAACCACCTTTATGATGCAAATTAGGTATAGATCACTAATCGCTTTCTTCAACTCCATACCACATCTGCTTGGTGACTCAACTTCATTTGAAACACTTTGCACAGAACCCAAACCCATAGTACATGGGATATCACTTTTATAAGCCATTATCAAATGCCAGGCGTACCCAATTTTTGCATTGGCGCTCTCCTACAAACTTTCACAATAGCAGTACTTGATGCTACATTGTGCTATATCCAGAATATTTCAGGAATCAGCCTTAAAAGAATTCTGTCTCGTAGGTATGACTCCCCAGCTCTTACAGAAAACAGATCATAAACAGGATGGATGCTTAAGACACTGAAACACTTTCTGAATGGATCGGCCACCATGAGGCCTGTTTTTGGGTCCAAACTCATAAGGATGTTCAAATGTTCTCATTATAGGGGGAAATGCCTGGCAAGATTCACCTTGGATGTTCTAGGTCTAGAGAGGAGATGGATGTGAGTGTCTGGGAGTCAAACGTGTACCTTACTATGTTTATGTTTTTTGTTTTTTTGTTTTTTTTGTTACCTCTACATATGTTACTGATAATAGAGACCTTCATGTCCTGTTGTGATTCAGGATCCTGCATGTCCTGCTCAAGTCTTGGTTTTGGGATCTGATTAGTTTTGTTTGATTAGTAAAAAAAAAGAACTTAGCTTTTTGTAGCTTTTTGGTTGTAGTATTCCTTTAAAATACACTTTTAGCCATGGCTCAGGGTAAGGGATTTCTTTTGGTCATTGTGACTTGAGGCAAGATATATAACGTATTCTTTCACAGAAACACAATGTAAAAGTCACAATGATACAGGTCAAATGCTGGACCTGCTACCTCCAAATGTCATCGCTTGCCAGAGAGAACAATTTATAATGCTCAGGCCAGAATACATATACTCTAAAGAAAACCAGCCTGTAAAATCATATATCATATCTCAAAAACACGTAGCAGCAATCTTCAAAGCATTTGCTGATAGTTTATTATACTTAGTTTAATGTATATACTTAATCACAATAAGGTGAGGTTGGATTTTATTGTATTTGCGTTTATAAAGCAAACAAAATACAAATATTCTAAAACAGTAAAACAGCAACTTAAAGGGCCACTCCACACTCATAAAGCACTTCGGAGTATCTAATTTAAAAGGCACTTTATAAAAGTGCGGATTTCTATAAGAAATCTACACTTGTATAAATAATTAATGAAATTGCCTCCTGACTGTCAATCAGACCGCCAGGGAGGCATGTCCCGACTTCCTTTAGCTCTCCTGAGCTAATCGAAGGGTCAGGTGCTCTAGTTGAGCATAGAGTACGAATATTCTGATATCCAGAAATTGAATATACAGAAAGAAGAGGGAATAAGACAAAAATAGGAAGAGCTCTGAAACTGGAAAAATATAGGAATTCACCAAAACCTATAGAAACAATACGAATTATGTGTTGCACTATATACACTGCTAAAAAAAATAAAGGGAACACAAACGTAACACATCCTAGATCTGAATTAATTAAATATTCTTCTGAAATTCGTTGTTCTTTACATAGTTGAATGTGCTGACAACAAAATCACACAAAAATTAAAAAATGGAAATCAAATTTTTCAACCCATGGAGGTCTGGATTTGGAGTCACATTTAAAATTAAAGTGGAAAAACACACTAGAGGCTGATCCAACTTTGATGTAATGTCCTTAACCCCTTAAGGACCAAACTTCTGGAATAAAAGGGAATCATGACATGTCACACATGTCATGTGTCCTTAAGGGGTTAAAACAAGTCAAAATGAGGCTCAGTAGTGCGTGTGGCCTCCATGTGCCTGTATGACCTCCCTACAACGCCTGTGCATGCTCCTGATGAGGTCTCCTGAGGGATCTCCTCCCAGACCTGGACTAAAGCATCTGCTAACTCCTGGACAGTCTGTGGTGCAATGACGTTGGTGGATGGTGTGATACATGATGTCCCAGATGTGCTCAGTTGGATTCAGGTCTGGGGAATGGGCAGGCCAGTTCATAGCATTAATGCTTTCGTCTTGCAGGAACTGCTGACACACTCCAGCCACATGAGGTCTAGCATTGCCTTGCATTAGGAGGAACCCAGGGCCAACCGCACCAGCATATGGTCTCACAAGGGGTCTGAGGATCTCATCTCGGTATCTAATGGCAGTCAGGCTACATCTGGTGAGCACATGGAGGGCTGTGCGGCCCCCCCAAAGAAATGCCACCCCACACAATTACTGACCCACTGCCAAACCGGTCATGCTGGAGGATGTTGCAGGCAGCAGAACGTTCTCCACGGCGCTCCAGCCTCTGTCACGTCTGTCACATGTGCTCAGTGTGAACCTGCTTTCATCTGTGAAGAGCACAGGGTGCCAGTGGCGAATTTGCCAATCTTGGTGTTCTCTGGCAAATGCCAAACGTCCTGCACGGTGTTGGGCTGTAAGCACAACCCCCACCTGTTGACGTCGGGCCCTCATACCACCCTCATGGAGTCTGTTTCTGACCGTTTGAGCAGACACATGCACATTTGTGGCCTACTGGAGGTCATTTTGCAGGGCCCTGGCAGTGCTCCTCCTGTACCTCCTTGCACAAAGGCGGAGGTAGCGGTCCTGCTGCTGGGTTGTTGCCCTCCTACGGCCTCCTCCACATCTCCTGATGTACTGGCCTGTCTCCTGGTAGTGCTTCCATACTCTGGACACTACGCTGACAGACACAGCAAACCTTCTTGCCACAGCTTGCATTGATGTGCCATCCTGGATGAGCTGCACTACCTGAGCCACTTGTGTGGGTTGTAGACTCCGTCTCATGCTACCACTAGAGCGAAAGCACTGCCAGCAGGGCCGGCCTTAGGCATTTGGGCGCCCTGTGCAAAAAATCTTCACAGCGCCCTCCCCTCCCCCCCACTCCTTACCCCTTCCCACACACCCTGTCACACACACACACAGGCAGACAGCCACACACACACACAGGCAGACAGCCACACACACAGCCACACACAAACACACAGGCAGACAGCCAAACACACAGAGGCAAACAGCCACACACACACACACACAGACAAACAGTCAAACACACACAGACAAACAGTCAAACACACACTGTCAGACAGCCACACACACACAGTCACACACAGACAGACACACACACACACACACACTGGCAGACAGTCACACACACGCGCAGACAGTCACACACACACGCGCAGACAGTCACATACACGCGCAGACAGTCTCACACACACACGCGCAGACAGTCACACACACGCGCAGACAGTCACACACACGCGCAGACAGTCTCACACACACACACGCAGACAGTCTCACACACACGCGCAGACAGTCTCACACACACACACACACAAACATAGGCAAACAGTCACACACACACAGGCAGACAGCCACACACACACAGTCAGACACACACACTCACTAACAGACAAACACACTCACAGACACACACTAACAGACACACACTAACAGACACAGACACACACTAACATACACAGACACACACTAACATACACACACACACACACTAACAGACACAGACACACACACTAACAGACACAGACACACACTAACATACAAAGACACACACTAACATACACACACACACACACACTAACATACGCAGGCACACACTAACATACACAGACACACACACTAACATACACACACACACACACACTCACCCACATTAACACATTTGTTTTAAATTTATTTAGACACCCCCCCAGCCTCCTTACCTTTGTGAATGCTGGCGGGGGGGGGGGGTCTCTTCCTACCTGGTGGTCCAGTGGCTGCTGGGCTGGGCTGGGCTGGGCGGGCAGGCTGCTGGCGAGGGAGAACTTCCTCTGAGCTGTTTGCTCAGCTCCCTCGCGCGCCGCAGAGTGAGGCTGGGAGCCGGAATATGACGTCATATTCCGGCTCCCAGCCTCACTCTGCGGCGCGCGAGGGAGCTGAGCATACAGCTCAGAGGAAGTGCTCCCTCACCAGCCGCCCGCCAGCGCCGCCCAGCAGCCCGGCATGTCTGTTAGCCGCAAGGCTAACAAGACATTTGCCTTGGGCATTTGGGGCGGCTTTTTTTGCCGCCCCCTGGAAAATGCCGCCCAAGGCAAATGCCTTGTTAGCATTGCGGCTAACAGACATGCCGTGTGAGCTATGCGGCCGCAGGGCGCCCCCTGCACCATGGCGCCCTGTGCGGCCGCACAGCTCGCACACCCCTAAGGCCGGCCCTGACTGCCAGCATTAAAAAGTGACCAAAACATCAGCCAGGAAGCATAGGAACTGAGAAGTGGTCTGTGGTCACCACCTGCAGAACCACTCCTTTATTGGGGGTGTCTTGCTAATTGCCTATAATTGCCACCTGTTGTCTATCCCATTTGCACAACAGCATGTGAAATTGATTGTCACTCAGTGTTGCTTCCTATGTGGACAGTTTGATTTCACAGAAGTGTGATTGACTTTGAGTTACATTGTGTTGTTTAAGTGTTCCCTTTATTTTTTTTGAGCAGTGTAAAACAGTGCAAAGTGTCCAGGAGCTAATTAATAGAATGGATGAATATTAAATAAAAATGTGATATAATCTTAGGTGCCAATATAGTTATAAAAACATAAATATGTTCTGTTGTAATGCCCAAATGTAATATATGGTATAGGTATCCTTATCCCTGATTAAGAAAACAACACAGGGTAAATGGAACCAGTACCAAATAATGTACTTTTATAAGAATAAAAGAATAAAAGATGTCCACTTCTGATAAAGCAAACCAGTATGTGGAACTGGTTGCTATAAAGCAATATGCAAAAAAGTATATAGCTAAAACCACTTTAAAAGTGAGGGAAACAACTGGGAGTATAAATAAAAAACAGTTTATTATCAAAATATTAAAAATAAAGGTAAAAGTAAATGTGCAATCTAATAACCAGTCTATTGAGGGTTAAAATGGCAAGAAAACCTTGGATGAGGATGCTGTTAGTAGTTCTGTCCTCTGAATCCTGATCGCTAGTGAGGACGGCGTGCGTGCCACAATGCGTTCCACTGCGGACCTCACTCCGAGGGGTGAGCACGGTTCGCTAGATGATACTTGCAATCGGGATGGAATCCTAAGTGGATGGATATTCTTGCTGTTGTACCCTGGCTGGCAATAGCTGTGTTTCGTCTGATCCTTATCTTTGCTTTACTTTGTCTAACGCGTTTCGTAGGGGTAGAGCCCTACGTCATCAGAGACTGTATCTAGTTGAGCATGCCTGCCTACTCCCTGCATATCCTTTTTCTTTATCTGATCAGAGTATGGTGCGTGTGCATGGGGTGACTGTTTCAAAGGCTTCTCTGCGAGAATGTTAGTCTCTTGGGAGGGCTTTCTAAAGATGCGGTTCATAAGATCTTGAAGTTTTGTGAGCTCTTTTAAGATATACCCACAATGAATATATGCATGAAAAATGCATGCATGCATTGGAGGTATATCGACTAAACAGAGATTTTAGTGTTTTTGCCCATTTAGACAGTGTAGTGTCCCTTTAAGTACAACAATGAGGCCTCTATTAACTAACATGTTGGTAAGTATGAGATTAAGAGAGAGGAATTAAACATGGATTGGGTGAGCTTGAGATAAATCAATTGTTGGTTTTATGTTTGACAGACATTTAGAGTTAAAAGAATTTTCAGGTTGAAAAGTCAAAAGTAAAATTTCACCTACTAATGGCGAAAGTAGCTAATATTATTTCCTATATGGCACTTTGACTCCCACTAATCTTGTGCAGTGGTCATCAGAGGCGGCTCTCTAATTAGGCGATGTAGGCGTCCGCCTAAGGCTTTGCGTTGCCTGGGGCCTCGCGGCAGCCTAAATCGCCTTAGGGCAGACTGACATGTCGGGTACTCGGTCTATGAAAGTATGCAGTATGTTAATTACCCTTTATATACAACAGGATGATTAAGAGTAAGATTTCATTATTATAAAGGTAACAAGGTCACTGACAGTAACATTTCACCAGAATAAGTATAAAAACATCAAGAAAAGTAGTATTTTACTAAATGGCACTAAAACCAAAGTAGGCGGATCTGCTTCCCTTTAAACATGTCAGGGTACCTGAAGTCTCTACCTCCGAGAGAGGTAGAGACTTAGACGTTCATCCGTCCGGACGGGCTGTTTCCTCTGTTCCTCGCGGTCCATCCGGTCACGTAAACGCCGGCCGCGAGGGATTCACTTCCTTTTCTAGCATGACGTCCGGAAACCGACGTCATGACGCCAACCCGGAACGACCTGTCACTCAATCCTTCAGAGACTAATCAGGACTCGTCGGAGGCGTGTCTACCCTTCCGAGCCAGGGTATTTAAACTTGCTTCTCCCATTTGCTCATTGCCCTGTCGTGGTTCTAGTCTGCCTAGTCACACAGTGCTCTTGTATTTCTGTTATCCCTTTGGTTCTGACCCGGCTTGTTTGACTTACTCGGTTTATCTCTGTTACCCTTGACCCGGCTTGTTCCTCGCTTACCTGTCTTCTCGTTCCCTCGACCTCGGCTTGTCTTTGACTATTCTCTATATTCTCCGTACGTTAGTCCGGCCATTCTATGGTCCGGTATACGTATCCTGTACCTGTTTGTACTCTGCGTGTTGGATCCCTGTCCCGATCCTGACATTACGACAGGGCCAATGGATCCTGCAAGTACAAACAGTCAGCTTGGTCCTTCTGATCCTAGGTTCGAAGCCATGGAGCACAGAATGGATCAGATGGCACTAGCACTACAGGCGTTATTGTCTCGTGCTAATAACCCGCCAGAGGAGACGCGTACTACTTCTATTTCTCCTGTGAGCTCAGGCCTAGAGGTAGCCACTGTAGGTGCCTCTTCTCGTATTACACCACCAGTACGTTATGGCGGCTCACCTGAGAAGTGTCGTGGTTTCCTTAACCAGATCAGTATCCACTTTGAATTACAACCTCGCTCCTATCCTACAGATAGGGCGAAGGTTGGATTTATTATCACCTTACTCATTGAGAAAGCTCTGAGATGGGCCAACCCATTATGGGAGAATGATAACCCTTTGGGATATAATTATAATGCCTTTGTAGCTGCCTTTAGAAGAACTTTTGACCCCCCTGGTAGAAAGGTCAATGCAGCTAGATTACTGTTGCGCCTGAGACAAGAGAACCGAACTCTTGTGGATTATGCACTAGAGTTCAGGTCTTTGGCGGCAGAAGTTAAGTGGAACGAGCAGGCATATATAGATGTATTTTTGAATGGGCTATCAGATGTAATCCTCGACGAGGTTGCTACTAGAGAGCTTCCTGAAAATTTGGAGGATTTAATTTCATTCATTTCTCGTATTGATGAGCGTTTAAGAGAGAGACAGAACACTCGAGAGAGGAACCTTAGACCTTCATTTAAATTAGCTCCCGCATTTCAAAGTCCTGATTCCACTACCTCACTATGTCCTGAACCTATGCAGATAGGCAATACTCGCCTCTCAGAGGAGGAGAGGCAGTACAGGAGAAGGGAGGGATTATGCATGTATTGTGGAGTCAGAGGTCACCTACGCCTGAATTGTCCTAATCGTCCGGGAAACGCTCGCACCTAAGTTTCTCTAGAGGACAGGTCTTGGGTGTTTCTATTTTGTCCTCTACGCATAATTATAAAGATCACAGGCTTCTGCTACCAGTTTCTCTAACTTGGGAAAGGGGAGTACTAAAGACCATGGCTTTGATAGATTCCGGTGCTGCTGAGAATTTTATCAATCAAGCCTTTGCTACTAAACACACTATCCCATCCCAGTTAAGGGATACACCCTTGGCCGTTGAGGCCATAGATGGTAGACCTTTACTTGAGCCTGTTATCTCTCGTGAGACCATCCCAGTTAGCTTAACTGTTGGTATCTTACACGAGGAAAACTTATCGCTTATGCTTATTTCATCCCCTTCTGTTCCCATAGTCCTGGGTTACCCATGGTTAAAAAGACATAACCCTATTATTGATTGGGAGTTAGGGGAGATACTCTCATGGGGCCAGGGTTGCCAGGAGAATTGTTTACGGAGGGTTTCCCCATTGGGTGTAATTAACACACCAGGTAGTTCTACCCAGTCTACAGAGATACAGATACCGTCCCTGTACCTAGACTTAAAAGCAGTATTCGACAAAAAGAATGCTGATACTCTACCTCCACACAGGACCTTTGATTGTAAAATTAACTTACTACCTGGTACCATGCCTCCGAGGGGCAATGTATACCCCCTATCCACTAAGGAGAATTCAGTTCTAGAGGAGTATATTCGGGAGAATCTAGACAAGGGATTCATTAGGAGATCTTCTTCTCCTGCCGGGGCTGGTTTTTTTTTGTTAAAAAGAAGGATGGTTCACTAAGACCTTGCATTGATTACCGAGGTTTGAATAAGATAACCATCAGAAATGCCTATCCGATTCCCTTGATTACCGAGCTGTTTGATCGTCTGAAAGGCTCTAAAATTTTCACCAAGTTGGACCTCAGAGGGGCATATAACTTGGTGAGAATCCAGCAAGGACACGAGTGGAAGACAGCGTTCAATACCCGTTATGGGCATTATGAATACACGGTCATGCCTTTTGGTCTTTGTAACGCACCTGCAGTATTTCAGGATTTGATTAATGAGGTTCTTAGGGAATTTGGCCTTAGGCATTTGGGCGCCCTGTGCAAAAAATCTTCACAGCGCCCTCCCCTCCCCCCCCACTCCTTACCCCTTCCCACACACCCTGTCACACACACACACAGGCAGACAGCCACACACACACACAGGCAGACAGCCACACACACAGCCACACACAAACACACAGGCAGACAGCCAAACACACAGAGGCAAACAGCCACACACACACACACACAGACAAACAGTCAAACACACACAGACAAACAGTCAAACACACACTGTCAGACAGCCACACACACACAGTCACACACAGACAGACACACACACACACACACACTGGCAGACAGTCACACACACGCGCAGACAGTCACACACACACGCGCAGACAGTCACATACACGCGCAGACAGTCTCACACACACACGCGCAGACAGTCACACACACGCGCAGACAGTCACACACACGCGCAGACAGTCTCACACACACACGCGCAGACAGTCTCACACACACGCGCAGACAGTCTCACACACACACACACACAAACATAGGCAAACAGTCACACACACACAGGCAGACAGCCACACACACACAGTCAGACACACACACTCACTAACAGACAAACACACTCACAGACACACACTAACAGACACACACTAACAGACACAGACACACACTAACATACACAGACACACACTAACATACACACACACACACACTAACAGACACAGACACACACACTAACAGACACAGACACACACTAACATACAAAGACACACACTAACATACACACACACACACACACTAACATACGCAGGCACACACTAACATACACAGACACACACACTAACATACACACACACACACACACTCACCCACATTAACACATTTGTTTTAAATTTATTTAGACACCCCCCCAGCCTCCTTACCTTTGTGAATGCTGGCGGGGGGGGGGGGTCTCTTCCTACCTGGTGGTCCAGTGGCTGCTGGGCTGGGCTGGGCTGGGCGGGCAGGCTGCTGGCGAGGGAGAACTTCCTCTGAGCTGTTTGCTCAGCTCCCTCGCGCGCCGCAGAGTGAGGCTGGGAGCCGGAATATGACGTCATATTCCGGCTCCCAGCCTCACTCTGCGGCGCGCGAGGGAGCTGAGCATACAGCTCAGAGGAAGTGCTCCCTCACCAGCCGCCCGCCAGCGCCGCCCAGCAGCCCGGCATGTCTGTTAGCCGCAAGGCTAACAAGACATTTGCCTTGGGCATTTGGGGCGGCTTTTTTTGCCGCCCCCTGGAAAATGCCGCCCAAGGCAAATGCCTTGTTAGCATTGCGGCTAACAGACATGCCGTGTGAGCTATGCGGCCGCAGGGCGCCCCCTGCACCATGGCGCCCTGTGCGGCCGCACAGCTCGCACACCCCTAAGGCCGGCCCTGACTGCCAGCATTAAAAAGTGACCAAAACATCAGCCAGGAAGCATAGGAACTGAGAAGTGGTCTGTGGTCACCACCTGCAGAACCACTCCTTTATTGGGGGTGTCTTGCTAATTGCCTATAATTGCCACCTGTTGTCTATCCCATTTGCACAACAGCATGTGAAATTGATTGTCACTCAGTGTTGCTTCCTATGTGGACAGTTTGATTTCACAGAAGTGTGATTGACTTTGAGTTACATTGTGTTGTTTAAGTGTTCCCTTTATTTTTTTTGAGCAGTGTAAAACAGTGCAAAGTGTCCAGGAGCTAATTAATAGAATGGATGAATATTAAATAAAAATGTGATATAATCTTAGGTGCCAATATAGTTATAAAAACATAAATATGTTCTGTTGTAATGCCCAAATGTAATATATGGTATAGGTATCCTTATCCCTGATTAAGAAAACAACACAGGGTAAATGGAACCAGTACCAAATAATGTACTTTTATAAGAATAAAAGAATAAAAGATGTCCACTTCTGATAAAGCAAACCAGTATGTGGAACTGGTTGCTATAAAGCAATATGCAAAAAAGTATATAGCTAAAACCACTTTAAAAGTGAGGGAAACAACTGGGAGTATAAATAAAAAACAGTTTATTATCAAAATATTAAAAATAAAGGTAAAAGTAAATGTGCAATCTAATAACCAGTCTATTGAGGGTTAAAATGGCAAGAAAACCTTGGATGAGGATGCTGTTAGTAGTTCTGTCCTCTGAATCCTGATCGCTAGTGAGGACGGCGTGCGTGCCACAATGCGTTCCACTGCGGACCTCACTCCGAGGGGTGAGCACGGTTCGCTAGATGATACTTGCAATCGGGATGGAATCCTAAGTGGATGGATATTCTTGCTGTTGTACCCTGGCTGGCAATAGCTGTGTTTCGTCTGATCCTTATCTTTGCTTTACTTTGTCTAACGCGTTTCGTAGGGGTAGAGCCCTACGTCATCAGAGACTGTATCTAGTTGAGCATGCCTGCCTACTCCCTGCATATCCTTTTTCTTTATCTGATCAGAGTATGGTGCGTGTGCATGGGGTGACTGTTTCAAAGGCTTCTCTGCGAGAATGTTAGTCTCTTGGGAGGGCTTTCTAAAGATGCGGTTCATAAGATCTTGAAGTTTTGTGAGCTCTTTTAAGATATACCCACAATGAATATATGCATGAAAAATGCATGCATGCATTGGAGGTATATCGACTAAACAGAGATTTTAGTGTTTTTGCCCATTTAGACAGTGTAGTGTCCCTTTAAGTACAACAATGAGGCCTCTATTAACTAACATGTTGGTAAGTATGAGATTAAGAGAGAGGAATTAAACATGGATTGGGTGAGCTTGAGATAAATCAATTGTTGGTTTTATGTTTGACAGACATTTAGAGTTAAAAGAATTTTCAGGTTGAAAAGTCAAAAGTAAAATTTCACCTACTAATGGCGAAAGTAGCTAATATTATTTCCTATATGGCACTTTGACTCCCACTAATCTTGTGCAGTGGTCATCAGAGGCGGCTCTCTAATTAGGCGATGTAGGCGTCCGCCTAAGGCTTTGCGTTGCCTGGGGCCTCGCGGCAGCCTAAATCGCCTTAGGGCAGACTGACATGTCGGGTACTCGGTCTATGAAAGTATGCAGTATGTTAATTACCCTTTATATACAACAGGATGATTAAGAGTAAGATTTCATTATTATAAAGGTAACAAGGTCACTGACAGTAACATTTCACCAGAATAAGTATAAAAACATCAAGAAAAGTAGTATTTTACTAAATGGCACTAAAACCAAAGTAGGCGGATCTGCTTCCCTTTAAACATGTCAGGGTACCTGAAGTCTCTACCTCCGAGAGAGGTAGAGACTTAGACGTTCATCCGTCCGGACGGGCTGTTTCCTCTGTTCCTCGCGGTCCATCCGGTCACGTAAACGCCGGCCGCGAGGGATTCACTTCCTTTTCTAGCATGACGTCCGGAAACCGACGTCATGACGCCAACCCGGAACGACCTGTCACTCAATCCTTCAGAGACTAATCAGGACTCGTCGGAGGCGTGTCTACCCTTCCGAGCCAGGGTATTTAAACCTGCTTCTCCCATTTGCTCATTGCCCTGTCGTGGTTCTAGTCTGCCTAGTCACACAGTGCTCTTGTATTTCTGTTATCCCTTTGGTTCTGACCCGGCTTGTTTGACTTACTCGGTTTATCTCTGTTACCCTTGACCCGGCTTGTTCCTCGCTTACCTGTCTTCTCGTTCCCTCGACCTCGGCTTGTCTTTGACTATTCTCTATATTCTCCGTACGTTAGTCCGGCCATTCTATGGTCCGGTATACGTATCCTGTACCTGTTTGTACTCTGCGTGTTGGATCCCTGTCCCGATCCTGACATTACGACAGGGCCAATGGATCCTGCAAGTACAAACAGTCAGCTTGGTCCTTCTGATCCTAGGTTCGAAGCCATGGAGCACAGAATGGATCAGATGGCACTAGCACTACAGGCGTTATTGTCTCGTGCTAATAACCCGCCAGAGGAGACGCGTACTACTTCTATTTCTCCTGTGAGCTCAGGCCTAGAGGTAGCCACTGTAGGTGCCTCTTCTCGTATTACACCACCAGTACGTTATGGCGGCTCACCTGAGAAGTGTCGTGGTTTCCTTAACCAGATCAGTATCCACTTTGAATTACAACCTCGCTCCTATCCTACAGATAGGGCGAAGGTTGGATTTATTATCACCTTACTCATTGAGAAAGCTCTGAGATGGGCCAACCCTTTATGGGAGAATGATAACCCTTTGGGATATAATTATAATGCCTTTGTAGCTGCCTTTAGAAGAACTTTTGACCCCCCTGGTAGAAAGGTCAATGCAGCTAGATTACTGTTGCGCCTGAGACAAGAGAACCGAACTCTTGTGGATTATGCACTAGAGTTCAGGTCTTTGGCGGCAGAAGTTAAGTGGAACGAGCAGGCATATATAGATGTATTTTTGAATGGGCTATCAGATGTAATCCTCGACGAGGTTGCTACTAGAGAGCTTCCTGAAAATTTGGAGGATTTAATTTCATTCATTTCTCGTATTGATGAGCGTTTAAGAGAGAGACAGAACACTCGAGAGAGGAACCTTAGACCTTCATTTAAATTAGCTCCCGCATTTCAAAGTCCTGATTCCACTACCTCACTATGTCCTGAACCTATGCAGATAGGCAATACTCGCCTCTCAGAGGAGGAGAGGCAGTACAGGAGAAGGGAGGGATTATGCATGTATTGTGGAGTCAGAGGTCACCTACGCCTGAATTGTCCTAATCGTCCGGGAAACGCTCGCACCTAAGTTTCTCTAGAGGACAGGTCTTGGGTGTTTCTATTTTGTCCTCTACGCATAATTATAAAGATCACAGGCTTCTGCTACCAGTTTCTCTAACTTGGGAAAGGGGAGTACTAAAGACCATGGCTTTGATAGATTCCGGTGCTGCTGAGAATTTTATCAATCAAGCCTTTGCTACTAAACACACTATCCCATCCCAGTTAAGGGATACACCCTTGGCCGTTGAGGCCATAGATGGTAGACCTTTACTTGAGCCTGTTATCTCTCGTGAGACCATCCCAGTTAGCTTAACTGTTGGTATCTTACACGAGGAAAACTTATCGCTTATGCTTATTTCATCCCCTTCTGTTCCCATAGTCCTGGGTTACCCATGGTTAAAAAGACATAACCCTATTATTGATTGGGAGTTAGGGGAGATACTCTCATGGGGCCAGGGTTGCCAGGAGAATTGTTTACGGAGGGTTTCCCCATTGGGTGTAATTAACACACCAGGTAGTTCTACCCAGTCTACAGAGATACAGATACCGTCCCTGTACCTAGACTTAAAAGCAGTATTCGACAAAAAGAATGCTGATACTCTACCTCCACACAGGACCTTTGATTGTAAAATTAACTTACTACCTGGTACCATGCCTCCGAGGGGCAATGTATACCCCCTATCCACTAAGGAGAATTCAGTTCTAGAGGAGTATATTCGGGAGAATCTAGACAAGGGATTCATTAGGAGATCTTCTTCTCCTGCCGGGGCTGGTTTTTTTTTGTTAAAAAGAAGGATGGTTCACTAAGACCTTGCATTGATTACCGAGGTTTGAATAAGATAACCATCAGAAATGCCTATCCGATTCCCTTGATTACCGAGCTGTTTGATCGTCTGAAAGGCTCTAAAATTTTCACCAAGTTGGACCTCAGAGGGGCATATAACTTGGTGAGAATCCAGCAAGGACACGAGTGGAAGACAGCGTTCAATACCCGTTATGGGCATTATGAATACACGGTCATGCCTTTTGGTCTTTGTAACGCACCTGCAGTATTTCAGGATTTGATTAATGAGGTTCTTAGGGAATTTCAACATGATTGTGTTATTGTATACCTGGATGACATACTGATACACTCTAGAGAGGTTGAGACCCACCACAGACAGGTCAGAAAGGTATTACACAAACTCCTGCAACATGGCTTATACTGTAAATTGGAGAAATGTAGCTTTGACCAGTCTCAGATAGACTTTCTTGGATACGTGATTTCTGGGGAAGGCTTTAAGATGGACCCTGACAAACTCCAGTCCATTTTAGAATGGCCTTTGCCTAAGGGACTCAAGGCTATTCAGAGGTTTATTGGTTTCTCCAATTATTATAGGCGCTTCATTAAGGGATACTCTTCTATTATTGCACCTATTACCAATATGACCAGACAGGGGGCTGACACTAAGACTTGGTCTAATGAAGCTCTCGCTGCTTTCAAGACTCTCAAGGATCTTTTTGCTTCTGCTACAATTCTAGTCCATCCTGATACGACTCTGCCGTTCCTACTCGAGGTCGATGCCTCTGAGACAGGCGTAGGGGCTGTTCTGTCGCAAAGGTTAGGGGTGGATAAACCACTACACCCTTGTGGTTTTTTTTCTAAGAAACTGTCTGGCCCTGAGAGTAGATATGACATTGGCGACAGGGAACTCTTAGCGGTCATTATGGCCTTAAAGGAGTGGAGACATTTATTGGAGGGGACCTTACATCCTGTTACTATTTTAACGGATCACAAGAACTTGTCTTATATTGGGGAAGCTAAGCGACTGTCCGCCAGACAAGCTCGTTGGTCCTTATTCCTGACCCACTTCAATTATGTGCTTACTTATAGACCTGGTTCTAAGAACTCCAAAGCCGATGCTTTGTCTCGCCAATATGAACCTTCTACTATATCTGAACCGGTTCTTTCCTCTATAGTTCCGAAATGCAATATTGTCGCCAACACGAATCTCAGGATTCACTCTCCGTTACTTGCCGAGATCATTAAACTGCAACATCTAGCTCCTAAACAGACTCCTGAAGGTCGACGTTTCGTTCCTCCTGTTCTACAACTGGAACTCTTGCAATGTTTCCACAACAGCAAGGTGGCTGGACATCCTGGTATTCGCAAGACATGTGCTTTGATCTCTAAGGACTTCTGGTGGCCTGATTTACGGAAGGATATTAAAGATTTCATCGGTGCATGTGAGGTTTGTACTAAGACCAAGCAACCTCATACCCTTCCCTGTGGATTTCTGCACCCCTTAGAGGTTCCAGAGAAGCCATGGTCCTGTTTGGCTATGGACTTTATTGTCGATTTACCTATCTCTAAAAAACAGACTGTTATCCTCACCGTGGTTGACAGATTCACCAAGATGGCTCACTTCGTTCCGCTGCCTAAACTCCCGTCTTCTCCCGAATTTGCGGAGATATTCGCAAGGGAGATTTTTCGATTACATGGGACACCCTCTCAAATTGTATCTGACAGAGGTTCCCAATTTGTTTCCCGTTTTTGGAGGTCCTTCTGCTCTCAACTGGGTATCAAATTGAATTTCTCTTCTGCCTATCATCCTCAGTCTAACGGAGCTGCTGAACGCACCAACCAAAAGATTGAACAATATTTACGTTGTTTTGTTTCCGAACACCAGGACGATTGGGTTGGTTTGATTCCTTGGGCGGAGTTTGCACACAACAATCTCGTTTGTGATTCTACTCGTTCAAGCCCCTTCTTCATGAATTATGGCTTTCATCCATCTATTCTCCCTTCGGCTTCTTCTTCCCAGGGGGTGCCGTCGGTTGATGTTCATGTTGCCAATTTGAGGAAGTTGTGGGATCAGACTCGACAGATTCTTCTGCACAATTCTATGCTGGTTAAGAAACATGCTGATAAACGTAGAAGGGCGGCTCCGGTGTTTGTTCCAGGTGATAGAGTATGGTTGAGTACAAGAAACATCCGTTTAAAAGTGCCTTCCATGAAGTTCGCTCCTCGTTATATTGGACCTTACAGGGTGCTAACTCGCATTAACCCAGTTGCGTATCGTCTAGCTCTTCCAACTGCCTTACGCATCCCTAACTCATTTCATGTTTCATTGTTGAAACCACTAGTCTGTAACAGATTTTCCTCCACATCATCCTCTCCTCGCTCTGTTCAGGTAGAGGGTCAGGAGGAGTATGAGGTTAACTCTATTATCGATTCTCGAATCTCCCGGGGGAGAGTACAATATCTGGTCGATTGGAAGGGGTATGGTCCTGAGGAGAGGAGTTGGGTACCTCAGGAGGATGTTCATGCTCCTCGTCTCCGCAGGGCGTTTCACTCCCGCTTCCCATCTCGTCCCGGTTCCTTCCACCCGGTGGGCGTATCTGAGAGGGGGGGTACTGTCAGGGTACCTGAAGTCTCTACCTCCGAGAGAGGTAGAGACTTAGACGTTCATCCGTCCGGACGGGCTGTTTCCTCTGTTCCTCGCGGTCCATCCGGTCACGTAAACGCCGGCCGCGAGGGATTCACTTCCTTTTCTAGCATGACGTCCGGAAACCGACGTCATGACGCCAACCCGGAACGACCTGTCACTCAATCCTTCAGAGACTAATCAGGACTCGTCGGAGGCGTGTCTACCCTTCCGAGCCAGGGTATTTAAACTTGCTTCTCCCATTTGCTCATTGCCCTGTCGTGGTTCTAGTCTGCCTAGTCACACAGTGCTCTTGTATTTCTGTTATCCCTTTGGTTCTGACCCGGCTTGTTTGACTTACTCGGTTTATCTCTGTTACCCTTGACCCGGCTTGTTCCTTGCTTACCTGTTTTCTCGTTCCCTTGACCTCGGCTTGTCTTTGACTATTCTCTATATTCTCCGTACGTTAGTCCGGCCATTCTAAGGTCCGGTATACGTATCCTGTACCTGTTTGTACTCTGCGTGTTGGATCCCTGTCCCGATCCTGACAAAACAGGGTAAAATCTGGTTTTGCAGGACCTGGGTTCCTTTGTGCTCTTTGCAGAAATAGTGAAGGCGTTATAAAAAACATATTACATAATTATAAACAACATCTATTACACAGGACGCGTTTCACCAAATTGGCTTCCTCAGCTCGAAAAAATGTTCATGAGGCATTATGGACTCCTTCCTGCTTTTATATCCTGTTAATTGTGGCTTTAGGCTTTCATTTTTCGCGGGCAATCTCCATGGTAACGGAGATGCCCTGTGTTTCAAGCCTCCTTTTCGTCCGGTTACTTCCGGGTATGATCACTTCCGGTTTCGGCTAGTTTTGTGTCGTGCGTTCCACCGTGCGTTCCACCTTATGGCTGCATTTCTACTGTCCTATGCCATATTAAGAGCTGTATTCCTCGAAAAATAGTTAATAGTGGGTCAGAAGGGAGCAGTTGTTCCACTAAATCATACAGTGACTTATACCACACCAGTACAAAAATATATCTATGAACATATATAGAAAAAAGAAATTTAACATTTCTACTTGTATTGTGAACACTTAAAGAGACATACAGATAATTGAAAAATATGGAACATTTAGTTAATAGATAGGTAAAAGGGATATATATATATATCATATATCAATGAATAAGTATATGTATAGTATTTATGTGAAAGTAGTATTATACACACACAACTTTATATAAACTCTTGCTTTATATAACTCTTGCTGGAATAAATAGACCCCACAAAGTGAAAACAAATAAAATCTAAAAAAGAGTAGTAAAATATGTATATATTGGTGGGAAGATAAAAAAGAAACTTATGGGAGACCATTTAATAGATGCTAGAGCTTACTAATGTAAAAAGGGAAAAAAGGGGATAAAAGGGAGGATAGATAAAATTAATCCGTTAAAAAGTGGCACATTTCAAAATCAGAATTTAAACCATTTGGGATGAGGCTGTTCAATTTAAAAATCCATTCCATTTCTACTTTACTAAGTTTTGAATTAAAATTACCTCCTCTCCAATCTTTGGATATCTTATTAATTCCCAGAAATATGGTCCATTTTATCTCACAATTATGATGAATTTTATAGTGTAATGACACACTGTGTTTTTCAAAGCCCTTGTTAATATTTCGACCATGTTCTTCTATTCTTAAATGTAAAGCTCTTGTAGTCTTACCTATATAGTTTAGCCCACATGGGCATTGTATGAGGTAGATGAGGTTTTTTGAATAGCACGTTATAAATTCTTTAATCGGATATTCCTGTCCTTCAGTGCATTTGAATTTCTTTATGTGTCTTTTTTATTTTCAGTTCTTTTGCAGGCTAGGCACATCCCACATCCAAAAAAAACTTTTTCTGTATTTAAAAAGGTGGTTTTAGTCTTTGGTTTTTCTTTTATAAAACTGGAAGTTAGAGATTTCCTTAAGTTATTAACTCCTCTGTGTATGAAGCGGGGTTTTTCTGGGAGACAAATCTTTAACCCCTTAAGGACACATGACGTGTGTGACACGTCATGATTCCCTTTTATTCCAGAAGTTTGGTCCTTAAGGGGTTAAAGCCGGATCTTGGAGGAGGATGTGCCAGTATTTAGACACAATCATTCGCACTTTATAGTTATTCGAGCTGAATGTACATATGAATGCAGTTTCCTTATTAACATTTCCCTCTTTCTCTTTATATTGAACAATACTGGTTCTCTCTATTTCTTTAATCTCCTGTCTAGAAATCTCTAGTTTAGTTCCTTCATACCCCTTTTCTATAAAATCTGATTTAATTTTGTTAGACTGAATTTCAAACATTTCCACATCCGTGCAATTCCTCCTTATTCTAAGGAATTGCCCCTTAGGCGCATTTTCCAACCATGGAAGGACGTGACAGCTGTCTCTTCCTATGAAGCTATTTGCTTCAACAGTTTTAAAATGTTTTTTAGTTTTAATACAATTATTTTCTATATAAATATGTAGGTCTAAAAAAATAACTTATTTTTTGCTCCAATTACTAGTGAGTTGGATCCCCCATGTGTTGGAGTTTAGAGTATTTAAAAAACTGGATAAGTCCTCTTCCTGTCCTTCCCATATGAAAAAAATATCATCTATTTAACGGCCATAGGTAACCAAGTTCTCCACCCAGTCACGCTGTCCATAAATAAAGTGGTCTTCCCAGAAAGCCATAAATAGATTAGCGTAACTGGGGGTGAACTTGGTTCCCATGGCCGTTCCTTTAATTTGGAGGAAAAATTCATCATTATACCAAAAATAATTATTATTTAGAATAAGCTCTATCGCTTCCAGTAAAAATTGTGTTTTTGTCGGGGTAAGGTCTGAGTGGTTTTCCATAAAGTGCTTAGTTGCTTCATAACCATACTCATGTGTGATGTTACTATATAAAGCAGTTACATCACAGGTTACTAAAAAACAGTTATTGTTCCATCTACATTCTTCTAAAAGTTTAGACCAAGAGAAAATAGATATGACCAGTACAAAAACTACCGTACTAGACATTACCAATATAGACGACCATATAATGATTGGGAGAAGGTGAGAGTCCCTTACTGGCAACAAAAAGAACAGAGGAGAAGGGAGATATAAAGATGAAAGACAAGAGAGGAGACATGAATACAGACAAGAAAATGAAAGGAGATATAAAGATGAAAGACAAGAGAGGAGACATGAATACAGACAAGACAAAAGAGAATATAGACCGTACAATACCCAAAAATTATATAAAAAAGAGGAACCTATTAAAACTCACAATAGATTTCAAGTACTAGATGAATTTGAGGATGAGGATTTTTGGAGGAGCCAAGGCAAAGAAAGACACAAAAGGAAGATCACATAGACACAACACACCCCAAAAGGAGAAGAGATTTAAGTATAGAGGAACAAGGGGAGGAAAACACACCAAAAAAAGAGAGACGAGAGAGAATATACAGGAATTAACATCAATGAAAGGGATTCATAATCTTAGCAATAAAATCCTAACAGAAGACCATAAAAAGGTATTGAGTAAAGGATTGAAATTTGCCCCGAGCCAACCACTAAACAAATTTGAGTTCTATGTAGATCTGAATAGATTTAAGAGAAACCTATGTTTAAAAATTTTTTTTATGAAAAATCCCATAGAACTTCAAATAGAAACGGGAAACAAGCCCCATACAGATCTAAAACTAAAATCACAATTTTACCCTAAGCATATGATTTCATAGAAAATGACTACTTTCGAAACCATGGTCATGACAGATGTTAAAAAATTGGATAAAACAAAAACGTTCAATCAAAATCTAAACATACAGGAAAAGAAGGCCCTTAAAGACTTGAAAGAAGATACTGACCTCATAATAAAACCAGCTGACAAAGGGGGAAGCATAGTCCTAATGTCTAAAGAATTCTACTGTAGTATTTCACTAGTAATTGGAGCAAAAAATAAGTTATTTTTTTAGACCTACATATTTATATAGAAAATAATTGTATTAAAACTAAAAATCATTTTAAAACTGTTGAAGCAAATAGCTTCATAGGAAGAGACAGCTGTCACTTCCTTCCATGGTTGGAAAATGCGCCTAAGGGGCAATTCCTTAGAATAAGGAGGAATTGCACGGATGTGGAAATGTTTGAAATTCAGTCTAACAAAATTAAATCAGATTTTATAGAAAAGGGGTATGAAGGAACTAAACTAGAGATTTCTAGACAGGAGATTAAAGAAATAGAGAGAACCAGTATTGTTCAATATAAAGAGAAAGAGGGAAATGTTAATAAGGAAACTGCATTCACATGTACATTCAGCTCGAATAACTATAAAGTGCGAAAGATTGTGTCTAAATACTGGCACATCCTCCTCCAAGATCCGGCTTTAAAGATTTGTCTCCCAGAAAAACCCCGCTTCATACACAGAGGAGTTAATAACTTAAGGAAATCTCTAACTTCCAGTTTTATAAAAGAAAAAACCAAAGACTAAAACCACCTTTTTAAATACAGAAAAAGTTTTTTTTTGGATGTGGGATGTGCCTAGCCTGCAAAAGAACTGAAAATAAAAAAAGACACATAAAGAAATTCAAATGCACTGAAGGACAGGAATATCCGATTAAAACATTTATAACGTGCTATTCAAAAAACCTCATCTACCTCATACAATGCCCATGTGGGCTAAACTATATAGGTAAGACTACAAGAGCTTTACATTTAAGAATAGAAGAACATGGTCGAAATATTAACAAGGGCTTTGAAAAACACAGTGTGTCATTACACTATAAAATTCATCAGAATTGTGAGATAAAATGGACCATATTTCTGGGAATTAATAAGATATCCAAAGATTGGAGAGGAGGTCATTTTAATTCAAAACTTAGTAAAGTAGAAATGGAATGGATTTTTAAATTGAACAGCCTCATCCCAAATGGTTTAAATTCTGATTTTGAAATGTGCCACTTTTTAACGGATTAATTTTATCTATCCTCCCTTTTATTCCCTTTTTACATTAGTAAGCTCTAGCATCTATTAAATGGTCTCCCATAAGTTTCTTTTTTATCTTCCCACCAATATATACATATTTTACTACTCTTTTTTAGATTTTATTCGTTTTCACTTTGTGGGGTCTATTTATTCCAGCAAGAGTTTTTATATAAAGTTGTGTGTGTATAATACTACTTTCACATAAATACTATACATATACTTATTCATTGATATATGATATATATATATATATCCCTTTTACCTATCTATTAACTAAATGTTCCATATTTTTCAATTATCTGTATGTCTCTTTAAGTGTTCACAATACAAGTAGAAATGTTAAATTTCTTTTTTCTATATATGTTCATAGATATATTTTTGTACTTGTGTGGTATAAAGTCACTGTATGATTTAGTGGAACAACTGCTCCCTTCTGACCCACTATTAACTATTTTTCGAGGAATACAGCTCTTAATATGGCATAGGACAGTAGAAATGCAGCCATAAGGTGGAACGCACGGTGGAACGCACGGTGGAACGCACGACACAAAACTAGCCGAAACCGGAAGTGATCATACCCGGAAGTAACCGGACGAAAAGGAGGCTTGAAACACAGGGCATCTCCGTTACCATGGAGATTGCCCGCGAAAAATGAAAGCCTAAAGCCACAATTAACAGAATATAAAAGCAGGAAGGAGTCCATAAGGCCTCATGAACATTTTTTCGAGCTGAGGAAGCCAATTTGGTGAAACGCGTCCTGGATGAACAGTGAGCAGACAGAATTGTCTTTTGGACTATAGCCACAAGTGTTATTTTATTGATATATTATTTTTATACTAATGTTATATTAAAAATATTTTTTATACAATAAATTATATATTATATATTTTTTTACACTTACGGCTTTTATTTCTACCTGCTATTATAAAGAAGGAATGTGGTCCTTAACCACATACGTCTGATGAAGCGAGACGATATATTGGCTCCGGGTTTGAAACTGCACCTGGAGAAAATTTGGACGAGAAGGAGGGTGAGGGTCGCCTTTACGGACCCTAAGGCGCATATACCTGAGATAGTACATTAGCTCAGAAAAGTGTGAGTTAGTTACCTATGCACTTTATTTTCTATTTATATTCTGTATACAGGTTACACTATGTTTTGTATATTTGTGTTCTCTGTTTAAGGTCAGTCTGAAAACATTGGGACTATTCATAAGTATATATATCCATTAAGGTACAGCAAGGTTTCCCTTATTTTTTTTTTCCTTTATATCTACCACTATAGAGCGCTACACCGATATTTCTTCCTCTTCCACTATTTTCTGATAGAAAGATAAGCACGGTGACACAGCAGCTCACATCAATTTGCTTGGTATAACCTAGAGTTAAAACTATACATATAAGCGCTTGTACTTTCCATTTTATAAGATCTATTACACATACACAGTAAAATGGGCACGTCTATTACAGTCTCTTAGATTGGCAAATCAGAAAAGTGCACAGTGTTTAATTATGAGTCCATTTTTGGGGTTTTGTTTCTCTTTTAAAGCAAATTGTACAACAGGTTTCACAACTCAAGATTTGTTGTTTACTGGTCAAACCTACATTTCAGTATTAAAAGGAAATAAAAACACCCTACAGTGCAGATATCCAGGAGCTAAATGATAATAAAGAGTTAAAATATCAATATAAAGGAAATGGAGTAGGTGCAGCCTTAAATGTACTGCCTTATGTTATAAAACAAAGACACAATTATACAACTAACTTGTATTTATATTGTTAAAAATCCGTGTATATCACAATAGTATCACAATATAATGATAATCGAGGATGATTCAGCGTTGGAATAATAAAATGTCCTGATTGATAGTCCAAATAAATTGTAGTGGGTGATACCCGGTACCCAGCCTCATCTGTATCACCCTCGCAAGTTCAAGCTACACCTATCGATGTGAGGCGGAGGATACAGGGACTCACACGCCGTCCTCACCGGCTACGAGGAGGGAGAAGAGAAAGAACTCTTATGTTAATCCACATTTATCCGGGTCTGGATCACAGGTTTTTAACTTTTTGTTGTCTGAGACTTAATAGACCGTTCACCTACCTCAGTGTTTTACCGTTATTTTTACCATTTGAAATTTTTGAGTATGCATGAATATATGACAAAGCCCTAAAAGAGGAAAACAGTAATGTGCAACGTTAACAATTGTATCCCAGAGCTCCACAGCATTAAAACTCACAGTAATATTGAGAGTGTATGAGTGTATCACAGAGCCTCATGGCCATAAAACTCACAGTTATTAGTGAGAGACCCACAGTAATGAAAACTCACAGTAGTATGCAGTGTGTGAGTATATCCCAGAGCTTCATAACAATAAAACGCACAGTAATGTGCAATGTGTCTGAGTGTATCATAGAGCTCCACAACATTAATATTATTCACACTAGTGATGTTGCGAACACAAAATTTTCGGTTCGCGAATGGCGAACGGGAACTTCCGCAAACTTCGCGAACGTTCAATGGGCAGGCGAATTTTAAAACCCACAGGGACTCTTTCTGGCCACAAAAGTGATGGAAAAGTTGTTTCAAGGGGACTAACACCTTGACTGTGGCATGCCTGAGGGGGATCCATGACAAAACTCCCATGGAAAATTACACAGTTGATGCAGAGTCTGGTTTTAATCCATAAAGGGCAGAACTCACCTAACATTCCTGAATCGCAATGGATATGGATTGACACCTGACATATGACATATTGACACCTTGACATATGGATTGACACCTGTCCTCAGAGACCCTTATACACACTGACACAGAGCAGAATAGGGACTGTTCCCCCTACATAGGGTCACTTGGCAGGTATGGATTGACACCTGTCCTCAGAGACCATGATACACACTGACACAGAGCAGAATAGAGACTGTTAACCCTACATAGGGTCACTTCACAGATATGGATTAACACCTGTCCTCAGAGACCATGATACACATTGACACAGAGCAGAATAGAGACTGTTCCCCCTACATAGGGTCACTTGGCAGATATGGATTGACACCTGTCCTCAAAGCCCCTGATACACACTGATACAGAGCAGAATAGAGACTGTTCCCCCTACATAGGGTCACTTGGCAGATATGGATTAACACCTGTCCTCAGAGACCATGATACACACTGACACAGAGCAGAATAGAGACTGTTCCCCCTACATAGGGTCACTTGGCAGATATGGATTGACACCCGTCCTCAGAGACCATGATACACAGTGACAAAGAACAGATTAGAGACTGTTCCCCCTACATAGGGTCACTTGGCAGGTATGGATTGACACCCGTCCTCAGAGACCATGATACACAGTGACAAAGAACAGATTAGAGACTGTTCCCCCTACATAGGGTCACTTGGCAGATATGGATTGACACCTGTCCTCAAAGCCCCTGATACACACTGATACAGAGCAGAATAGAGACTGTTCCCCCTACATAGGGTCACTTGGCAGATATGGATTAACACCTGTCCTCAGAGACCATGATACACACTGACACAGAGCAGAATAGAGACTGTTCCCCCTACATAGGGTCACTTGGCAGATATGGATTAACACCTGTCCTCAGAGACCATGATACACACTGACACAGAGCAGAATAGGGATGTGGAATAGCACCTGGGGAGCTGGGGGGGTGCCGTTGATGTGTAGCAAGACGCAGCAGCAGAAGAGGACTCAGCCGAGGAGGTTATGGAAGAGGATGGAGTAGGAGGAGTAGAGGAGGTGGCAGCAGGCCTGCCTGCAAGTCGTGGCGGTGTCACCAACTCCTCTGCAGAGCTGCGCATTCCATGCTTGGCAGCCGTCAGCAGGTTTACCCAATGCGCAGTGTAGGTGATATACCTGCCCTGACCATGCTTTGCAGACTAGGTATCAGTGGTCAGATGGACCCTTGCCCCAACACTGTGTGCCAGACATGCCATTACTTCCTTTTGCACAGTCGAGTACAGGTTGGGGATTGCCTTTTGTACAAAGAAATTTTGTCCGGGTACCTTCCACTGCGGTGTCCCAATAGCTACAAATTTTTTTGTATGGTAAAAGCTGGCGGGCTAATAGTTCAGACAAGCCAGGTGTCAGACGCCGGGCAAGGGGGTGAGTTTCTGACGCTTGCAGACAACTAACTGCTATTCAATCTATAACAGTGAAAAAAGTTTTTGGGTTTTAAATGCACGCTATTGTGACACCAGATATGAGTGGCAATGTGCAATGGCAGAGGTCTGCAGAGTTCACGCTGTAGGCCTGACACCCGCTTGAAGACAATTAACTGCTATTCAATCTATAACAGTGAAAAAAGTTTTTGGGTTTTAAATGCACGCTATTGTGACACCAGATATGAGTGGCAATGTGCAATGGCAGAGGTCTGCAGAGTACACGCTGTAGGCCTGACACACCCGCTTGAAGACAACTAACTGCTATTCAATCTATAGCAGTGAAAAAAGTTTTTGGGTTTTAAATGCACGCTATTGTGACACCAGATATGAGTGGCAATGTGCAATGGCAGAGGTCTGCAGAGTACACACTGTAGGCCTGACACACCTGCTTGAAGACAACTAACTGCTATTCAAGCTATAATAGTGAAAAAAGTTTTTTCTTTGTAAAGGCACGCTATTGTGACACCAGATATGAGTGGCAATGTGCACTGGCAGAGGTCTGCAGAGTACACGTTGTAGGCCTGACACACCCGCTTGAAGACAACTAACTGCTATTCAATCTATAACAGTGAAAAAAGTTTTTGGGTTTTAAATGCATGCTATTGTGACACCAGATATGATTGGCAATGTGCAATGGCAGAGGTCTGCAGAGTACACGCTGTAGGCCTGACATACCCGCTTGAAGACAACTAACTGCTATTCAATCTATAACAGTGAAAAAAGTTTTTGGGTTTTAAATGCACGCTATTGTGACACCAGATATGAGTGGCAATGTGCACTGGCAGAGGTCTACAGAGTACACGCTGTAGGCCTGACACACCCGCTTGAAGACAACTAACTGCTATTCAATCTATAACAGTGAAAAAAGTTTTTTCTTTGTAAAGGCACGCTATACAGACACCAGATATGAGTGGCAAATTACACTTGCTGAGGTTGGCAGAGCACACGCTGAAGGCCTGACACCCAGACGCTTGCAGACAACTAACTGCTATTAGCTTACAGTGAAACACTTTTTTTGTTTTTAAATGCAAGCTATTGGGACACCAGATATGAGTGGTGGCACTGGGCAAATGGGCACAGTATCCACTGTGAGCCTGACACAGAAGCTGGCAGGCAACTAACTGCTCTTCAATCTATTACAGTGAAAAAAAATGTTTTCTTTTTAAATGTCAAGATTAAGCTATTTTGACACCAGATATGAGTGGTGGCACTGGGCAAATGGGCACAGTATCCACTGAGCCTGACACAGAAGCTGGCAGGCAACTAACTGCTCTTCAATCTATTACAGTGAAAAAAATGTTTTCTTTTTAAATGTCAAGCTTAAGCTATTGTGACACCAGATATGAGTGGTGGCACTGGGCAAATGGGCACAGTATCCACTGAGCCTGACACAGAAGCTTGCAGACAACTAACTGCTATTCAATCTATAACAGTGAAAAAAGTTTTTGGGTTTTAAATGCACGCTATTGTGACACCAGATATGAGTGGCAATGTGCAATGGCAGAGGTCTGCAGAGTTCACGCTGTAGGCCTGACACTCGCTTGAAGACAATTAACTGCTATTCAATCTATAACAGTGAAAAAAGTTTTTGGGTTTTAAATGCACGCTATTGTGACACCAGATATGAGTGGCAATGTGCAATGGCAGAGGTCTGCAGAGTACACGCTGTAGGCCTGACACACCCGCTTGAAGACAACTAACTGCTATTCAATCTATAGCAGTGAAAAAAGTTTTTGGGTTTTAAATGCACGCTATTGTGACACCAGATATGAGTGGCAATGTGCAATGGCAGAGGTCTGCAGAGTACACACTGTAGGCCTGACACACCCGCTTGAAGACAACTAACTGCTATTCAAGCTATAATAGTGAAAAAAGTTTTTTCTTTGTAAAGGCACGCTATTGTGACACCAGATATGAGTGGCAATGTGCACTGGCAGAGGTCTGCAGAGTACACGTTGTAGGCCTGACACACCCGCTTGAAGACAACTAACTGCTATTCAATCTATAACAGTGAAAAAAGTTTTTTGGTTTTAAATGCACGCTATTGTGACACCAGATATGATTGGCAATGTGCAATGGCAGAGGTCTGCAGAGTACACGCTGTAGGCCTGACATACCCGCTTGAAGACAACTAACTGCTAATCAATCTATAACAGTGAAAAAAGTTTTTGGGTTTTAAATGCACGCTATTGTGACACCAGATATGAGTGGCAATGTGCACTGGCAGAGGTCTACAGAGTACACGCTGTAGGCCTGACACACCCGCTTGAAGACAACTAACTGCTATTCAATCTATAACAGTGAAAAAAGTTTTTTCTTTGTAAAGGCACGCTATACAGACACCAGATATGAGTGGCAAATTACACTTGCTGAGGTTGGCAGAGCACACGCTGAAGGCCTGACACCCAGACGCTTGCAGACAACTAACTGCTATTAGCTTACAGTGAAACACTTTTTTTGTTTTTAAATGCAAGCTATTGGGACACCAGATATGAGTGGTGGCACTGGGCAAATGGGCACAGTATCCACTGTGAGCCTGACACAGAAGCTGGCAGACAACTAACTGCTCTTCAATCTATTACAGTGAAAAAAATTTTTTTCTTTTTAAATGTCAAGATTAAGCTATTGTGACACCAGATATGAGTGGTGGCACTGGGCAAATGGGCACAGTATCCACTGAGCCTGACACAGAAGCTGGCAGGCAACTAACTGCTCTTCAATCTATTACAGTGAAAAAAATGTTTTCTTTTTAAATGTCAAGCTTAAGCTATTGTGACACCAGATATGAGTGGTGGCACTGGGCAAATGGGCACAGTATCCACTGTGAGCCTGACACAGAAGCTGGCAGACAACTAACTGCTCTTCAATCTATTACAGTGAAAAAAAATTTTTTCTTTTTAAATGTCAAGATTAAGCTATTGTGACACCAGATATGAGTGGTGGCACTGGGCAAATGGGCACAGTATCCACTGAGCCTGACACAGAAGCTGGCAGGCAACTAACTGCTCTTCAATCTATTACAGTGAAAAAAATGTTTTCTTTTTAAATGTCAAGCTTAAGCTATTGTGACACCAGATATGAGTGGTGGCACTGGGCAAATGGGCACAGTATCCACTGAGCCTGACACAGAACTGGCAGGCAACTAACTGCTCTTCAATCTATTAAAGTGAAAAAAAAAATATTTTTAAATGCCAAGCTTAAGCTATTGTGACACCAGATATGAGTGGTGGCACTGGGCAAATTGGCACAGTATCCACTGAGCCTGACACAGAAGCTGGCAGGCAACTAACTGCTCTTCAATCTATTACAGTGAAAAAAATGTTTTCTTTTTTTTTTTTTTTTTTATTCTTTATTTTTGTAGTGCGTGTAAACGTAACAGAGCGTACATGCGGTACCCCAAAGGCAATCCACATGATTTGGCAAACATTAAGTACAGTGAGGTATATAACAGTTCTTGCACATTTTTAGTTTTAATTCGAGTAAGATTAGGATATAACAGGACTTTACATCATGCTTGGTATAGTAGGTACGATCTAAACAACTGGTTATGCAACAGCGTCTAATGACAGTGGTTCTATCATGTTCTATTCTATTGAAGCCGTTGACTTCGGGGTGTATGCTTAAAATTATGCTTATAATTATAATTAGGCTTAGTCTGCTCGTCTGTCTATCTGTTGACATCACAGATCATGCATACTTAAGGATTCAAGTGTGTGCTATAGGCTGGCACCAAGAATTGTCTGCAACTCTAAGCGACAGGTTGTTATATGGCGCACAATTATCAGATCTAAGCCGTAGCAGGAAGATTAAAAATTAAGAAGAAAAAACAAAAAAAAAAACAACAGGTTAAACAATAACATCTGATCTCGTGGATTCTATTGTATACTGCTTACGCAATTGACATTGTAGAGTGTGAGTATAGTTATATTCATTCCCAGTCTACACGGTGAGTGATCTGCTGACCACAAGGATTATGCATACGTTGAAGTTTAAGTGAGTACTGCAGGCTAGTACCAGGGACTGCCTGCGGTTCTAAATTACAGGTTACAATAGGTCGCTCTTTGGTAGACTTTTGCTGCAGCAATAAGGTTAATGAAATTAAGAAACCACGACAGGCTGTATAACAACGTCTGATCACATGAGTTCCCCTGTGTGCTGCTTACATAATCGGCTTTGAAGTGTATGTTGAGAACTATATCTGGGCGATAGACAAGGGCTGCAGAGCACGCAACAGTGCCTTGCGAGTCAAGGGGAATTTTGTTACATTCGGTTAGTACTAGTGTGTGTCAAGCCAAGTAATAGGGGAGTAAGCCATTGATGACATGCCAGTGAGAGGCTGATTCGAATAGCTTCCTTAACGTACTTTAGCGGGTGGCCTAATGCCGTGCTAGTTTAAGTTATCGGTTGTGGACCCTTGTGTGTACGGCATATTCTGCTGACCAAGACCTGCTTAGAGCATAGCTAGTAACGCAGGATGCCATGAAGTGTACTAATCACCTGGGTGTCTGCCCCCATGGCGTGGTAAAAGTTTTAAACAGGGGGACAAGTAAGCAGAGAAGAGAGTGCAGCTAAACTATCCATAATTGACCTGTGTCCCGCTAGTGTGGGTAGTTTTAGCCGTGTCGGATATCTTTGGGGGTGAATAAAACTTTGAATGCTTTCGCTGGGATGTGGGCGTGCTGCCGTTGGGCGATCAGTGGAGGCAGGAGCATTCCAGTTATATTGTGCCGAAGTAGGCGGAGGGCCAGTGGCACAGGACGTTTCAATTAGCGCTCACGGTGTGTTGAGCAACAGGCGTTATGCGTCCCGGTAATGTCTTGGCCGCGGTCAGCTGGCGCAGAGACATTAATAGGAGGCATGCATGGTAAACACAAACAGTTAAACAATATTAAAATTTACATAGTCGGAACAAAAAAAGAACACATGCAAACATTAATCAGGCCTGAGGTAGATGGGATACTAGGCCTTGTGGTGTAGGTCACTGACTCCCGGGCAAGGTGTTAATTCGCCGCATTCCGGTCATGTGGTTACTGTGACATATGGGTCGGGTGTCAGTCCCTGTGGTACAAATGGGGTTGTTCGGGACGGGTCCCAGGTGTGGTTTGGGGACGGAGTGCTCTGGCAGTTAAGCGGCGTGAGAGAGTCTCGTGGTAGGCCTAAGGCCTGCAGTAGCTGTGCTGGGGGGTACGCCGTTTGTGTATAGTGTCTCAGTTTTCTCGTTTGGGCCTAGGAGCTCCGGTTTGATGCGACTGCTGGCTGCTGCGGCTAGGCTCCGCCCCCGTTTTCTTTTTAAATGTCATGCTTAAGCTATTGTGACACCAGATATGAGTGGTGGCACTGGGCAAATGGGCACAGTGTCCACTGAGCCTGACACAGAAGCTGGCAGACAACTAACTGTTATTCAATCTATTACAGTGATTTTTTTTTTCTTTTTAAATGTCAAGCTTAAGCTATTGTGACACCAGATATGAGTGGTGGCACTGGGCAAATGGGCACAGTATCCACTGTGAGCCTGACACAGAAAAAAAAAAGCAGACTGATGTTCTAGCCCTAAAAAGGGCTTTTTTGGGGTGCTGTCCTTACAGCAGAGATCAGATGAGTCCTTCAGGACTTTAGTGGACACTGAATACCCTAGCCTAGCTATCAATTTCCCTATTTAATGAGCAGCAGCTACACTTTCCCTCCTCTCACTAAGAATGCAGCTTCAGAATGAATCTAAAATGGATGCTGGGAGGGAGGTGGGAGGGTCTGGAAGGGAGGGAGTGCTGCTAATTTGCTGGAATGTGTCTGCTGACCTTGAGGCACAGGGTCAAAGTTTGCTCAATGATGACGAATAGGGGGCAGATCGAACCACGCATGTGTTCGCCCCCGGTGGCGAACGTGAACGCGCTATGTTCGCCAGGAACTATTCGCCAGCGAACAGTTCGGTACATCACTAATTCACACTAATGTACAGTGTGCATACGTGAATCTCAGAACTCAACAGCAACAAACTTTCAGTCATGTACAATGTGTCTAATTCTATCAAGAGTTCCACAGCAATACAAATCACAGCAATGTACCTGTAATAGTAAGTGTGCACGTACATTTATTTGTTAATATAAAATATTTTGTCCTTCTAAATGGTTTAAATCCATAAATAAGTCTGGGTTAAGTCAGTCAACTAGAAATGGCTAGTTCAGCCCCAGCATAAGCAATTTAAAAAAATAGGTGGCCTTTATTAGCTACTTAAAGGCATGGAGACTTGTTTAACCAAACTCTGAAAATCTTTTGGGTAACAATTTGGCTGGAATATAGAGTAATGTTTTGCTGGATTGTATATCTTCAGTTACTGAATACCCATAAATCTTCAGACAATGGTACTGGAAAGGTCTATGAGATCTTGCAGTTCCTTGACACATAATATTGAGGTGGCTGATCTAATCGTGGTACTAGATCTGGACCTATTATACGTCTATAGAAGGTCTTGGCAACACAATTGTCATACAATTTGGCATAAGGGAAAGGGTTGGAGGAGGAGATCAGGCAGAATATTTTGGCATAATATAAACAGCCATATAAGAAGGATTCCAGGCCAGAATATTCCTGGCTCGGATGCAGAATGTATCTATTAATCCTGCTTGTTATTCTCGGAGCAGTAGAAGCTGACCACCAAGAAATTCCAAAGATGTAAGTTCCCCATCTGCTGCAAATAGTTTAAAGTTAATATAGAATCGTCAGTCAGGCATCAGGTGTTACTTGGACAATCAGATAAAAGAGAAAATATTGCATTTTATTTATTAATGATTGCCAAGGTTTGCTAGGATGGTTTGGGAGTAATCCAGGAAACAACAAATTGAATCCTGCTGGTAAATTATTACTTTCTTTGTATAACAATAAATATTATAGTATTTAGCACATGTACATTTGACATTACAGGTTGCACTACAGTAGACGGAGGTGCAGTAAGTACAGTAGTAATATATTGTATATGTTTATTATATTTATATAGCACTAACAAGTGTATTTATCACTTTACAAATCACATCGCAGTAGAAGGAAGTCAAGTTAGTACAGTAGTTATACAGTATATGAATATTTTATTTATTTTATTTATATAGCACAGAAAGTGCAGAAGTGATATATTCATGAATGTGACAGGTTATTCCCCTGTTCTGTCATCTTAAGTCGGGAGTTGGCAACCTTCGGCACTCCAGATGTTGTGACCTTAATGTCCCCTGATGCTTTGCCAGCATTACGGCTGTACATGCATCATGGGGGATGTAGTCCCAAGCATCTGGAGTGACAAAGATTGCCTAGCCCTGACTTTGGTGTTTTTTTCCTGGTGTCTGGCTTCCAAACCCAAGAAAAATTCAAAAAAATAAAGGGGAGCACAGGTTTAAATATATAGGTGTGAAATAGTTTTTTTTTTTAAAAGGCGTAGAGTGATTTAAAGATCGGGGTCATCGAGGGAGAAAGTTTTTAGTCCACTTACAGCAGTAGCAATTATTAGAGCAATTAGATGTCCATTATTTGCAAAGTCTATGGCGCGCATGCAAATCATACATAAAATGTACGGTGAATCTATGTAGGAAGCCATAATACTGCTTTTATTATTGCTTGTGTAAATCTGTTATAGAGGAAAAAGTATTTCAGAAATCAAGACGTGGAGTGAGTGAGTAGGGTTAGTACCGAAACGAAGGAAGGAGTAGTCGAGTTTTTCTTGTACATCCAGATAGAAATATGCATATTCCAGCAATAATTATGAAAGTAGAAAAGACAGGTTTTGTTGGTTGATACGTGTAGGTAATGAAGTAAAGGGAGGAATTCATAGCTGACCTGAGGAGACACTACAGGGTAAATGTTTGATCTTTGCTTGGTTACATAAAAACTGAGATAAAGTGTGAGATTTGTGAGAAAATATAATTAGCTCAGTCCTTGACATGATGTATCCTCCAGGAAGATATAGCAATAAAGAATTCTAAAACTTACAGGGTTATTTACAAAAGTGAGAACACAAAGTTGCACAGTTACATAGTTACATAGTTACATAGCTGAAAAGAGACTTGCGTCCATCAAGTTCAGCCTTCCTCACATTTGATTTTTGCTGTTGATCCAAAAGAAGGAAAAAAACCCAGTCTCAAGCACTTCCAATTGTGCAACAAACTAGGAAAAAATCTTGACCCAAGAATGGCAGTCAGATATCTCCTTGGATCAAGGAGCTTTTACTCCACTAGTTAACCCCTTCAGGACCGCTGACGGTTCAGAACCGTCAGAGGTAAAACGTGCGTTTGGACCGCTGACGGTCCTGAACCGTCATAGCGAAAAACCGGCTGTGGGAAGTGATCAAAGATCGCTCCCGCCAGTATAACGCTGTTACTATCTGCCAGACATCCCAGGCAGATAGTAACAGCCAATTGCGGCGTGTGAGCGATCCGCGATCGCTCACAATTGGTTGCTGTCAAAGTGGGTGTTACAAACACTCACTTTGACAGTGATCTCTGCCCCTCTCTCCTCTGTAGCGTTTTGTGAGGCGAGAGAGACAGAGATCGTGATAGTTTGTTGCAGCAGAAGTGTTCCAGAGCTTTATACAGTATCTAAAGAGAATAAAAAAAAAATCAGTTTTAACCCCTTCCCTGCCAGATCTGTTACAGCAGTGCATTTGTACTGTCTGTATTTTGTTTTTTTGCCCTTAAAGGGTTAAATTTGTTTTAAAAATCTGTGTCTTGGTCTGTCTTGGTCTGTCTTGGTCTGTCTTGGTCTGTTTTGGTCTGTCTTGGTCTGTTTTGGTCTGTCTTGGTCTGTCTTGGTCTGTCTTGGTCTGTCTTGGTCTGTCTTGGTCTGTCTTAGTCAGTCAGTTTCCTTCCCCCAAATCTCCATTAGATTTTTGTGACAGGAGTTAGTTTAGGGATTACTGTTTAGTCTGTTTTAGTAAAAAAAAAAAGTATAAATTTTTTTTTGTGTGTTTGTAATTTGTTTTAGTCGTGTGTAAAACATGCAGCGTATGTATAACTTGCAGGAGGCATATGCCTTATTGGCGTCAGACTCTGACGCCACTGACACTGCGTCAGATTTTGACCCAGGTCAGTTTTCTGACACGTCTAGTCAAGACGACATGTCATCTGTGTGTGAGCCGGCTGAAGAAAGAAGCTGTGCTTCCTCTGCTACGCCGAATGTGGAGGAGGACTGGAGGAGGACTCCACAGTTAGCCGAGCCCAACGTCCCCCCTTTTAGTGCCAACACAGGCATTAATGTTAATGTGGATGGCTTCTCCCCAATGCAGTGTGTAGAACTATTTTTAGGGGATACCATCTGGGAGGAGATTGCTTCCCAGACTAACGTGTATGCTACCCAATTTATTGATAACAATCCAGGTAGCTATACAGTCAGGGAGCATGACTGGCATCCCACAGATGTCCCAGAGCTTAAAATATTCTGGGCTCTTACAATGCTCATGGGGATTATAAAGAAGCCATCGATTCGCTCATACTGGAGCACCAACCTAATAATGTCTAGTCCAGTATTCTCCCAAACCATGCCTAGAGCCAGATACGAGTTACTGCTGAGATTTTTAAATTTCAGTGACAATACCCTCTGTCACCCTAGAGATCACCCCCCATACGATAGGCTTTATAAAATACGCCCACTGCTAGACCATTTTCAGGACAAATTTTCGGATGTTTATACCCCCCAACAAAATTTATCCATAGATATACAAAGGGAGATTAGGGTTCAGACAATACATCCCCTCAAAAAGCTCTAGGTATGGCATAAAACGCTACAAACTGTGCGAGAGCGAAAGTGGATACACATTTGCATTTCGTGTATATGAGGGGAAAGATGGTCAACTGGACCCTCCTGGCTGTCCTGACTCCCTGGGGACAAGTGGGAAACTTGTATGGGACCTACTAAACCCCTTGTTTAATAAAGGTTACCACCTTTATGTGGATAATTTTTATAGCAGTGTCCGTCTGTTTAAAACACTTCATGGTTTACAGACACTGGCCTGCGGCACTGCCAGAAAAAATTCCAAAGACTTTCCACGATCTCTCATAGATGCAAAATTAAAAAAAGGCGAATGTAAAGCACTTCGCAAAGCTGAAGTGCTTGCACTAAAATTTAGGGACAGGAAGGATGTCAACATGCTAACCACCATCCATGACGAACGCATGTCAGACGTCTCTGTCCGGGGCAGAGTAGAGTCCAAACCGGTTTGCATCAGGGCGTATAATAAGTACATGGGGGGTGTTGATTTGGCTGATCAGCTGATGCAGCCATATCTTATTTTACGAAAAAACAAAGCATGGTATAAAAAGGTGGCTATCTATCTGATGCAAATAGCGACCCACAACTCATTTTTGCCTTTTAAAAAAAATCATCCTGGGAAAACCACCTTTCTCTAATTTCAGTTGAAAATAATTTCTTTAACAATTTATGGAGATGGACAAGTTCCAACAACGGTGCAAGCTGAGTCCAGACATTTTATTTTTAAGTTACCGCCAACTGCTAGAAAAAAAAACAACCAGAAACGTTGCCGGGTCTGTTTTAAAAACGGGAAAAGGACAGACACCCCTTTTCACTGTCCTGATTGCCCTTCAAAACCAGGACTGTGTGTAGGAACATGTTTCAAGCTGTACCACACAGAACAGTTGTAAGAAGTGTTCCTGAATTTTTATTGTATTTTTTGTTTCTTTGTAAAGCAGCCATTTTTTGTTAGTCAGTTTCCTTCCCCCAAATCTCCAGTTAGATTCTATTTGCAGGAGTCAGTTTAAAGATTGCTGCTAAATGTACATTTGCTACCTGCACATTTGGCCTAACAAGTTTTCTGGCAGTAACACATAACCAGCTGGCCAAAACCGGATGACGTGTGCATAAAAACCAGAATAAAAAAATTACCACTACACTTTCTTTGGGGGGCAAAATGGTTGGGGGAAATAAGTCAAAACACCCCATCCTCTATAACCTTTGATGTCTACTTTGTAAAAATATATACTATATATACTGTCATGATGGTAACATTAACTGGGGGGGTGCAAAAATATGTCAAACTGAAGATAGACCAAGCATACCTATATATCAAGTTGAAAAACTGACATGTACAAGTTCTGATTGTTGCCTTTTGGCCCCAAAACAACCCAGCAACCCTATACATGGGGGGTATCACTGTACTTGGGAGATGTTGCTGAACATATTGGGCAGTGTTTGGCAGTGACACATAACAGGATCTGTTAATTCATGCCTAAAGTACAATGTGTGTGAAAAAAACTGAAAACTATTTACTAACTCAATGTTTGACAAAGCCTGGTGGCAGAATTAGTGCATGGAAAGTGTAAAAATACCATCATGTGAAATACCCTAGGGTGTCTACTTTTCAAAAATATATGGTTTGATGGGGCAAAATACATTGGCCGGCTTTAAAAATGTTCCAAATAGGACATGCATGCAGGTTGACTACATGTCAAAATTCCAAGCTGGGAAACTGATATGCGCACCTGCAAAATGTGGCCTTTTAGCCCCCAGACAACCCAATACACCTATACATGGGGGGTATCCCTGTACTCGGGAGATGTTGTTGAAAACATATTGGGGTGTTGTTTGGCAGTGACACATAACATGATCTGTTAATTCATGCCTAAAGTACAATGTGTGTGAAAAAAACTGAAAAATATTTACTAACTCAATGTTTGACAAAGCCTGGTGGTAGAATTAGTGCATGGAAAGTGTTAAAATACCACCATGTGAAATACCCTAGGGTGTCTACGTTTCAAAAATATATGGTTTTATGGGGGTAAAATACATTGGCCGGCTTCAAAAATGTCCCAAATAGGACATGCATGCAGGTTGACTACATGTCAAAATTCCAAGCTGGGAAACTGATATGCGCACCTGCAAAATGTGGCCTTTTAGCACCCCGCAACCCGACACACCTATACATGGGGGGTGTCCCTGTACTCGGGAGATGTTGCTGAACACATATTGGGGTGTTGTTTGGTAGTGACACCTAACAGAATCTGTGAATTTATACCTGAATTGCAATTTATGTGAAAAAAATAAAAAAAATAAACTACCTATGCAAAGTTTGACAAAGGTTTGTGGTAAAATGGCTGCATAGAAAGTTTTAAAATATTCTTAGATAAATACCCTGAGTTGATATTGGTGCGGTGTAAGTGACAAGGACCTACACCTATAAGTGGAGCGCTCAAACACAGATAAATCTTACCAAAACGTAGTCTCATTCAATGGTAAAATATGGGGTACATGTCAAAGTAAAATACAGAAAATACAATATAGTGTAGATGGTACTGAAAAATGGCTTCACAGTGATTATAATGATATCGTGCTGAATATTACACTCACATTTCAAGGAGCCTGTATATAGAAAACACTGGCTCCGTATCAAGGCTTGTGTGCTGTTATGGTAGCACCACCCTCCTACTTCGGCTTGAAGAATTTCTCAGGAACACGAAAAAAAGGGAAGAAAGCAGACCAATGTGTAGACTTATGGTGATAAATGACACAGGTATGTGTTCAATAAATGGGGTGCTCACCTGGTCCTGAGCCTACGAATCCCGGCTCTAGGTGTGTAGGTTTTGTGCCAATTTGAATGGGGATGGCACTTCCCCTGTGAGGATTCCTTGGAGGCTCCAAAAAGGACTTGGATGAGGTTTTGAATGAAAATGGTGAATTTATTGGTTTAAAATAAACATAAAAACAAAGATGATAAAAGTCCTCAAATAAAAGTCCTTTAAAAATGGCCAACTAAATTTATTCAGTGGAATAGAGGATATTTCCACACCAGTGTATTGACCTGCCTGTAAATCACTTTCTGACTTTTTTGAGCACTTTTGTTATACACACTCCTCTGTAAAAAGAGGCAACCTTTGATTGGTATTCATAAATACCCTGAGTTATCTAGTTTAAGAAAAATATATCCTTTTGGGGTGTTTTTTTGGAGATTTATGACATAACAGTGTTACAATGTCACTATTGATACATTTGAAAAATGTACATTTTGAAACAGCAATTTCCTACTTGTACTTATAGCCCTATAACTTGCAAAAAAAAGCAAAAAAACACATAAACATTGGGTGTTTTTAAACTCAGGACAACATTTTGAATCTATTTAGCAGTTTGTTTCATTCAATTTTGTAGATGAGTAAAAGATTTTTTAAGTAAAAGTCAAATAAATTAGTTTTTTTTAATTTTTCACCATATTTTATTATTATTTTTTAATTAAATTATATGACATGATAAAAATAATAGTATGTAAAGAAAGCCCTTTTTGTCCTGAAAAAAACAATATATAATTTGTATCGGAACAGTAAATGAGAGAGTGGAAAATTACAGCTAAACACAAACACCACAAAAGTGTTAAAATAGCTCTGGTCCTTAACGTACAAACATCGCAAAAACAGTCCGGTCCTGAAGGGGTTACAATTTATATCCCTTTATATTATGTTTTTGCAAGTATTTGTCCGAGGTCTGTCAGAAGATGGCTTGGTTATCTTTTTAGAATGCAGCAAATAGATTGTGAAGAATAAACAGTGACAAATACACTTTGAATCCATCTGGCTGGAGGCCATGTGCTACTTTCATGGAGTTACTTGTCATTGTGGGTTGAAATGCAGATTAAGGTGAATCTTTTTTTTTTATGTTTTCATAGCTGAGTAAGTTAAGCAGGTAAGAGTAAACTAGATGTTTGACATTCCAGGGGACCAGGAGCAGGACGTTTTGCCAAGTTTCATCTGACCATAGTGCAAAGTCGCTCCTACTTTGTGTTTTGATATCTTTTGATTGCTTTTGATGGAATACGAATGCATTCTGTATAAGTTGTTTCATAGAGATTTTACCTTAATGAAATATTCAAAAAGAGATAGGATGTGACAGAGCCACTGTAAATACATTACCATGTTTCATCCTCCAAATAGACCTTGGTTTCACTATTTATAGAATAAATGCTGCTGTGTGCATACAATTCCAATAATGGAGCACTGATCTCAGGAAAGATGGATTCTCTTTCCATCTTTTATATAAAGTTTTTAATGCCAAACAGCCACAGGTAAACTGAGCAATGATCAATGACCAATTTTATGATCAGAGAATTCGGATAGGTGGGTGGGTAACTGTCTGTTGAGATTGCCCACAGACGTATCGGACACCTTATTGCCATAATTAATCTGTTATTTGCACATTTTTACTGGATCACTAATAAATAAAAAAGTGGTTTATTGTTAATTTATTATTGTATTTTTTTTCTCATTTATAATTTGTTACATAGCCTTTTGCCTCTAATAATTTGCCCTTGAGGCTAATACTTGCATCCTTCCCTCTAGATACTATGTAACACTTATCCCGGCTGAACTCCATTTCCCATCCACAGAACAGGTGTGTCTGCACCTGGAAGCCGACAAACCCAACAGTCTCCTCATCGAGGTTACCGTGACCCTTGAGGTCAAAGGTCAAGTGATTAAACTGTTCAGTGGGCACAAGCTGTCTACAAGCCCTCTTCGGTGCTACACATTCACGGTAAGAAATGGAGGTTCATAAGTTTGGTACCATAGCAGAGGTTGATGGTGACCTTGTATCTTTTGAGATAGCGAAAGGAAATGGTATAATGATAGAAAAATAATTGGGCAGAAATCAAAGAATTAAGTTGGAATAGCAGAGATAGTGGCTGAGTGGGAGGATATTGCAGATACAACTTAAATTGAGCACTCAACCAAATATTGCAGGGGCCACTTGGCACAACATTCACAGATTACAGAACAACAAAGAATGAACTTTTGAGTATGTATCATTCAAGCCACCATGAATAGGCACTGAATTAAGGAGAGCAGCTTCAGACTCCTGTGAAAATGCAATGGTTACGCATAGAACAGTACGAAGCATACATTGACTGATCTCCACCGGGTACATTCGCAAATTCAGGTTGTCACATTGAGCTGGTTTCCTCTCTAAAATGACATTTAAAATATTTAGAAGTAGGAGTTAGAGTCATCTTGAAGTGAAAGCTGTGCTACAAGAGAGGTGTCCAGCCATTCATGTGGGCACATTCCTCATAATTGAATAAGATCCACCCAACCAACCTATTTATCGAAACGGGTCAGATTTTCTATAGGGTTAAACAACTGACCACAAGATAAATGGGGGAATGACTTCCTTCTCTATTATACTGATGTAATACTATAACTGGCTTCTATTAAAATATGGGCCAGATGATCATCCGACAGAAATCAGAAGACATTTCACTGAAGCTTAATGGGATTGAGAACAGAAAAGCATGTCAAGATATTTTACACTGTTTTGCGCAAAGTGATTGGTATTTCTTTGAAATTTTCCTCTTCGTAGTTTTGGCCGGAAATTATTAGCATGTCTCAGGGTTTCAGGAATCCAGGGACTTTGGTAAATTGAACCACATTGTTACAATGAAGATTAACCAGTATATAAAGATTCTAGAAGGTTGCTCTTGAATGTTCTTATTTATGACTGAAGATCAGCCTCTTTGTCTCGAATGACTTTTGCTCCCCTACCACTTCTACTTGTCTATGTGGCATTTTAGTTTGTGCACCCAAATGTGTGTGGCATTGAAACATAGACTCAAAAGACTTTCTGCTTTAATGGAAGATACAGTATTTGGTTTCTAGACAGGGAGTACATTCTGTGTTTTATCCAAAACATCTTGTATTTTTTTTAACTTTTTTCACGCATTGACATATTGAATACCTTTAAAATCAAATTAGGTGCTAATAATCACCTAGGAACAACACAGTCGAAAAAAACATCAGTATGTAGCTGGAGACATCTGTTTCCACTCCCCATTTGTGGGAATAAAGAATAATTACCTACCCGAAATGCTGTCGAAGATGACAGGATGGATGGACTTAATTTCATTAATATAGAACTTGGGATACATATTTAATATTCAAAATTGTAAAATGTAGCTATGTCCTGTGCAAGGATTCCTGCATCTTCTAAATATACTTGAGGGTGCCAGACATCAGTAGAAATAGAGTAAAATAAAATATGCAATTACTAATCCTTCAGTCCCCACAATATTAGCACAGAATGCTTCACTGTATAAATCTCAAATAGAAAACGGAGGGGGGAGCAGATCATGGTATAATATGTACCGTTTACTACAAATGAAATCAACATAGAAAAACACTCAACAAATTGTGCAAACACAGTTTTTCCCACAAATGGGTTAAAATCCCAAATGCCAGCAAAGTCCTGGGAACCCAAACACCTGAGATTCCAATGACTTACTGCAGACAAGGTGATTGCTAGCTAAAATTGTTTTTCTCTACGGCTTCTCTGCGGGAACAGGGGCAGAATGGGAAGAAAGCTAGTGAAAAGAGACATTTAGGGAACAGAGACGAACTGGAAAGGAGAGGAAGACTGTTGAGATAGGAGAGGGAGACTGTTCAGATATTTAGTAAACAGAGACAGACGTGGAGATATATTAGGAGAGAAGACACAGTGAGCAGACATTTAGAGAAAGAAAGAGACACACTGCTATATACACACAATAGTGTATACAATAATTCACACTGACAATGTAACTGAAAAATATACCTAATATAATTTATATACCAAGTACACTTTATTTACACACAAACTAATATAACACACACGCATACACACACGTGCACACACATGCAGTCCCCTTTATCTTTCACATGGGACATACCTGAGTGCTATGATTGGAGGAGAAGGGGACCGTCCTGCTCCCTTTAGATAGCTTCCAGAGTTCATATGTAGAGGACAGCTATGATACTAAATAATGTACCAGCATCCCCTGCCTACAGTGAGCATTACGTGATGCTCCAGCACTGCGGTTACATTAACCCCACACACCAAGCAGCAGATCATTGGCGTCAAGGAAAAGGGCACCCAGCAGTTGAGATGGCAGTGCTTCGGGGTGACTAAGGAGCCTCTTATCCTGCAAACTGGCCCCAGAGCCCTCCATAGGTCAACACAGCAGTTGAATGCCTTATTCGCCTAACAGTACAACTGGCTCTGAATGCTGGTTTTTAATGATTGGGTTTGGACAAATAGGAACCTTGAGAGACCTGACAGATGATCTGTTCTGACACCGGGATTAGGATTATTTCTGATTAGTTTTTTTTGTCTTGCAAGAGATTCCATTGTCTGAAACAAATGACAAACATACAAATTGAATGGAAAAATGAATTGACTGCTTTTGTATCCGTTTGTTGTTAATAGGTATTTGTTTGTGTTATTAAATATTTATTCGAATGTTGTTCATCCAAGGAGTCTGACTAATATTCCCAGACTGTTTGTGGTTTGCGTCCTTTACTGGAAGGTCGTACAAGGACAATAAATAAAGTATAACTCTTTTTTTTTGGAGTCAGTGAGACAACTTATGGTATTAAAAAAACAATAGTGTAATCTCTTTGTGCTACAGTTCTAGATACCAGCTGCACAGTACAACATAGATATTTTCTTCCTGTCACTAAAACACAGAAAACAAACACGATCCAGTATGCTGGAACAAAAATCAACACGTTAATGAAAAAAAACACCCAAATGTGCTGGTCAAGAAAAATACAATTTCCAAAATAACAAAAGCAGATGTGTTTTTTTTCCCTAGGGTGTGAATATGTCTTAGAAATACAGCTTTTTCCTATTGGACCTCTGTAAATCTACATATGACAAATGGAAGATGAGGAAAGAATACTAAAAATAAATAAATAAATACATTTTTGTCTTGTTTCTATATCCATGTAGCAATCTTTAGAGTCCATATCCTGACTAGTAAGTTCCCTGACAAATGCCCTTCCCAGCCTCCTGTCCCAAGCACTATTCATTAGTACAGTCAAGCTCCCAATGTTAAAGGAAGTTGTTATGGTTCCAAGAGGTCCATGCACGCTTTATTACCTGAAGGGGTTAAACTAGGGGTGCTAAAAAGGTAGATCCCCAGATCTGGTTGAACTACAACTCCCATGATACTTTTCATGCTTTTAGAATGACAAAGCATCATGGAAGTTGTAGTTTTAAAACATCTGGGGATCCACCTTTTAGGCACCACCTGGTTAAACCATTTGAAAACTGTTGCCTCCAACACCGGACCTCCAATTCCCTCATCCATCTTCTAAATTTACTTTCAGGTAGCACTGAATGCCAGAGGACAGGGGAGCCACTGATTGGCTAGAGAGTTCAGCTGATGCTCTAAGCCAATAAATAGCTCCCCATTCATAAAAAATGCACATACTTTATGGTGCCATAATGGGAACACTCCTGAAACCATAACAACTTAATTTAACTTTAACCTAGTACTCTTCATTAGCACCAACCCTAGCATTCTCCATTCATATAACCTCTCAAGCACTATCTATAAGTTCCCTCCCCAGTCTACTGGTATGCTCCTGAGATGGGATTAGTGTACTGGTCAGAGAGTGTGGGTTATAGGAGGTGTGGGGGACTCTAATGAGTGTGTTGCTCAGATAATGTGGGTTATAGGAGGTGTGGGGAGCTGCAGTGAGTGTGCTGCCCAGGTAGTGTGGGTTATAGGAGGTGTGGGGAGCTGGAGTGAGCGTGCTGCTCAGGTAGTGTTGGTTATAGGAGGTGGTGGGAGCTGCAGTGAGCGTGCTGCTCAGGTAGTGTGGGTTATAGGATGTATGGGGAGCTGGAGTGAGTGTGCTGCTCAGGTAGTGTGGGTTATAGGAGGTGTGGGGAGCTACAGTGAGTGTGCTGCTCAGGTAGTGTGAGTTATAGGAGATGTGGGGAACTGCAGTAAGTGTGCTGCTCAGGAGATGTGGGGAGCTGCAGTGAGTATGGGGAGCTCAGGTAGTGTGGGTTATAAGAGGTGTGGGGGGAGCTGGTTGAGGATGCTGCTCAGGTAGTTTGGGTTATAGGAGGTGTGGGGAGCTGGAGTGAGGATGCTATTCAGGTAGTTTGGGTTATAGGAGGTGTGGGGGACTGTAGTAAGTGTGTTGCTCAGGTAATGTGGGTTATAGGAGGTGTGGGGAGCTGCAGTGAGTGTGCTGCTCAGGTAGTGTGGGTTATAGGAGGTGTGGGATGCTACAGGGAGCATGCTGCTCAGATAGTGTGGATTATAGGAGATGTGGGAAGCAGCAGTGAGTGTGGGGAGCTCAGGTAGTGTGGGTTATAAGAGGTGGGGGGAGCTCAGCTAGTGTGGGTTATAGGAGGTGTGGGGAGCTGGAGTGAGGATGCTGCTCAGGTAGTTTGGGTTATAGGCGGTGTGGGGGACTGTAGTGAGTGTGTTGCTCAGGTAGTGTGGGTTATAGGAGGTGTGGGGAGCTGCAGTGAGTGTGCTGCTCAAGTAGTGTGGGTTATAGGAGGTGTTGGGAGCTGCAGTGAGTGTGCTGCTTAGGTAGTGTGGGTTATAGGAGGTGTGGGGAACTGCAAAGAGCAGTAATGTGGGTTATAGGAGGTGTGGAGAGCTGGAGTGAGTGTGCTGCTCAGGTAGTGAGACATATAGGTAGCATTGAGAGCTGGAGTGAGTATCTTATAATGGGAGTGTAGGAGCATGGGAGAGCGGACAACCTTTGCACTAAGGGATAAGTATAAACAATCTGCCATATTTTACACACAAAGCTCATAAATCTCTATGTACGTAGTCCTGCTCATGATATGCATGCAATAAGTGGGGTTGATTGATGGAGACTGCATGAGTCATGAGTTGCCACATCACATATTCCTGCATCCTCGACCAGTATGACCTGCACAGCGCATGTCTAGGAGATGTGGACTCCAATGCTGCAAAAGAGTTAAGAGTCTGTAGCACTGATAGATCCCAGATTAGAAGTCAAACCTTTCAAACATGACTTGACTACTTCTACTGAAGGGGCGCTAGGGCACTGTAATCACTACAGAGAGCTGCAGTGTTTATGGTGTTTGGAGTGTTCCTTTAATATAAAGTAGGAAAAGAAAAAAAAAAAATTTATCATAGCACCACCTTGTGTCACAAAGCGATAGTAAAATACTTTGTAAAGCAGCTGCTAAAACATTATGTGTTATCTATAAGTTATTTGAAAGGCTCCCGGCTCGGTCTCTTCTTGTTTGCTCCACAACTGGTAGCGAATAAATAAACATATTATTTTCAGCAGTTTTTTGTTGCACCATTACCATTTAAATTCCACTTTTATCATCCTTATACTCCTATCAATCTGTCCACCCCCACACCACTGTAACACAGTGTGTAAGTCCTTCTAAAAAATACTTTTTCACTTTTCCAATCTTTGATTTCTCATATACATTATATAAAACTATCATTAATCTTTTTTTATAGCAACTACTAAAGCAACTGCATTATACCAATCAAGTGTTTGTTGAAGCTTAGATGAAAAAAAGTTTTTTTAGCACAAAACCTGCTGTTCTCATATTGTTCCCTCACTGTCCGAATCATTTTGGATTTATTTACTAAACACCACATTGTAGAAAACCGAATTGCAAAAGGTACCTCCACTGCACTTCAGTGATACAACAGAGTTTGCCACACCAGAATGCTACAAGAGCCCACATGCACCCTGGGGTTTCAAACAGAGAAATCTTGCATACACACATACGATCCACTGACATTGGGGTACTGTGACGTAGTGGCGAGCAAAACGCAATACGGCCAGATGGTGGAACTAAATCCCCGTATCTGTTTATTGAGATAGGTGATGTTAAGTAGCCTTGTTAAATTTAAAACTGTATTTTTGTGTGTCTACATCTGCATTTTGTATAAAGTTTGGTCTTTACGGCAGCACATCTGCTAAGAAATGCATGTTCCGGATGCCCCTTTTTTTTTTTTTTTTAATAATTAGGGAATTGTCTTCTCATTCTTCCCTACAGGTTCCACCTCCTGATGGAGGTTCAGAGGAAGTCGCTACTGTGCGCACTGTAGGAAAAGGAGCAGTACAGTTTTCACAAAGTAAATATGTTCTGATACGTAGAGTAGGCAATGGTGTTGTAATCCAAACTGATAAACCTACCTATCGGCCGAGCCAAACTGGTAAGAAAGGGAAAAGGGGCGGGGGGAGAATGTGCAGAGATGTAAATAATGAAAATGTATCTCCTCTTCATAGTGTTCTTCCGCATTTTGACTCTGAATGAAAAGTTCTTCACTGCAAAGAATAAGGTGAGACTGGGAATATGAGAAAAATGAGAAAAAGAAAAAGTTAGTCAATACATCTTAGACTGATAAAATAGTAATCATTGCTGCAACAATATTAATTTATATTTAATTCACATACGTACTTATAATGATATTATTAGGCTGTTTATATATATAGCTTGCTGTATTGCTTGTAAATATTTAGGTTAAAAGCAAACATATTTTTTGTTATTAATGTATTAATATTAATGTATTACTTTAAATAATCAAACTGTGTAAGTGAGTGAAAAAGGTGGAATGTATGCATGATATAGTTGTACGTTCCTCTGAGATAGTTGGAATGTATGTGGGAGATGATTGGAATGTATATGTGGATAGTTTGAATGTACATTTGAGATAGTTGGAATACGAGGTCTGTCCAGAAAAAGTCCAGCCATTGTTAATATAACGAGAACAGGATGTGCGACATCGATGTAACCTGGCAGCCAAGGAGAGTGGACTGGAATGCACTTACGTGAACAATAACAATTTCACTGTTCTAGTCAGTTGGGGCGCTAGACGCCGTTAAGTGACCATGTGTACTGTTTAGCCATCGCATTAAAAATGACTGAGCGAGTAGAGCAACAAATCTGCATTAAATTTTGGATTTAGCTTGAACATTCCCTTGTGGAAACTATTCAGGTGATTCAGAAGGCATTCGGGGACAATACAATGAGTGCAGAGCAAATTAAAGTGTGGCATAAATGCTTCAAAGATGGTTGAGAATCTGTTGAAAGATATTGATTCCAACAAAGGATTTTGCGAAGTGCTTTGAACAGTGGAAGAGAGGTTGGGGGGACTGTTCTAAGGTGCCTACTTTGTATCTTATTCAATCAATGTCTCTATTTTTCATATTACATGGCTGGTTATTTTCCAGACAGACCTCATGTATGAGCTCAGTCACTGGAATGCATGTATGAGCTAGTTGACATGTGTGAGATTTTAGAATATGCATGTAAAAAACAGTTGGAATGTATGCATAGGGTAGTTGTAATAATTGTGTAAGAAAGTAGGAATGTATGTGTGAGATAACGGGAATGCATACGTGAGATAGTTGGAATGTATGTGTGAGCTAGTTAGAATGTGTGAAATTGTTGAAATATATGTGTGAGATAGCTGAATGTATGTGTCAGGTAGCTGAATGTATGTGTGAGGTAGTTGTTATGTATGAGTAGGTCACTGCCCAGTAAGTGTGTGAGCTAGTTAAAATGTGTGAGTGTTGGAATATGCATGTTAGATAGTAGAATGTATAGCTGAGATAGCTGGATTGTACGTGTGAGCTAGTTGGAATGTACTGATTATACTTAGATTGTTGGAGTGCACACGTGAGAATGCTTAATAAAATATTGAAAATGTGGATTGTCTAATTTGAGTTTTCATTCTTTACAGTATTATGTGGTGGAACTAAAGGTAAGACAAGAACCTATAATGGTTTCACTGGTGAGAAGTTTAAAGGGAATGAAAATTAGGGTATGAAATGTGGAGTGCCAGGTGGTCAAGGTTTGTATATTTATTGTGAGAGCATGGCAAAGTATTAAAGGATAGGAAATGCAGGTGAAGCAGTAAATGATTTACTATAATAATGAATTAAACCAACCGAAATAAGAAGAAATATGGTGAAGAACTAAAATTAAGGAATGAGAAGGAGGCTGGTGCTTTATGAGAAAATATAAGATATACTAAAATTGACACATGTGAGAGGCTACATGAAGGGAATGTAAGGAAAAAGGGTGTAAAGGGTGTAGATAGGGAATAAAAACATATGCAAAATACGAACCAAGAAACAGGATTCTCAAAGGGGGTGACCGAGAATTTGCAGAAAAGGAGTATGAAGTGGTGTGATGAATTGGGATGAAATAGAGGGTTGTAGAGGTGCAGGATGTGAATGTGAGTGGTTCTAAACAGAGAGAGGGAATAATGTATGTTGGGGTGGGAATATTGAATATGTAGGGTGGAAATGTCATGCAAGGATTAAATGGAGTGAGATTTAAAGTTTCTTGGTGAGAATATTGGGTTAATCGTTAATCACTTGTCATGTTATTTGCCTCCCTTGTGATATATAGGATTCTAAGAGTAACCGTATTGCTCAATGGCTGGATATTAAAACCAGCTCAGGAATTGTTGACCTGAGTTTTAACCTGACCTCCGAGCCTCTCCTTGGTACCTACACCATTAATGTGGAAAATGGGCAGAATATGAAAACCTTTGTCGTTCAGGAAGAAGGTAGGCATGCATCTTTATTTCAGAAAGAGAAAAAAATTCCTGGGTCTGTAATATTTTCCATGGGAACACACTGTATTTAAGAACATAGATTAATGTAAGGATTCCAATAAAATTGCTATAATATCCTTTAAAGAAACTGCACACTGCCTATCAATGTGGTTTCAGAGGTAAAAACAAATACATAAAAATACAATACTGTATTTAATACTGTATTTAACAGGACATTGTCTAATTATGGAGTTGCGGTCATTAGGTCTATTGGTAAAAGGAACAAATTATGGGACAAGTTATATTCATTGAGCACAATGGGAATAGAAGAAACGTCATATTGTGCATGGAAGTTCCTTTTACACATGATAGAAAATTACTGGGGTAATGTTTAATTTTGGTCCTGGACTCTGACACTTGGGATAATTAAAAGGGAACAGAAGATGATGTCCATGAGCTCATAAAAAGGGATATGAACAGCAATCATAAGGTTTTCGTTACTGTTATTGTGAATAATGACAACAAACTTGAGTCAAGAACAAAGAAAGGAGATTCTAAAGCAGTATTCGAAGACTGAAAATGCAGAGTAGAGAGCGGGGTGCGCAAAGCGTGGCAAGAAGCATCTGACACTCCTGTACCAACATGTCTGACAATTTGTCGTATTAGAGATACATTTTAAGCAATGGGTGCAGTGGTTATTGCAAATAGCCTCAGGGTGCCAGTACTGGCTTCGGTAGGTGTCCACAGGCAAGACAGGCAGATGAAATTCAAAAATGTATTTATTGGAAAATTAAAAGTAATTTATTTAATGGAAAACTTTTAAGTATAAAAAGCAGTGTGTAATACACAAATATATACACACTAATGCACAATGTCCTTGTAATATAACAATAAAAAATTACAGCAAATACAGCATACGCGTTTCGACATAAAAGTCTGTTGAAACGCGTATGCTGTATTTGCTGTAATTTTTTATTGTTATATTACAAGGACATTGTGCGGTAGTGTATATATATTTGTGTATTACACACTGCTTTTTATTTGTCCAACTTTACATTTTCCAATAAATTAATTTTTGAATTTCATCTGCCTGTCTTGCCTGTGGACACCTATCGAAGCCAGTACTGGCACCCTGAGGCTATTTACACAGAGCCTGGCACGGCTCCATACTTGTTAGTGAAACCATATACAAACACATTGTACATTGAATTGTAATAGATTACACTATGTATGTTTTATCTATTTCCTTTTAGAAACAGTATTCCTGTACTAGTGCACATTGCCTGATACTGTTAAGTATAAGTTATTATTTTTACCCTTCTACTCCAACACAGGGTGCTGTGCATTTTATAGAGGTTTTACCTCTATGTGCTTTTGTTTATTTATGTCTTAAGGTGTAAGGGAAACCATCTTAATTGCACAATTAACCCACTGTTTATTTTCTGAAGCACCTATACACCTACTGGTTTCCAGTATTAGCAGTGGTTATTGACAGAGGAAAAAGAGAGTCTCTCTGACATTTGTGAACAGTCCGTAAAAGTCCACACGATATATGCATCTAAGCTGGCATCCATACGTCCTTGCAATGCTTAATTTGTAAAGTGAAATGTAAGCTATTCTGTCCAAGACAAGCTATACTGTCCAAGTTACATGGTCTTCAAGAAGACCAACCAGAGACTATTGGTTGTTATTCTGTGAGATGCTGCCTAACAAAACCTCTAATGAACATTTTTTTCTTTTTGATAAGATCATCTGGTCAGATGAGGCTTCTTTTAAATTGTCAGGCGACGTGAACAGGGATAACTCTGTGTATTAGGTAGATGAAACTCCTCATTTTACTATCACATCTCAACTGAACTAGCCAGGCATTACAGTGTGGGGTGCACTGTAAATCGAAGGTGTAGGCCTGGTTTTCTTCGACAGAACTGTGGATAGCATCAATTACCTAAACTTGTTTAGCGACATGGTGGAGCTACAACTATGCTAACAGTAACTTTGCCAAACTGCTCTTGCAACAAGATGGTGCATCTCTTCATTATGCCTTTGCAGTAAAGGAATACCTTGAAAACACCTTCTGGCCATGCTCACCCAACTTTACACCAATGGACTTCTTTTTTGGGGATGTAGAAAGGAATAAGGTTTTTGAGAGGAAGCCCCAGAATGAATTAATTAAAAGAGTTCATCTCTGAAGCATTTAAGATCATTGATGTGGGCAAGAATTTGTGTTGTACTGTGTCTCACAGAGTACTGGACAGGTTTAAGGAAGACATTTTATTTATTAATGGAAGACATTTTAAGCACTCATGAGATTAAACAGTGTTTAACAAATATAAATGTAATAAACAATGTAATAAAATGCAAAAAAACCCCAAACAACTACACTGTATACCTACTTTTGGGCCATCCTGTGTATATATACCTACAGGGTGGCCCAAAAGTAGGTATACAGTATATAGATGGAATACCGTAGGTATACAAATGGATACTGTAGGTATATAATATATCTTTTATATATATATATATATATATATATATATATATATGTATATATATATATATGTATATATATATATATGTATATAATTACATATATATATATATATATATATATATATATATTTATATAAATATGAGATAGGAGTGGTGATGTTAGACTAGCCAACGTCAGAACCCCAAAGTAGGTTACAAGAGGTAACACGGGGGCTTAACCCCACAACAAGTAAATAACTACCAACTGAAAGAGTGGGATAGAAAAAAACACTCACTCAAAAGTGAATGGGATTCAATCTCACTCTAGAAGATTACCTCCTAAAGTAAACGTAACAAAGAAAATGGTAATAACCTTTATTAAGCAAAATATTAAAATATATAAATTATATAAAAGGTAATTATATATTATATAAATTATATATAAAGCTTACCCTGGATAGAAACACCATAGAAAATTGTGTTAGTGAAAATCACATAGGTGAGGAATTAAAAACCTGGGGATATGTTCCTTAGTCTCATAGAAAATTATATATATATTGTATGTGCACATATGTATAAAGTCCGCTAAAATAAATAGTAGTAAGGCCTCTAAAGAAGACCAAATAAGACTATAGGGACATCGATATGTGGACTTTATACGTATGTGTCCTTGGGTAAGACACCTAAAGATATATACCTGCCAACCTCAATAAAAAGATGAACTGCTAAGGGAATTACTGAGATAACAATAGATATAGGATGCAGAAAAGGAGGAGGTTCCATTACAACACGAATTACTCCATGGGGTGTACCACTGGCAAATAGTGAATGCTGCTCATATTACAAAATCCTACAAGTGTTTAGAAAATGCAGGATTGAAAGACAGCACTGAGGCCCTAATCCTAGCAACACAGGAACAGGCACTCAGCACCACATCAATAGAAGTGGGAATCTACTATACCAGACATGACCCAAGGTGTAGACTGTGCAAAAAAGGTGTCTGAGTCAATACTCCACATATTAGCCGGGTGCAAAATGTTAGCAAACGAAGAATACATTAAGAGCCACAACCAACTTGCTGGGATTATGTACTGAACATGGGCTGGATATGCTGTAGTGATGGGATATATTACAAAGGGTAGTTGAGAATAATAAGGCTAATATCCTGTGGTACTTTCAGATCCAGACAGACAAGAGAGTAGTGGCCAACCAACTTGACATCGTGGTTGTAGACAAGGAACAGAAGACTACAGTGGTGGTGGATGTAACGATACCCACTTTCCGTAATATCAGGACTGAAAGAGGAGCTAGAAAGAATGTGGAAAGTGAAGACAGCAGTAGTCCCAGTTGTCTCCCAGTTGGGACATCAGAGGTCAATGTCCATAAGAGTGCAGTTCTAGGAACTACGCAGAACCCACAGACTCCAAGGCTTCTGGTTGAGCACCCGAGAATTAAAAAACACACAAAAAATAAATAAATAAAGCACCAGGAGGGGTGCTATAAAAAATAAAATAAATAATAAAAATAATAATTAGAAAAAAAAAATATATATATATATATAATATTATTTATGTATAAGTTTATATAAGATATATATACGATTCTGGTTTCTTTATCACTCAGTATTAAGAAATGCACAAATTTCTCTAATATATCCTCAAATAACCCACATTTCTACATTGTAGCCATCATTACCCTTGATATAGACTCTCTGTTACATTCTGTTCTTTCTCCTCTCTCCCACTTCTCATGCAGTGCTACCACGGTTTGAAGTGACCATTGATAGTCCAAATGCAATAGAGTTGTCGGAATCCTCATTCCAGCTGAAAGTCTGTGGCAGGTGATGCGTCACTTACGACGAATGGCTTCCACTAAAATGTAGTTCAGAAATATTTGGAGTGACAGCTTCATCATTTACAATATATATGTTTTTATTTAAAAGCATAGTTAAACACCACATTCCATATACAACAGTTTTTTCTGTTACAGCCCCTATTGCCGTTTAGTTTGGGTGCCACAGTATCTTCTGTTAATGTCCATATTTTGGCAATATAACAGCATCCTTTCAAAGCCTATTACGCATGTGTGGATGTGATAATATACATTCTGCTCGTTAACCCTCTTTTTAGAAAAGGATAGGAGGCTATGGGGTGACTGGGATAGTCTGCCCTGACAACATAGTATTTTGGATCATATCTCCACCAAAAACTACAAATTTAGGGAAATTCAGTAGTAGGTATTTTTATGTATAGTTTTTTTTAAATAATGTACATTTTAGTTAAAGTAAAATGGTCTTATGATTGTTGCACAGCTTAAACAAAGCTAGCAAATAATTGCTCTTTACTGTTTTTACACTCAAAAGGGTTTATTTTAAGTTACATTGGATGTTTGACTGTCCTGGCATGACCAGAGCATAGCATGCAAATTAGATCAAACCCCACAGTGCTGAATGCTTGCATGGCATTTTTTTGCAGAGGCATTTAACTGGGTGAGGGAACACTTTCACTTTAAAATGGTGGCAAATTTTGCTGGAATTACATTTTTAGACTTGGTTCTCTAAAAGCTACCAGACCATAAGGCAGCCAATGGGAAGATAAGGTTCTTGCCCATGCAAATTCTGATGTGGCTGGGGATGGGTGAGTCGCGGTTACAGTGGCTAGACTTCAAACCACCTTCTTCTACAGTCTGTACAGTTTGTATGTTTAAAATTTAGTGAATATTGGAGAAGCTCAAGGAGGCAGGCTGAAGGGTCAGTGTTAGGACCCGCTTAGGGGCATCCCTCCAATGGCCATTGGAGCAACTAAATGACCTCCATTTGTCTAAATATACATAGGGATTAAGGAAAAAGCGCAAGTAACATTTTCTTTTCTTTGGTTTTTACTATATATTGGGGCTGATGTGTGTTGTAGTCCTTGCTGCTTAAGCGCAGGACTTCTCTTTTTGTATTAATATTGGAGAAGAGTAAGAGGTGTCAGAATTGCTACACACAGATGAGTCAGAGGGGGTGGAATCTCTATACAGGTGAGTGAGTAAAGGTGGGACAGGGAGACTTTAGAGAAGAAGGGGTAGAGGTGAGAAAGGGAGATCATGAATAATCGGTACTGGACTGTTTTGGGTGGTCACAATTACAATTTTTGGCCCTACATACAGTAGGGGCTCTAAAATCCATTTTTATGGTTGATAGAAAAATTGTAGTATAAGTTAAATTTTTTTGGTTCTGTTTTAAGAGAGAATATTAGTTTTATTATATTGTTTAAACATTAGTTGTCCTGTTTCTGGCTCTATATATGAGCTCTCAGTCATTAGAGCAGAACAAGTGACCAAAAACACATTGTAACCGCTAGTACTCCTATTTACCGCTATAACATCTTAAAACTTAGAATTTAGCAGGGCTAACCATACAGATATCTTAGCTAAAATATTGTATAGTCGGTATAGAGTTTCTCTATTTAAAATACATAAATAATTGAGAATACAATAAAAATAGGAGTTGGAGGCAATAACTTTTTGTCTTATTAATATAGTTTATTGAATATAAATGAATACAGATATATAAACTTAATAATCCATTAATATATCATAAAGCAGAGTATATAAAATTAAATGAATAAATGCTTGCAAAACTATTAGTATAACACACCCTCCTGCTTATACAGGTAATCTCTCAATATGTCACCTCCAGAGTTGGTCAGTAAGTCTCTACCTAGCATTGATCATGCATGTATATATATAGTATAGCATTTCTAATTACTACTGGTAATGTATGGGTTAATTCATCTTAGGGTTAAAAACAGTTCATATGTAAAAATAAAAGAAAAACACCTTTATCAGTCTAATGTCATAACATAGACATCTTCAATCTTTATTAGGACTAGACGTTAGGTTGACATAGGCAAAGCCTTGAATTGTTATTGCATTAATCTAAGACAAGAAGGAGTAAACATGTTGTGTACTGTAATTAGGTAAAAGGTTATTAGTTAAAGAAACAGTTGCAGTTTAACACCTTAACCCCTTAAGGACACATGACGTGTGTGACACGTCATGATTCCCTTTTATTCCAGAAGTTTGGTCCTTAAAGGGTTAAAGAAATACAATTTAGCAATGTGTATTATACCCACAATTGGCCATCACAACATATGGTAGGGTTACATAGTTTGCTTTCTTGGTCAGTCATTACTTGTCCTTTGTAGGGAGGAAGATGTCCTGTGTAAGAGACGACTTAATGTGTTTTTTTTTCTCATGTGTTCAGATACACATATGGAAAAGGAGTCAGTGGGTCTGCTGAAGTTTTTATCTGTTACTCCGCGTATATACAACAACATGATGCTTGCTTCACAGAAACAGGTCAAGTAAGTATTTTATAGTCACAGAACTGCTCATGCAACTTAGTCTTATCCATGCACAGTTTTAGCAGCCAATCAGTGCTATCCAGAGTGCATAGAATAGTTATTGGGAATACAGAAGTGTAAATTCCACATTATTGGGGTGGGTCAGTCACAGTGGTTATGGTGCTTCTGAAGTCATTGCATTTTTTTAAATTTAGTGAATTCCTTTAATAATTCCTTTCTTTTGTTCAGCTGAAAGATTGTTTGAGTTTGTTCCAGGTTTATCCATTTTGTCTAGTTTATAAAAATTACCCTTATTGATTACCTAGAATTTGGCCACAATCACAACAGTCATAAAGAAGCCATGATATAAATTGGTTTATTCACTTATCCAACAGGCAACATTTAGGCAAAATGTCTGATATGGAGAGTTTCTCCAACTCAGCTTTATTCACAGCTTGGCTATTCCAGCCTAAATTGTTCAATTCAGATATCAATTCACTAAACTCTAGACTTGTTCATTTGTATTCGGCCAATTGCAATTTGCCTGAATGTGGACCTATCGACCGTTAGTACCATATCTATAACCCCAATAATGGTTCGTGTACAGCCACTAAATATTTTTTTTTATTCAACGCTCAAAAGAAAGAAAAAATCTGTAGATTAACTGCTCCTGCTGTTTTTCCAGTTATTGGTTACTTTTTGTCACTTGATATTTGATACAATTGCAAGAAAATGCATGTGTCAGTGTACTGCAGAATATATATACATATATATATAATTGTGTATATATATATTTATATTTTGAGGGACACTGATTGCCCATTTTTCACACCCCTTTTGCTAGGACAATATTCAGAGAAACCACCACCAAGTGATTTGGCTAAACCAAATTTAACTGCTGCAGTCTACTAAATTCAGAGTTTAGTGAAAAAAAAAACCAACCCAATATTGTGCTTTAGAGAATCAGAAAGCTATGATTCAAACCTTAAAGCTGGAATTGAAGGCTATTACATGCCTTTTCTTTTCTCTCTTTACTTGTCGGTCTTTTTCCTTTTTTAACAGACAGACCTCCAAGGATGCTTTTCCAAAAGTGTTCAAACACAATTCTATAATATTTCTATGTTTGGGTATTATAATGTCTACGCTATCAGTATAAATGCAGTTGTCAAAGAAGCTGGAACAGGTGAGTGTGAGCAGTCAGGTTATGACATGATGTCCATTCATCTTCCTCTCATTCTTAATAATTCTTTAGAGGTCCCTTGTCATTGGTACTGTGACCGTAAGGCCAGAGGTCACAATTACTAAGTGGAATCTCCACTACTTAAAATTATATATCCAGGTGAAGTTTGTCAGCCCTGTACCTCCCTCTAGTATCTAAATTGCTATGGACATGGCTCTAACACTGGCATGATAGCCTACTTTAGAGTTTATTATTATTATTTATAAAATATTTTACCAGGAAAGATACATTGAGATTTCTCTCATTTTCAAGTATGTCCTGGGTCAACAAATCATTGCATTGATACAATAGGGTACAATAAAATACAAAAACAATATTAATACAGAATAAATACAAAATGTAACATATAACAGGTAGGAAATATATAATAAACCATGACAGGTGCATTCTGTTTTGAGGTATGTAGAGAGGGATCTCTTAAAGGACTTTAGGCTTAGGGAAGATTTTAAATTGTGCGGGAGGTCATTCCACAGTTGCGGTGCTCTGTAGGAGAAGGAGGATCAGGCCGCTTTCTTTTTGTATTGAGGTAGACTAAGTAAAGTGTTGGTACTGGATTGGAGCTTATAGGAAGTGGGAACAGCTGGGGAGAGCATTTTGTTCAGGTAGAGTGGGAGTTTCCCAGAAAACCAAATACAAAAAGGTGTAGTTTCCCAGAAAAGCCTATCAATTGTGATGAACTATCCATGAATTGAAAGTTTTATACAAAAATAGCCTTACTAGAAAAGTTTCTTAGTTGAAGAATTCTCAAATTTTGATATTTTGGCCTATAATTTGCATTTAAGTTTAAAGTTTATGATTTAGTGAATAGAACCCTTGAATGTTAATGGACATAAATCAAACACTGTTTATTAGACTTGGAGATTTGTTTCAAACCAAACTGCAACTTGGGCGAATTTGAGCTTATCATGTGTTCTGCAGAAATCACAAATTTTGAGAAGAATTATACAAAATTGCAGACTCATTGGCAGTGGTTGGAGGCGTTTAATAATTATACGCCCTGGATGACATAGTCATCGACTGCTAGTGCTGCCTGAGGGTAAATAGTACTTCAAATTATCATTCACTTACTGAAAGCAAGTGATCAATAATTAGCGAATGTGCATCCTTCCGGATGCATTCGGTTATGAATTTTGATAAAACATTGTAGAATAAAAGCTCTGCAAAACGGGTATTGGTAAAGATTACAATATATGAATCTTACCAATCTTAATGTTAAACAAGTAATTACAGGGAATTTCAATAAAATATTTAACAAGCGAGCCAGGGCAATCAGTGGTGAATGAAAGCACCATCTGCTCTGTTTTGCTACCTATGATACCTATGATAGGTTGGTCATCCTTCTAGACCTGGTTATCCAACTCTTGCTCTCAAATGAGTTGCCCTCTCTGTAGGGGAATATGGTTAAAACTTAAGATTATGATTATTTGAGAGCAACTCACTGGCACATTTAGATGTCTTCTAGCTTCAAAGAATCAGACAAGTTTATATCCAGGTGTATTGTATACAGGTGTCAAACACTGGGCATGTAACAGTTAATGTATAACTATAAGACCTTCTGTTCCAGGTGTGAGTATGTCATCTGAAAAAAAAATTCCTTTGTCTTTCAATGCCGGAACAATAACATTTCAGGAAATGGATACATATTATAAAGTAGGGAACCCATATTGTATAAAGGTAAGAAAAGAGTTCCTGTGGCATTCAATGTCTTTGGGATTGGGTAACTGAGGTATGCCTAATGGGGAAGACATTGATTGTGTCATGTTGGTGATAATCGGATATGATGATCAATGAGGCTACAAAATAAGGTGAAATTTAGCCTTGTCTAATTTGAAGCATTGTCATGGATGCACTACAACTGGCTGATATAAAATAACATGTTGAATCATTTTACTGTGTGAAAAGTGTTCTAATGGTACTATTAATGATTCATTATCTACAGTGTGAGACCAAGTCAGAATGCTAGTTGTTGTTAGTACAGATATTGGTGCAGTGTTCAGTGGACATATAGCAATACAGGATCATGTTAGTGCCACATGTGCACAGACAGCAGTGCCAAGACACGGGAATACCACGTCTTCTGTAAAAATAATAGTGTGTGGTCAAGTTTAAGCAGCATGTTCTGGATAGATAATGGTACAGGGTCAAGGATGATGCTAAGTGTTCTAGAAAAATAATATTACAGTTTATGGATAATGTATTTTGTTATTGACAGAACTTAAACATTTCTCAGAAATATGATCTGTTCTGTGCTGATAATGTTGCAGTTTCAAGATGATGCCACATGTTCTGTACATGTCGCTGTATCAGTTCCCCAGTCCCCCATGTGTCTCAATTCCCCAGTGTCCAAAATGTGTCTCATTCCCCTAGTCCCCCATGTTTTTTATTCCCCCCAGGTCCCCATATGTCTCATTTCCCCGAGTCACAATGTGTCTCATTTCCTCTCCTCCTTCCCCTATGTGTTTCATTCCCCGCCACCCCATGTGTCTTATTCCCCTCAGCCACCCATGTGTCTCATTTCCCCCAACCCTCCCCATGTGTCTCACTTCCTCTCCTCCCTTCCCATGTGTCTCATTTAACATAGCCCCTCATGTGTCTTAATCCCACAGCCCCACTTTCCTTCTTCCCTCCACCATGTGCAAGCTCACCTCCCTCCTCCTTTGTAGCATGGCCGATCCGTAGACTGCAGGAGAGGAGCATGAAACAGTTCTTGACTCTCAGTGAGTGATTCCTATCATATTGGTTAGAGGGAAATAAGCTCCTCTCCTGTGGTGTGTGGCTTGGCCACGCTACATACAGAGACTAGCAGGATTGGAGCACTGTGCAGAGTACTGCCCTCCTGCCGGTCACCCGAATCCTGTTCCACCAGGGCCGTTACGCCCTAAGGCAGCCACCTGTGCTGCCTTATGGTAGCGCAGGCCCTGAGTGGTACAGCATTGTCTGAAGCAGTTAGGTGGAAGTTGTGTGTTGTATCGGTTTTGTGCATATATTTGTTCTGAGTGATAACTGTTTGATACAAATCTCAGATTAGGTTCAGAGGAGGCTGTTGATTTTGTTGATTTTGGTCTTGATAAAAATTCAGAATAATCGAAATAAACCCAAACCATAAAAATAAACTGCCAGAAACACTTCATCAAATACTTAGTAATATGGAAATATTTTTGGACATCTCTTGTTTATTGTTTTAATGCTGAGAATGCTCTTCTACTTTGTGATTGTTGTAAAATTACTTTTAAATTATAACAAATAAAAAGTGTAATTATTTTTTCATTGTTTACATAGTGGTGTATTTTTGTATCAGGTTATTCTGGTGTTTAACAAACACATCATTTCTTTGAGTTTAGCATAGATTGTGGTAAAGAGTAAGGTGCAATTTTCTCTACACTTGGTACACTTGTTGACAAATGATCACTGCTATTGCCAGTTAGTACACGTTTTCGTAATGTGCTAGGATTATGTTCTGCATATTCTGTTAGTTAAAATTTTGCTGAAAGATCAGATAATTTTAGTTAATGATAGATGAAGATGGGTCACGACCATGTTATGTGTTTTTGGTACAGTTGATGATGCAGAAGAACGATGGAAGTCCACTCACGTTTTTTAACGCCGCTCTCGAAATCAGCTTTGGAAATGAGAAAGTTACTATGGAAGGTCTGACCAATAACATGGGATACCATGTTTTCACCTTGGACACCTCCAATTGGACTGGATCTGTCTACCTGATCGTGAGATATTTTTAGTCTTTCACCCATATTATCTTTAAATCCACTGAAACAAAATCGTACAATTAACCCCATTCCTAGCTATTGTATCTATTACATTTTAACATTTCACTTACTCTATGTACACTTCTTTATATGTTTTCTTTAACTGGAAAATTGTCCAACAAATATCCACCACTAATGAAGATGGCGTACTTCATTTTGCTATTAAACATTCCAATCTGTTTGTTTGCAGGTTAAACAAGAGTGATTGTTCACATGTAAGCTTTTGTAAAACAAGTCTAGCAATTAAATTAAGGATAATGGAGCATATGATATTTCTTTCTGTATGTTCTCTTACTAATTGCCTATTCAGACTCCGTTCATGGTCTTCTTGTTCTCCTAGGGCTATTATGACTCATTGTATGTTTCATACGGATTCTCCAGGAAGGCTTTTTATAATCCAGTCTATTTTACAGTAAATCCATATTACAGTGAGGCACAGAGTTTCCTGAGAATTGAACCCATATATGATGTCATTCCATGTGGAAAAGTAGTAAATATCAAAGTGACATATGCACTCAGCTCAAAGGATCTCTGGCAAAAATCCAAAAGTGTTCAATTCGCCTATATTGTAAGTGTGAGCATAACCCATTGTAAAATTATTTGTAGTGTTCTTTTATTTGTTGGTAGAAATGGTTTGGTTAAGGGTAACAGATTAATTAGGTAAGAGTTAATAATGAATTCTAGGCGCTCAGTGATAAAGGTGCAGTATTGAATCTTAACATGTCAAACACATTGACATTGCTGTAATCACCCAATATATGAAATGCAACCTGTGGAGTTATATCATTGGCAGTCAGTATATAGAATGCAGTGTTCGGGATTATATAATGAGCAGTCAGTATATAGAATGCGGTGTGTGGGATTATATAATGGGCAGTCAGTATATAGAATGCAGTGTGCGGGATTATATCATGGTCAGTCAGTATATAGAATGCAGTGTGCGGGATTATATCATGAGCAGTCAGTATATAGAATGCAGTGTGTGGGATTATATCATGGGCAGTCAGTATATAGAATGCAGTGTGTGGGATTATATCATGGTCAGTCAGTATATAGAATGCAGTGTGCGGGATTATATCATGAGCAGTCAGTATATAGAATGCAGTGTGTGGGATTATATCATGGGCAGTCAGTATATAGAATGCAGTGTGGTGGGATTATATCATGGTCAGTCAGTATATAGAATGCAGTGTGTGGGATTATATCATGGTCAGTCAGTATATAGAATGCAGTGTGTGGGATTATATCATGGGCAGTCAGTATATAGAATGCAGTGTGCGGGATTATATCATGGGCAGTCAGTATATAGAATGCAGTGTGCGGGATTACATCATGGGCAGTGAGTATATATAATGCAGTGTGTGGGATTATATCATGGGTAGTGAGTATATAGAATGCAGTGTGCGGGATTATATCATGAGCAGTCAGTATATAGAATGCAGTGTGTGGGATTATATCATGGGCAGTCAGTATATAGAATGCAGTGTGGTGGGATTATATCATGGTCAGTCAGTATATAGAATGCAGTGTGTGGGATTATATCATGGTCAGTCAGTATATAGAATGCAGTGTGTGGGATTATATCATGGTCAGTCAGTATATAGAATGCAGTGTGTGGGATTATATCATGGGGAGTCAGTATATAGAATGCAGTGTGGTGGGATTATATCATGGGCAGTCAGTATATAGAATGCAGTGTGTGGGATTATATCATGGGTAGCGAGTATATAGAATGCAGTATGTGGGATTACAGCGAGGAAAATTAGTATTTGATCCCCTGCTGATTTTGAACGTTTGCCCACTGACAAGGGGGTTATATCCTGGGGTTATTTCAGGATCAGTCAGTACATAGCATGCAATTTGAGATTACATATTTAAAATGCTTTGTTTTCTTGCAGATTATTGGAAGAACCGGGATTTTGAGATTTGATCAAAGATCAATTACTCTTACTAAGGCAAACCGTGAGTGTAATTCCCATTAACTATGAAGATGTACCGTTCTTATAACACATATACATATCGAGATTTGTTGTTGATTGGTGATGGTTCCACTGTAACGTGAAGTTGTGTTTCCATCAGATTGTGTATGATACATCTAGTGCTAATCTCTGTTCTTCATCTAGCTGTGAAAGGCACCTTCTATCTACCTATTGTCTTCACATCTAATTTTGGTCCAGCACCAAAGATGATTGGTTATATTCTTCTGAATAATGGTGCAATGGCTGCAGACAGACTGCGCTTCACAGTAGAGAGATGTTTTCCGAACAGGGTGAGTGAGAGACGCAGAGACAAAACAGACACACAGCCTGGGGTAAACAGAGTTCTTAACAGGGAGAAAGGCCTATCTATAGACAACTGCAAACATTTATGATGGAAGACATTCAATAGGCAGAGATTAGTATAACAGAAGAAGATTGAAATGAGGGGAACACCTTGAACGTGCATTTTTCAACCATGAAACTGCCATGAAGGCCAAAATATATACAAAATACAGATTAAGGAACAGCACGCACACACACAAAAAATACTGTTTTAAATTTGACAAAGCTAGTTAAAATGACCTGGTGACTGGCATAGAAGTGGGAGACTAAGCATATGGAATCTATTACTTATTATTTCTGCAGAAGATTGAAGGATTATTCCAAGCGATTTTAGTGGTCATGGTGGCTGGAGTCTGAAACACTGCACTTATGGAATTTAGCCCTTCTGCTGCCGCAGGTGTAAATCCACCTATGGCAGAATCATTGGGGTTTCATTAGCCAGCCCGCAACAAGAGTTCCAGGCTCACTAATGTTAATTTTATTTAACTTTTATTGCACAGAATGTCATTCATCGGATGAAAGCAACCAGCTGATGAATGGCAACAGCCATGACTTCTGCTACTCTGAAGAATCCGGAAACGTACCACCAGGGTGCCTTAGAGCCTAGTCAACCTTTGCATTATTACTACCTCAGTAGAATGTAGTAGTTATGATGCTTAGAGTAAGCCGTTACAGGTTCAGGAACTACATTCACATAAAAAAGCTCCCCCCACTACATCACAGTACCCAATATGGGTATTACACTAGTTTTAACATAGTAGAAGAACATGTTCATGTTCATTTGAGGATAGTCTTTAGAAGCAGTTTAACTCCTTAAAGGACCACTCTAGTGCCAGGAAAACATACTCGTTTTCCTGGCACTAGAGTGCCCTGAGGGTGCCCCCACCCTCAGGGGCCCACTCCCGCCGGGCTCTGGGGGAAGGAAGGGGTTAAACTTACCTCTTTCTCCAGCGCCGGGCCGGGAGCTTTCCTCCTCCTCCTCTTCTTCCTCGTGACGTCATCGGCTGAATGCGCATGCGCGGCAGAAGCCGCGCTCGCATTCAGCCGGTCGCATAGGAAAGCATTCATAATGCTTTCCTATGGACGCTTACGTGCTCTCACTGTGATTTTCACAGTGAGAAGCACGCTAGCGGCTGTCAATGAGACAGCCACTAGAGGCTCTGGAGGCTGGCTTAACCCTCAGTATAAACATAGCAGTTTCTCTGAAACTGCTATGTTTATTAAAAAAAGGGTAAAAGCTAGCTGGACCTGGCACCCAGACCACTTCATTAAGCTGAAGTGGTCTGGGTGCCTAGAGTGGTCCTTTAATGACGAAGCCAATTGTACAAGTTCTAATCAAAACAAAAACTGTAATTTGTGCTATATGTCTGCTCAACCATAATTCACCTCTTTCATATTAAGAAAACCCACACTTATGTATTTTTTCAGGAGAAACAGGACTTTCATTTCACATCAAATATTTAGATATGAAACATAATTATGTAGAAATAAAAACTACAAAGTGTGAGAAATTAAGAAATATTGTTATTTTCTGAGCTCTGCGTGGCATTTTTGTGTTCAGCGATGTCTCACGAGTACAGCAGTACTCCCCATGTGCAGGTTTTATGGGGTTTTGGAAAGTTAAAGGGTCTAATATAGATCTTTTGCCTTTTTCAGTTTTTACACATTGAAATTTGCCAGGTCTGTTTGCTGGGCTTATGTTGTTTTTGAGACCATATAGCAGCCCAGGAATTAAAATTACCCCATCATGGTATACCATTTGCAAAAGTAGACAACCCATAGTAGTTAAAATGGAGTATGTCCTTTTTATTTTAGTAACTACTTAGTCACAAACCCTGACCAAAGTTAGAGTTTATGCATTTTTCACAAATAAACTGCCCTTTCACCGATGATATAATCAGCATTATACATTTCACTGCTCTAAAACACTCATATTTGTGTTTAGCAATGTCTCACGAGTACAACGTAGCCCCATGTCCAGGTTCCATGGTGTTTTGGGAAGTTCCAGAGTCATATTGTAACATATTCATCCTTGCGGTATCTGTGCTTGGCGGCCATGCATCAGTGTACCTGACTCCTGCAACATTTTGGTGAACGCTGGCTGCTGCGGATCCATGCCAAAGTATAGCCCCACGTCTGCCCACGGTGATGACGACGTCGGCGTGTGTGTGACGTCACGCTGGAGACGCGTGCACACGTTCTGGGGTCAAAGGCCAATTTCGTCCAATCAGATTTGTAAAAGGCTTATTTAAACGCATTTTTACTTATCCTCATTGCCCTGTCGTGGTTTCAATTAGTGGTTGTCCGAGAGTGTGTTAGTAAGCGTTTATTTCTGCTTATTTACTTTAGCTTAGTTTTGACTTCCCTGTATCCCTGACTTCTGGCTTTGCCTTATCGTTGTGTCCCATTCTGTGTCCCTGACCTCGGCAAGTATTCTGACTATTCTTAGGTACGTTAAGTCTGGCCATTCTAAGGGCCGGTAAGACGTTACCTTTTAGTCCTAGGTGTGATACAGTTCTACGTGCTGGATCAATTCCCAATTTTGCACTTTGAAATTTGTCAGATTGGTTATGTTGCCTTTGAGACCATATAGCAACCCAGGAATAATAATTATGGCATACCATTTAAAAAGGTAGACAACCCAGGGTATTTAATATGTTGTATGTCTAGTCTTTTTTAGTAGCCACTTAGTCACAAATGCTGGCCAAAGTTAGCATTCACATTAGTTTTTTTACTTTTTTCACACAAAAACTGCACTTTCACTGATGGTGTGTTCAGTGAAGCCTCCTGAGTACTCCACATGTACAGGTTTTATTGGGTTTTGAAAAGGTTACAGGGTAAATATAGGACTTGCAAATTAAATTCTCTGGGCTTTCTGCTTGGGTTGTTAGGGAGATCAGTCAAATTATAATTGATAAAATTACTAAATTATGTTAAAAGATTACATAAATATACACATAGAACTGAAATAAACGTGTATATTTGTGTAATTATTTATATAATTAGAAACATAGAAACATAGAAACATAGAATGTGACGGCAGATAAGAACCATTCGGCCCATCTAGTCTGCCCAGTTTTCTAAATACTTTCATTAGTCCCTGGCCTTATCTTATAGTTAGGATAGCCTTATGCCTATCCCACGCATGCTTAAACTCCTTTACTGTGTTAACCTCTACCACTTCAGCTGGAAGGCTATTCCATGCATCCACTACCCTCTCAGTAAAGTAATACTTCCTGGTATTATTTTTAAACCTTTGTCCCTCTAATTTAAGACTATGTCCTCTTGTTGTGGTAGTTTTTCTTCTTTTAAATATAGTCTCCTCCTTTACTGTGTTGATTCCCTTTATGTATTTAAATGTTTCTATCATATCCCCCCTGTCTCGTCTTTCCTCCAAGCTATACATGTTAAGATCCTTCAACCTTTCCTGGTAAGTTTTATCCTGCAATCCATGAACCAGTTTAGTAGCCCTTCTTTGAACTCTCTCTAAGGTATCAATATCCTTCTGAAGATAGGGTCTCCAGTACTGTGTACAGTACTCCAAGTGAGGTCTCACCAGTGTTCTGTACAATGGCATGAGCACTTCCCTCTTTCTACTGCTAATACCTCTCCCTATACAACCAAGCATTCTGCTAGCATTTCCTGCTGCTCTATTACATTGTCTGCCTACCTTTAAGTCATCAGAAATAATCACCCCTAAATCCCTTTCCTCAGATGTTGAGGTTAGGACTCTATCAAATATTTTGTACTCTACCCTTGGGTTTTTACGTCCAAGATGCATTATCTTGCACTTATCCACATTAAATGTCAGTTGCCACAACTCTGACCATTTTTCTAGTTTACCTAAATCATTTTCCATTTGGCTTATCCCTCCTGGAACATCAACCCTGTTACATATCTTAGTATCATCCGCAAAAAGACACACCTTACCATCAAGACCTTCTGCAATATCACTAATAAAAATATTAAAGAGAATGGGTCCAAGTACAGATCCCTGAGGTACCCCACTGGTGACAAGCCCAAGCTTCGAATATACTCCATTGACTACAACCCTCTGTTGCCTGTCACTCAGCCACTGCCTTACCCATTCAACAATATTCGAATCCAAACTCAAAGATTGTAGTTTATTGATAAGCCTTCTATGTGCAACAGTGTCAAAAGCCTTACTGAAATCTAAGTAAGCAATGTCTACTGCACCACCCTGATCTATAATTTTAGTTACCCAATCAAAAAAATCAATAAGATTAGTTTGGCATGATCTCCCTGAAGTAAACCCATGTTGTCTCTGGTCTTGAAATCCATGTGTTTTTAGATGTTCAACAATCCTATCCTTTAACATGGTTTCCATCACTTTCCCCACTACTGAAGTAAGGCTTACTGGCCTATAGTTGCCCGACTCCTCCCTATTACCTTTCTTGTGAATGGGCACAACATTCGCTAACTTCCAATCTTCTGGGACTACTCCTGTTTTCAATGATTGGTTAAATAAATCTGTTAATGGTTTTGCTAGTACACCACTAAGCTCTTTTAATAGCTTTGGGTGTATTCCATCAGGTCCCATTGACTTATTTGTCTTTACTTTTGACAGTTGAAATAGAACCTCTTCCTCTGTAAACTCACGTGTAATAAATGACTCATTTATCCTTTTTGTTAACAGAGGTCCCTTTCCTTCATTTTCATCTGTAAATACCGAACAAAAATATTCATTGAGGCAGTCAGCTAGACCTTTATCCTCATCTACATACCTTCCTTCTTTTGTTTTTAATCTAACTAATCCTTGTTTTACTTTTCTTTTCTCATTTATGTATCTAAAAAAAGTTTTGTCCCCCTTTTTTACTGACTGTGCTATTTTCTCTTCTGTGTGGGATTTGGAAGCTCTTATAACTTGCTTAGCCTCTTTCTGCCTAATCTTATAGGTCATTCTGTCTTCCTCACTCTGGTTTTTTTTATAATTACTAAATGCTAACTTTTTGTTTTTTACTATTTTGGCCACATCTGCGGAGTACCACAGTGGTTTCTTGAATTTTTTGCTTTTACTGACAAGCCTAATGCAATTTTCTGTTGCCTTCAGTAGTGCAACTTTTAAATAATCCCATTTATTTTGGACTCCATATAAATTGCTCCAGTCTGATAATGACTCCTTTACACATATTCTAATTTTAGAAAAGTCTGTTTTTCTAAAGTCTAAAACTTTTGTTTTTGTGTGGTGTGACTCAGTCACTGTTCTTATATTAAACCACACTGACTGATGATCACTGGATCCTAAACTTTCACCTACAGTAATATCTGATACCAAATCTCCATTTGTTAACACTAAATCTAGTATGGCCTCTTTACGAGTTGGCTCCTCAACGACTTGTTTTAGAGACAATCCCAGTAGGGAGTTTAGAATATGTGTGCTCCTGGCACAAGTAGCTATTTTTGTTTTCCAATTCACATCAGGAAGATTAAAGTCACCCATGATGATAACTTCCCCCTTCATTGTCATTTTAGCTATTTCTTCAACTAGTAGATTATCTAACTCTTCAATTTGTCCTGGGGGCCTATAAATCACACCTACACGAGTTACTGTGTGATTACCAAATTCTAACGTAACCCAAACGGACTCTATGTTCGCCTCACTAACCTTTATTAGGCTAGATTTTATGCTATCCTTTACATACAGGGCCACCCCTCCCCCTTTCTTGCCTTCCCTGTCTTTTCTATATAAAGAGTACCCTGGTATTGCTATGTCCCAGTCATTTTTCTCATTATACCATGTCTCGGTAACAGCGACTAAATCTACACTATCAGTTGCCATTATTGCCACAAGTTCATGTATCTTATTCCCTAAACTGCGAGCATTTGTAGACATGACTCTAAGCTTATCATTTTTTAACACACTTGCTACAGGCACCTTCTGTCCTTGTTTTGGGGGACAATTGGATTGATGTTTTATCACCCTTTTGCCCCCCCCTCCTAGTTTAAAAACATCCTAGCAAAACCTCTGAACTGCTCACTGAGAACATTTGTTCCCTTTTGAGAAAGATGCAAACCATCTTTTTTGTACAGTTTATTTCCATTCCAAACAGAGCTACCATGAGCAATAAAGCCAAATCCTTGCTCCCGACACCATTCACCAAGCCACAAGTTAAAGTCCCTAATACGCATCCGCCTGTCGTTCTGAGTGTTATGCACAGGCAGAAATAGATATAAATAGATATATTTATATATATTTATTTGTGATTAAATATATATATATATATGTATATATATATATATATATATAGCATTTACTTGTAAGTGTATTTTGATATGAATATATATGTATTAATAATCAAAATACAGTTAAATTAGGGACGGAGCTTAACTGCTGAAGCGAGTGGTTACAGGATTTTGGAACTCCTGTGTTTTGGGGCTATAACTCAGCTATTTTCCACTGTAACTCGCTCCGTTCATATCCAGGTGTACCCCTCTAACTAGCCCAATGAAAATGGGGTGACAATCCAAAAAAACAAAGCCGGACAAACCTGGAGCAGGGCTCACAATAGGAGACATGTGGCGGCAGGCGCCTGGTGCAATAGGGCCCTAGATGGCTCCCCTGCTCGGAGACTGCTCTGATTTCTCAGATGACATATCCCTTAGGGCAGAGGATGAGGGAATACAAATGCCGCATTAGAGCTCGATCACACAGCAGTAGAATCCGATGGACCTAGCCTCCTCTCCAGTGAAGAGAGCAATACTCCAAGAAATGATGGCAGACCTCCAGAGCAGTATGTCTCAGCAGACATGTCTAAAATCCGTGGGGACTTAACCAGCCACCTGGGAGAGCTGGAAAGCACTTCCACTAAGAACACACAACACATACACTCACTCCAACAGGTGGTACATGACCTACAGTAGCAAAACCTGTTATACGAATGACGTTTTGCAGCCAAAGAAGACTTACGGTGCCAGAACAACATAAAGGTCCAGGGCGTCTCTGAAGACATACTGGAGGGTAAGTTGCCACATCTGGTCAGGCGCCTGCTAGGTGCCCTGCTGCAGCCGAGACAGACCAAATCTCATTGGAGGGGGTCTTCCGTGTCCCCAAACCAGCCAGAGCTCCAGCTATGGCCCCACGGGATCTGGTGATCCCATTCAAGAATGGGACTGACAGGGCAGCAGTTATGGAAGCTGTATGAGGTAACTCTCCCTATCATTTTGAAAATATGCCACTTGCCTTTTACACCAATCTCTCTGGGGGCACCTTGAGTTGGAGGAGGTCTCTCAGACCACTTACCTCTCTCCTGCAAAACCACGCTATCCGTTACCAATGGCGCCTATCTCACATGCTCGTTGTGTTCCAGGGAGATACAGCTTGTTAGATTACTGACCTCCAGGAAGCCACAACACTCCTACAAACCCTGGGACTGCCACTGGACTCCCTTGACCAGAACAGACAAGCTATAGCACAGCAGAATACACGAGCATGGGACCCAAAGAGGATCACTCCATTTGCCCCCGACATCCCACACTAGAGCCATATGCTGCGGGCACTACCTGAAAACCGGCTGGAGACCTCACCCTTACAGTAACATGGGATACCCTGGACACCAATAAGCCTGTTTATGTTATACAGTTATATAGTGCTCTTTCCTCAGACCACCGAGACCAAGTCTCTTTCGTCTAGGCCTGTTTTGCTTACACTTTCCCCAACCAGTCAGGCTGGCTTTTGACCCATCTGAACCCTACCCCCCACCTCAGATTACCCCAAATAGCATAAGATACCACTGCTTGCTAGAGGTGTAAACAAGCTTCCATACGCATGGCCAAGCCACAGCGAGCCAATATAACGGTCAGATCCCTCTTGGCATTCTTTCCCATTAGGAAGCGTTATTATGATCACCTAGAGTTTTGTCTTTTCAGGTTATACCCTGGAGCCCAGGGCTGGAGTGGAACCTAACACTCACACCTCATTACAGATCTTCTCACAGAGTACCAATACCACATTCTAAACTTCACGCTCACAGGGATCGGCGGCGGCTCTGTCGGAAGCTGCTGTATTTGTATTGTCACCAGTTACTACTATGCTACTATTAATCTGTTAATTTTCACCTTCCTTTTCATGTATGCCCAACATTTTTAGTTTACCTCATTTACTGCAAAGCTTCACCACTAGACTAACTTACAGGAACACACCTATGTCTCAATGTTGTTCTTAGTTTGATAGTCTCCACATAGCCTAACACCCTGGACATGTATGTTCTGCTTATTCTCTTCTCATCTAAAAAAAATAATAATTTTGTATTATTTAATTAATTGATTTGTTTAATGTATTTATTATTTTATTATATATATTTATGTGTAATTTAAAATATTGAGAAAAGCACTAAAAAGGCATTAACATAGAAAAACAGAATATCTCCCTTAAAGCGCAGAAAAGCAAATATATATAAATGTGATATACATAAAGCTATATATAAAATTTAAATATTATAGTTATTATATTTTATAAATATATAAATATATATATGTGTGTGTGTGTGTTCTCATATTAAGTGTATTTTGATATTAATATATACATACATTTATATCAAATATATATATATATATATATATATATATATATATATATAATCCAAAATAATCGGAGCACTCAAAAAGGACTTCTTTTTCTGTGTTTAATGTGACAAACGATTACATCAAATCTTCAAATCGACGTTTCGACCCCTCAGGGTCTTTTTCAAGATCAAACAATGTGTGAAGTGACACAATTTAAATACAAAATGTTAGTGGACAACTCACCAATCTCGTGTGTGCGGCTACTCGAACCCGGAAGTGTTCCACAACCTCACGTGACTCATGGGCCGTACGTGCGTGCGTGCGTGCATCATAGTTGCTAAGAGATGGAGGGTAAACTCCGTGATAGTTACAACGTGGTTGCTAAGCAATGGAGTGTACACTACGTGTGTGGATGGTGAGTATACCGGAAAACCCGTGCATCAGAACATCTAGTTCAAAAGAGTTACGAGATCCCAAAAGGGGATCACAAAGTGATACTTAAAAACAAATGAATATGGAAACATATTCAAACGGAGAATTTCTGGTATGTTAAGAGATGTCACAGAGGGACACATGCCGAAAAAACAATAAAAAGTAATCTAACTGTGGAAAAGTGATAAATGTGTACACGTGAAAACGTGAGAAAACCAAAACAAAATAATCTAACGTTATACGGCAGAGGCCTCAAGAACATACCACTAAAGCAGGTCGTGGTGAATGAGATAAATGTACATCATAAGGATATCAGGAAAATTTTGAAAAATATGCATTATACAATATTATCTACTAGGAACAATGGTTATAGGTAACGCTGATCACAAGGTAAACATCAATATCTGGAAAGAGGTTAGCTACTGTAATTCACTCATAGAAACATGGTGTAAGAAATGTATTCATTTAGTCCCTTTGGAGTAACAGTGTCTAAACGGTGTATCCAGTACGTTTCACGTTGTAGTAATAGTTTTGATCTGTCTCCTCCTCTGGGACTCAGTGGTACATGATCAATGGCCATAAATTTGAGGGTAGAAAGTCTGTGATTCAGTTGGTGAAAGTGTTTAGCGACGGGTTTGTCAGATTTTTGGTCCCTAAAGGCAGTGGTGATGGTAGATCTATGGCCTCGGATCCTTTCTCGAAGGGTCAGGTCCGTTTTTCCAACGTAAGACAGACCACACGGACACGTAATTACATATATTACATGGTCTGTCATGCATGAGATGTAGTGGGTGATAGGGATTCGGATGCCACTATGTGGGTGGGCAAATGAGCTGCCTATATTCATGTGGCTGCAGGTGACGCATCCACTGCAACGGTAACAGCCTTTCTTGGTAGGTCCTGTGGATTTCTGGTAACATCGGATTGGATCACTTTTGACTAAAAGATCTCTCAGGTTCTTGTTTCTTCTTAAACTAATATTGGGTTTTCGAGAGAAAATTGATGGTAAATTTTTGTCGGAGCCTAAGATGCCCCAATATTTGTGCATAGCTCTTTGGATTTGTGGGGTACCAGTATGAAGAGTAAGTGGTAAGTACATCTTGGTTGCACTTGGCATATTTCTAGCAGTCTCCATGGGTTCCCTTGTCATGTGTCTATTGGCTTTATCCATGGATGGCTAAGTGGTAACCAAACACCGAACAGAGAACCTTTCCCCCGATACCGATATCGCATTAAAAAACCCACCTTTCAAACTATCGACATCAGTTCTGGAGAATCGGTATCAGATGCTGATAATCAAGAAGAAAGTACCACACAAGACAAACGTCCTTTTTTAGAGACTGGCACTCGACCGCACGAATCCCCAGGAACATTAAACATCCCGTTCCGTGGAGGAAAAAGAACCCAATCACCAGGAGGGGACAGAAGGGACACTCGAAGTACAGGACAAAAGGGAAAACCACCGTTGAGGAAGAGATGAAACTTGTATTTAATCTATCATCAAAGAATTTAACGGAACACCATTCAGCAGTCCTTTCAAAAGGACTGACTTTTGTACCTGTTTCTAAACCAGCTCCGTTACAAGTCGATATTGAATTTTATAAAATCCAACGCACTTTGTCAAACTATGAGAGATGGAAAGATAGTCCTATGATGTCAGAAACCACCACAACCACCCAACAACCATTTAAAGTGAAGTACAAAGGTGACGTAAAAACCTCTAACACATCCATCAGGACATTCATGCAATCAGTGAAGAAAGAATCTGAACAAGCAGTTAAGAACCCCACGGATAATCGACAGAACCTCACCAGTTCTGAAAAGAAGGCTCTTCAAGATCTTATATCTGACCCTGACATCATTATCCGCCCCGCGGACAAAGGGGGAGCCATTGTAGTGATGTCCTATGTCAAATACAGAGATGAGATATACAACCAACTCTCAGACACAACCACTTACCAGAAATTAACGTATAACCCTGTGAAGAAATTCCAGAACAGAATTCAAACTACCATCAACACTGGAGTACAGATGGGTTTCATTAATCCAAATCTGGCCAAATTTCTATATGTTGAACATCCCAAACACCCGGTTCTATACACCCTACCAAAAATTCACAAAGACCCACTTAATCCACCAGGGAGACCGATAGTTTCGGCTCGAGATAGCCTACTTGAACCTATCGCCAAATATATCGACTACTACATTAAAACCTCTGTCATGGATCTTCCAACCTGCCTACGAGACACCAGTGATTTCCTGCGTAATATCAACAAGGTAACTGCAGTGGAAGCACAACACTTATTGGTCACATTAGATGTTAAAAATCTATATACAATAATACCTCACAGCGAAGGTGCTCAAGCACTACGACAGATTCTCTCGAATTCTTCCAAATATAATGGTCCCCCTATCGAATTTCTTATGGAGCTTTTACATATAGCTCTCACTTGTAACTATTTTAAGTTCGAGGACCATTTCTATTTACAATTGATGGGCACTTCAATGGGAGCAGCAATGGCACCGTCATACGCCAATGCCTACATGTTCCTTTTTGAAACTCAACACATCCTGGAGAAATTCCATCAACAGATACTTGTATATCATCGATTTGTTGACGATATTTTTTTGATTTGGACGGGAACCACCGATAACTTGGAACAAATGATTAATGAAATTAACTCCTCAGAACTTCCGGTGAAATTGACACTCACAGTGAATACCCAGATTATCCAATTTTTGGATGTCTCTGTATATAAAGAAAATGAGACTGGCAAATTGGGCTATACTCTCTATCGCAAGGAGACCGCGAGGAACACTCTACTCCACTTCAATAGTTATCATCCACTAAAGTTGAAAGAGTCACTCCCAATATCCCAGTATATGCGGGTGTTGAGATACAACAGTGATCTTACGAATCAAGCACACCAACTGCAAGAGATGACCAGGAGATTTCTGGACAGAGGCTACAGCCGTGTAGTCCTTAAAAGAGCATTGGATAAAGCCAATAGACACATGACAAGGGAACCCATGGAGACTGCTAGAAATATGCCAAGTGCAACCAAGATGTACTTACCACTTACTCTTCATACTGGTACCCCACAAATCCAAAGAGCTATGCACAAATATTGGGGCATCTTAGGCTCCGACAAAAATTTACCATCAATTTTCTCTCGAAAACCCAATATTAGTTTAAGAAGAAACAAGAACCTGAGAGATCTTTTAGTCAAAAGTGATCCTATCCGATGTTACCAGAAATCCACAGGACCTACCAAGAAAGGCTGTTACCGTTGCAGTGGATGCGTCACCTGCAGCCACATGAATATAGGCAGCTCATTTGCCCACCCACATAGTGGCATCCGAATCCCTATCACCCACTACATCTCATGCATGACAGACCATGTAATATATGTAATTACGTGTCCGTGTGGTCTGTCTTACGTTGGAAAAACGGACCTGACCCTTCGAGAAAGGATCCGAGGCCATAGATCTACCATCACCACTGCCTTTAGGGACCAAAAATCCGACAAACCAGTCGCTAAAAACTTTCTCTAACTGAATCACAGACTTCCTACCCTCAAATGTATGGCCATTGATCATGTACCACTGAGTCCCAGAGGAGGAGACAGATCAAAACTATTACTACAACGTGAAACGTACTGGATACACCGTTTAGACACTGTTACTCCAAAGGGACTAAATGAATACATTTCTTACACCATGTTTCTATGAGTGAATTACAGTAGCTAACCTCTTTCCAGATATTGATGTTTACCTTGTGATCAGCGTTACCTATAACCATTGTTCCTAGTAGATAATATTGTATAATGCATATTTTTCAAAATTTTCCTGATATCCTTATGATGTACATTTATCTCATTCACCACGACCTGCTTTAGTGGTATGTTCTTGAGGCCTCTGCCGTATAACGTTAGATTATTTTGTTTTGGTTTTCTCACGTTTTCACGTGTACACATTTATCACTTTTCCACAGTTAGATTACTTTCTATTGTTTTTTCGGCATGTGTCCCTCTGTGACATCTCTTAACATACCAGAAATTCTCCGTTTGAATATGTTTCCATATTCATTTGTTTTTAAGTATCACTTTGTGATCCCCTTTTGGGATCTCGTAACTCTTTTGAACTAGATGTTCTGATGCACGGGTTTTCCGGTATACTCACCATCCACACACGTAGTGTACACTCCATTGCTTAGCAACCACGTTGTAACTATCACGGAGTTTACCCTCCATCTCTTAGCAACTATGATGCACGCACTCACGCACGTACGGCCCATGAGTCACGTGAGGTGGTGGAACACTTCCGGGTTCGAGTAGCCGCACACACGAGATTGGTGAGTTGTCCACTAACATTTTGTATTTAAACTGTGTCACTTCACACATTGTTTGATCTTGAAAAAGACCCTGAGGGGTCGAAACGTCGATTTGAAGATTTGATGTAATCGTTTGTCACATTAAACACAGAAAAAGAAGTCCTTTTTGAGTGCTCCGATTATTTTGGATTATATATTTTGGACGCCGGCAGCACCAAAGGCAAGAATCTGCTATAGCCAGTTAAGGGTGAGTGCCCAATCTATATCTTTTATATATATATATATATATATATATATATATATATATATATATATATATATTTGCCATTTGCTAATGTTTGTTTTTTATTATTTCACCATTAGGGGGACTGGCTGACAGCCCAGGCAGTCCCACTGCAGGCAGCTGAATAGGCAGCTATGCCTGCCATGTGATCTTTAAGAGTGATCACATGGCCCGCAGGGGCCTAAATTGCGGAGGTGGGACTGCCTGGGCTGTCAGGCAGTCCCCCAGAAGCATATCGCGGTGGAGGTGAGTAGGTGCTGAGCACTGGGGCTGAAAGTTGTTACGGCATGTTGCAACCGCTTTAAAGCCCATTAATATGGGGCGTTAAGGGGTTAAGCAGTAAGTATTACAGTGAGCAGGTTTTTTCCCATGTTAAGCTTAGTGTAGGACCCACCGATATTGGGATTCTGTGTAGTAGTGCTGGCCATATGATGTAACTTAATCCCAATATTTGTTCCCTAAGATAGGTGATTTTCAATAGCCTTGTAAACTTTTAAACAGCATTTTTTTTAAATGCGTGTGCAGTTCCTGAATCAGTAAAGACTTACTTCAAGCATCATAATTACTACAGTTTACTGGGTTCTTCAGAGTAACAGAAGCCGTGGCTGTTGCAATTCATCAGTCGATTGCTTTCATCCAACGAATGACAAGCTGTGCAATGAAAGTTACACAAAATCAACATTAGCCAGCCTGGAACTCTTGTTCCAAACTGACTGATGAAACCCCAATGATGCTGCCGTAGGTGGATTTACATCTGCAGCAGCAGAAGGGCTAAACTCCATAGGTGTAATGTTTCAGACTCCAGCCACCATGACCGCTTCAAATCATTGAATAGCCCGAAAATTGCTTCCAATAACCCTTCAATCTTCTGCAGAAATAATAAGTAACAGATTCAATATTCACAGTCTCCCACTTCTATACCAGTCACCCCATTAACCCTCTTCTACTCTCTCTTGCTCTAAGCCTTAACTCTCGTAGTCGTTTCCACAGAAGACTTATAGACTGCAGAACAATATAACTCTTTCCCATCAGCTCTGGCTGTGATATTTACTGTGTGTATGGATGCCATTTCCACCGTGTTATTCATGACCCAGATCACTTATACTGATTGATGGGCAAGGGTTGCCCTACTTTTGCTAGTATATCAGGCAGTATATCATATTAGATAACTATTCTTGTTTGTGGCATCTGTTGGATCTTATTGTAGAATACAGTAATCAGAACAAAACTCTTATTCAGGTCACTGGGGCCAATCATGTACTTATAAAATATGAATTCAATTGAAAATATTAATTATGGTCACTATGGTTGGCTTCTCATGCACGAACTTTCTTTCAACATTTCTCATATAATAGGAGCTGTTCTGCACCTACTACTCATATACTATTTTCTAGTATCTTCCCTTGCACTGAGATATGTGCTGAGCTCACATTCCATGTGATAAGATCAGTAATCATACACTAACTTTGCTCTAACTTCCCTAGCAAATCACTGAGCTTACTTATATAATTAGCTGTGAATCCAGATAATATCAGAAAAAAAGATATGTTCTACACTTACTTCTCCTAGAGTTAGCTCTGCTCTGAACCATCTTCTCAAACATTAATCTCTGTTCTGAGCTCATTTCTCATACATTGAGCTCTAATCTAAGATTATTTCTCAATATCTTAGCTTTGATCTAAACCATCTTCTCATACACTAACTAATTGTGAGCTCTCTTCTCATGCAGTTATCTCTACTCTTAGCTCACATCTCATACACTAGTCGCTGCTCTGACCTCACCTCTCATACATTACACTGTGCAGTTTAGGTTATCTACATAAAATATGTATTATTTTATTTTTTGAAGGTGACTCTGAAATTTCCAGTGAGACAAGCTGCCCCAAAATCTGTGTTTAATTTACGTATGGAAGCATTTGCTAACTCAGTATGTGCTCTACGGGTTGTGGACAAAAGTGTTCAAATTTCTTACACTGATCAGGAACTGACATTGGACAAGGTGAGAAACCTTTAATATTTTACTTGCTTACATGAAATACGTAGCTGTCATTACCCCAGTGGATTACTCATATACATTGATCAACAACAAAATAAAAACCAACTGCCTAATGTCATTAAGGTCCCTCTTGTGCTACCAAAACAGCTCTGATGTGCCGAGGCATGGACTCCACAAGACCTCTAAATGTGTCTTGTGGTATCCGGAATCAAGACATTAGCAACAGATCCTTTAAGTTGCAGGTTAGGGGTTGAGGTTGGGGCATCCATGGGTTGGGTTTGTTGTTTCAGCACATAACACAGATGCTTAAACGGATTGATATATGGGAAATATGGAAGCCAAGGCAAAACCTTCAACTGTTTGTCATGTTCCTCAAACAACACCTGAATTTTTTTTGCAGTATTGCAGGGTGTATTATCCTGCTGTAAGGGAATACTGCGATCAGGGAACACCATTGCCATGAAGGGGTGTATGTCATCTTAAACAATCTCTAGGTAGGTGTCAGAGTACCTTCCTCATGAATGCCAGGAGCCAAGATTTCACAGCAAAACGTGTCCCAGAGTACAACACTGCCTCCGCCAGCCTGCCTACTTCCCATAATGTATGCTCTCACCATCTCTTTTCCAGGTGAGTGACGCACACTCACCTGCCTATCCACCTGATCCAAAAGAAAACTTGATTCATCAGACCAGGCAACCTTCTTTCATTGCACCATGGCCCAGTTCTGATGCTCATGTCTCCATTGAAGGTGCTTTCAGTGGTGGACAGGGGTCATCATGAGCACTTTGACTGGTCTGTAGCTATGCAGCCCCCCCCCCCCCCAGAAATCTGTGATGCATTGTGTGTTCGGCCACCTTTCTATCATTACCAGCATTACGTTTTTCAGCATTATGTGTGATTGGATCTGACTGGCTAGCCTTCGCTCCCAATGAATATCAATTAATTGTGGTCACCCATGACCTTGATGCTGGTTCACCAGTTGTCCTTCCTTGCACCACTTTTGGCAGGTAGTAACCACTGCATACCACAAGATTTGCTGTTTTGGAGATGCACTGACCCAGTTGTCTATCCATCATTAGTTGGCCCTTGTCAAAGTCTCTCAAATCTTTTCGTTTGCTCCTTTTTTCCTGCTTCTAAAACATGACATTGAAGAACTGATTGTTTACTTGCTGCCTAATATATCCCACTCGTTGAACGGTGCTATTGTAAGAATGTAATCAATGTTATTCACTTCACCTGTCAATGGTTTTAATGCTGTGGCTGATCAGTGTATTATGGTCTGCCATTTGATTTTATTATATTCCAGTTGCCATGATATAACCAGATATTATTTTTTATTAAACATACCTAAACATGTGGAGGAATCCCAAACAGTGTAAAACACCTAAAATATGTGAAATATAGTTGTAAACACAATATACATAAATTATATAAATACAAATACAGGTCCTACTTAAATTGCAAGGTAGGACAGAAGATACCGCTTTCCAATTCCATAGTGTTACTCTCTATCCAAACGTCAATAAACTGTGATACCTGAGGATAATTATCTGGCATACAATATCCAAGTATAGAATGACAGCTAGGAATAAAATGGAAAAAAATAATGAGGATACTAAAAAAATAATAAGTGAAATAAAAAGAAAAACAACCACTATATGAACAAAATTCCAGAGTTGTCTCTCCCACTAGGGTATCTCTGAAGAAGTATTCCTTCACTCTTTATCTGTATTCCTCTATATAAGGGGATAGAAATATCAGTAAAATAGTGCAATAAGGTGAAACTGAAAAATGTATTGATAAAATAATTCACTTAAAAGATCATTAAATCAGTTAGCATGTCTCCACTGCAAGTGGATCATAGGCAGGAGATGGGTATCATCTACAATCAGTGCTCTCCCATCCCCTCCTCTTACTCCTGCCTTTTCTAACTATATTACACCATGTATAGTTTGTGTTCCATCTACCATCGTGTTTCACAGGTTGTGTTTATTTTGTTTATGTCTATTGTGTTTACACGTATATTTTACATATTTTGGTTGTTTTCAATTGTTTGCGACTCCCCACATTTGTATGTATGTTCATTTATTTTACTGGAGTTTCAAGAGAACACCTTATATTCTAAATACAGTGGTTGTTTTTCTTTTTATTTCACTAATCATTTTCATTTAAAATCCTCATAATTTTTTTTTTCCATTTGTCCATTTGTCATTCTATACTTAAATATTGTATGCCACATAATTATCATAAGGTAACACAGTTTAACTGACATTTGGACAGAGAGTAACACTATGGAATTTGATAGCGGTATCTTCTGTCCTACCTTGCAATTTAAGTAGAATCTGAGGATTGCCCTTCCATTTCTTCAAGGAACCAATTAATTTATTGTTTGTTTCTGCTACCTTCGTAGTCAACATCTTCTGGATGACGTTTGAGTGATAATGTTAGATAATTGATTTGATATGATTAAATGAGCTTTTAAATCTTAACAGATGTCAATAACTTGATAACTAAAGGCATCCTGTCACCATTAATGCTTTGAATGAGTGTTCCAAGATGGTGCATGTTCATATCAGTTTAAGATAATTTAGGTTACCACACATTAATCTTTTTAATATCTGCAGAGTTATGTTATGTTTTTGTGTTAGCACCCATGATTAGTTTTTGTTAATATTCCTAGATGCACAGCCTGTTCCAATCAGAACGCTCTGGATATGATTATAGGGTGGATGAAACTAGTTCAGTACCATGTTGGAATCGTTACTCATGGGCATATTATAGACCATGGATATGGAACCAGAACACTGACTTTATGGACATTCTCAGTCTCTTCAAGGTTAGATCACCCGTCTTTTCATTCTTCTCTATGATAAACATTCTCTGCTGCTTCAGTCTTCTTCATTTGTTTTCTATTTCTGCTTGCCATTCTATTTTTCTGTTCCATATTTTTCTTGAAGGTCTATCCTTCTACCATCCCATTGCTTCAATATATTATTTATCATCTGTAGATTTGTCTGTCATATATTAAATTATATACAATGGAGTGCTTATTCTCAATATATGTTTTAGTCTTGTATATTCAAAAGAGAAGTTTATTTAATATATTAACCTTCAAATACAATAAATATGTCCAAAAATGAAAATAACCTAACTCTGCTTGTGGGTCCATAGATGCAACCTCCCCTTCCCTTCCCTCCCCTCCCCTCCTATTTTCAGGGAAGACCCTATAGAATGGCTCAGTAAAACAGCTATGTATGGTTTGGGACCATGCCCCCCCTTTTTGCTGGTTCAGGAAACCACATGACTCAAATTTTAAAAAAAAGTATATACCAGTATCAGATGGGACGCGAGTGCCATTTTCCACTCCTCTCGAAGGTGTGTTGCGTCTCAATCCCAAGTTTCATCTACAACGTAATTTCCGGAACTTGTATTCATTGTGAATATTCATTTTTTCACATAAAAAAAAAAAAGACGCACATTAGAAGTGATACAATCATTTATTTTTTATTAATTAAGAAGTAGTGCTCCACTGTATATCATTTTATATTTGTTAAACTATTGGTGTGTTTTAGAGAATTGCACACTACAGTGTGGTAGCAGCTCACTTATAAAATAGCATATATTTGCGTTTTAAAATTTGGAATTTGCACATACATATTTTTGCACAAACACTATCCCTTGGTTTTCTTTGTCATATTTCTTTCTTCTCAAAACTTTCCTAGGATGTAGGAGTGAAGATCCTGACAAATGCTCTAATTCAGAAGCCACCTGACTTATCTTGCGCATCCAATACAGATGAACAACCTTTTGGTAACCATTAAACAAGATGATTGAAACTTTAAGTATTTCTATAGTATCATAAATTCTGATCTAGTTTTTAAAGACAGTGCAGGAGCTTCTTCTACTTAAATTGAAGTGTCAGGTCTAAGACTGTACCAATATTTAAGAGTCACCAATTTAATTCCTGGAAGCAGTGGCGTCTCTAGGATTCATTTTTAGGGGGGGCACATGGTGGGCCAGGGACAAAAGTAGGGGGGCACATTTAGCCCCACCCTCACCACAGTTTGACCCCGCCCCTGCCGCATGTTAAGCCCCGCCCCCGACACATTGTTTTTTTTGTTTTTTTTTAATAATCCCTGGTGGAGGTTTCATTATTTTCCACCAGGGATTATTAAAAAAAAAAAAACATTTCCCTTGATATAGTGCCATAGTTGCCAACAATTGAGAAATTGGGACATTCAGCGCTCCCTGTACAGTGCTGCTCTCTGTATAATACATGGCTGTGTGTATAACATCCTGGGACAGTCAGTGCTCCCTGTATAGTGTTACTCTCTGTATAATACATGGCTGTGTGTATAATATCCTGGGACAGTCAGTGCTCCCTGTATATTGTTGCTCTCTGTATAATACATGGCTGTGTGTATAATATCCTGGGACAGTCAGTGCTCCCTGTATAGTGATGCTCTCTGTAAATACAGATCTGTTTGTGTATAATATCCCAAGACAGAGAGCAGCACTATACAGGGAACACTGATTGTCCCAGGATATTATACAGACACAGACCTGTATTATACAGAGAACAACACTATAGTATTATACAGATAGCTGAGCATATACCCCATGTCCCAATCTCTAGACTACAAGTACCTGTCAACAGCAGCTCCCAGATGCGTGTAACAGGGCTAAAGGGTGCGGCAGCTCACACAGATGATTCAGCGGTAAAGCGCAAACGCTGGCAAAGCCAAACTGGAAAGCAGCCCTGAAAAAAAATGTATGCCATTCCTACAGACAAACTCACTTGTATAAACACAAGGCTCACTACAAAGAAGTTCAGGGACACACACATGCTCAATAAATAGAAGCTCACTGACACACACAAGCAGTACCATCTTAACAGTGTTAAGGGCCCCCGGGCAAAGCAGTGCACTGGGGCTCTTCCTACACAACAACTCACAGGAATAAAATTTTTAATTATTGATAGACTGCTGAGTACATACACACAGTACACAAATACAAACACCGAGAAACTTCTGAATACAAACACACAGACGTTGCTGAATGCACACAGACGTTGCTGAATGCACACAGGCTGATTTTTACACTTACACACAGACTGCTGAATCCAACACACACACAGCTGAGTCCATGCACACACACAGACACAGACATACAGACTGCTGAGTCCATACACACACAGACTGCTGAGTCCATATACACACAGACAGACACACAGACTGCTGAGTCCATACACACACACACACACACACACACACACAGACTGCTGAGTCCACCCACCCACACACACACACACACACACACACACAGACTGCTGAGGTCATACACACACATAGACTTCTGAGTCCATACACACACACACACAGAGTGCTGAGTCCATACACACACAGACTGCTGAGTCCTAGATACAGACACACACAGACTGCCGAGTCCATACACACACACACACACACACACACACACACACACACACAGACTGCTGAGTCCATACACACATACAGATTGCTGAGTCCATACACATAGACACACACACTGCTGAGTCCATACACACACACAGATACACAGACTGCTAAGTCCATACACACACACATACACAGACTGCTGAGTCCATACACACACACAGACTGCTGAGTCCATACACACACACAGACTGCTGAGTCCATACACACACACACACACACACACAGACTGCTGAGTCCATACACACACATTTACTGCTGAGTCCACACACACACAGACTGCTGAGGTCATACACACACATAGACTGCTGAGTCCATACACACACACACACAGACTGCTGAGTCCACCCACCCACCCACCCACACACACACACACACACACACACACACAGACTGTGTGTCCATTTAGGTAGAACGGTGGGACGTGGTGGAGAAGCTCTGTATGTCGGGGCTTTCAGTGGGTGGGTTGTTGTCCCGTCCGTTTCTGTGTATAGTGGGTGCTGTCGTAGGGTGGGGAATCAGTCAAGGTAGGTAGGGATGTCTCTGCAGTTCTATATAGGTCCGACTCCGTGTAATTGGGGTTTCTCGCATCGTTCAGGAGAGCTTCTCCGCATGGTCGCGTGAGCCTCAAAGAACCCTAATAGTAAGTGAGCGTGTGGTCTTCAATGTGTGTGTGTATTACATATTCTTCTGTATGTACATTCTCCCTTTTCCAGATTCTGTCTGACTCGGGGCTATTTCATCTGGGTGTGTCCGGGTTCATATCGGTTGTGGCCTGTTCCAGGTGGTGGGCATGTTGGTATTTCCTATTTCTGTGTCATTTACTGGTGTGAGTGGGCCTTGCTAGTCCATCTTAGGTATATCTCTCGAGACCATTGCGGGATCGGGTTTGGGGGTGTGTGTTCGTAGATCGGGATGGGTGGGCAGGAGGACGGGGAGCGGGTTGTCCGGTCGGGGACCCCCAGGCCCCCGCGACCATGCCAACAGCCCTGTCTTACTGCGGTCGACCTGCGAGCCGACGGTGGCTACGGCTCGGACCTCCCACCCTTGCGCGCCCTCTAAAGGCGGGTTATGCTGTCCTTTTTGACAGATATGATTTCCAGGGGCAAAGAAAGTAAGGCGGAGTATCTTACATGCACTTTCCAAATGGTTCTTTACATGGGTACTTTCCTATAATACACCCTAAGAAAAATAAAACAGTAGATGATAGTGCAATATTGTCTGTACTGTTAATCACTTCAATCCAATAAGGTTTTCACAAGTGCAAACTCACAATGGTGGAGCCACTATAGGTTAGGCTCAGACAATTCGCCTGGTGGGATGTAAAGGGTCCCACTCCCTCCTCTGTGCTCCGGAATCCTTGTACAGGATAATCACAGGTTCGCAGATGGAGTGTAGTTAAATAGTATTTATTGGTAAAATACACAAATCAAAAACATAAAATAGTAAAAAAAGACCTTACAATCTCTGTGGATCAGTCTTAAAAGCAAAACGCGTTTCGCCCCTTCAGGGGGCTTCCTCAGTTGCTGTTGAGTTTCCTGGATCCTTGTTCGTTTTTAAATGTCATCTGTTGCCGCTTTTTTCCGTCCCTTCCTTCATTTCCGGTTTGCCGAACTTCCGGTTTCCGGTCTTTGCGTTCCACCCTTGGAACGCACACGCAATACGCCTGAATTTCCTGTAGGGTACCAGTCTCTCTCCTGTTCCGGTTATTTTTTTTTTGTTTTGTAAGGAGATATATATGTATATGCTTTAAACATCTTTTTTCCTATGGCAGTTAAGGCAAGTAACATCCTTCTTCCCCCCCTTTTTTCTTCCTTATTTTCCCTTTCTCTCTCCCTGCTCTCCGATGCATGAGCCCATTGTGATAAGGACACTTAAGATAGAACGCATAAAGCGTTCTAAATAAGAGACATTCAGGGAGCCCGCACATGCGTTCCAACGGTGGAACGCAAAAATAACCGGAACAGGAGAGAGACTGGTACCCTACAGGAAATTCAGGCGTATTGCGTGTGCGTTCCAAGGGTGGAACGCAAAGACCGGAAACCGGAAGTTCGGCAAACCGGAAATGAAGGAAGGGACGGAAAAAAGCGGCAACAGATGACATTTAAAAACGAACAAGGATCCAGGAAACTCAACAGCAACTGAGGAAGCCCCCTGAAGGGGCGAAACGCGTTTTGCTTTTAAGACTGATCCACAGAGATTGTAAGGTCTTTTTTTACTATTTTATGTTTTTGATTTGTGTATTTTACCAATAAATACTATTTAACTACACTCCATCTGCGAACCTGTGATTATCCTGTACAAGGATTCCGGAGCACAGAGGAGGGAGTGGGACCCTTTACATCCCACCAGGCGAATTGTCTGAGCCTAACCTATAGTGGCTCCACCATTGTGAGTTTGCACTTGTGAAAACCTTATTGGATTGAAGTGATTAACAGTACAGACAATATTGCACTATCATCTACTGTTTTATTTTTCTTAGGGTGTATTATAGGAAAGTACCCATGTAAAGAACCATTTGGAAAGTGCATGTAAGATACTCCGCCTTACTTTCTTTGTGTTTGTATTTTAATGTTGGTGAAGGTTAAGGGGACCTCACCAAGGTGTTTGAGTTACTTATTGTTTTTGCACTTAGCATATACTGGGTCTCTGCTATCTATTATGATTTCCAGGGGAGCCACCTAAGGGCACACTTGTCGGAGTGCTCCTGCAGGGAGGCGGTCATGATTTCCATGTCATAGATGTTTTCTACTTTATCTACCCATTGCTGGAATGTGGGGACCGTTGTGCGTTTCCAATGTAGTGGTATAAGGGCTTTCGCTGCTGTAAGTAAATGTATGGTGAGGGAATTTTTGTATGTGTGAACTGGTGCGGGTGTGTGGTGTAGGAGCATTGGTAGGGGTTGTAGGGGAAGGTCCGAACCGGTGACCTCCCTGATCTTTGAGTGGATCATCTGCCAGTATGGCTTGATGCGCCGGCACGTCCACCATATGTGTATGTGGGTACCCAGTGCGGTGCCGCATCTCCAGCATTCGCCTGTGTCGGTGACTCGCATGCGCCTGAGGTCGTCCGGGGTCTGGTACCATCGAGTCAGTACTTTATAATTAGTTTCCTGGAACTTTGAACTTATGGAGCATTTATGTGTGAGTTGGAATATTTTTCCCCACTCTTGGTCCGTAAGTTGGGCCTCGGTCTCCGCTTCCCACTTGTTTGCATAAGCTCTTGAGTGTGGCGTCGATGATGGGGTTGCCCGTCTGCAGTTCTGCGAAGGTTAGTCGTCCCAGCCAGAGTCTGGACGGGATGGTGCCCGGATACTGTTTCGTCTCCATCTGTACCCATCGTCTGGGGCTGGGGTGGGCGTGCCAGTCCACTACTCTGTGTAGGTGGGTTGCCTGATAGTAGGCAAGAAGGGACGGCAGCCCCACCCTCCCTGCGGCTTTGGGGCATTCTAAGGTGGACTTGCGGATGCGGGTCGGTCTCTGGTTCCACACAAATTTTCGGATGGCCGTCGCCGCCGACTGGAAGAAGGCTCTTGGGATCCTCGTGGGCAGGGTTGCGAACAAGTAGAGCAGTCTTGGTAAGATATTCATCTTAACCGCACTAATGCGGCCGAACCACGATATGTATTGACCTGTCCAACACATCAGGTCTTGTTGTATGGACGTTAGGATGGGGAGGAAGTTCAACTGGTATAGCTGTGATAGGTCTTTCGGCAGCCAGGTGCCCAAGTAGCGGAGTTTGGTTGAGCACCAAGAGAATGTGAATTGGGAGCTGAGTCGGGCGGCGAGGTCCTCATTCCGCGATATTGACATGGCTTCGGACTTGTCTATGTTTAACTTCAGGTTGGATAGGCGTCCGTAGGTCTCGAATGCCTGCAGTAGGTTGGGGACGGATATCATTGGCTGTTCCAGGAAGAAGAGCATATCGTCGGCGTATGCTGCCACCCGATGCTCTTCTCCGCCTACCCGAACCCCCATGATACCCCCGTCCCGTCTGACCGCCTCCAGGAACGGTTCCAGGGTGAGGGCAAACAGGAGGGGGGACAGGGGGCATCCCTGTCGGGTGCCGTTACTTATAGGGAAGGTGCTTGTCAGGGCTCCATTGATTCTGATCCTCGCTGTCGGAGTGGTGTAGAGCACCGAGACCCATGAGCGCATGTGTGGTCCGAAGCCCATATGCCGCAGTGTTTCGGCCATAAACCTCCAGTCCACCCGATCGAACGCCTTTTCGGCATCTGTTGATATGAGTACCGTCTCTCGGTTGGACCTCCTGGCGACGTGGATAACATTAAGTGCCGGTATTCTGTCATCCCTGGCTTCTCTTCCCGGGATGAAACCCACTTGGTCCGGATGGACCAGGTCAGGCATTATTCGGGCTAGTCTCAGGGACAGAGCCTTGGTGAATAATTTCAAGTCGGCATTCAATAGCGAGATGGGCCTGTAGTTCGCGCAGATGGTGGGGTCCTTGCTCTCTTTGGGAATGACCGTGACGGTCGCCGCCAGGGAGTCGGTGGGAAAGTGCCCGCCGTCCCGTATGGAGTTAAGGCCCGCGAGGAGCCTCGGTAGGAGTGTATCCTGGAACGTCCGGAGGTACGCGAGCGGGAGACCGTCCGGGCCCGGGGCTCGGTGCATTTTTGAGCGCTTTAATGCCAGGGCTAACTCCTCCAGTGTCAGGGGGCTTTCCAGGTCATCTGCGATTTCCGGAGGTAGTTTGCGGGTGATGTGCTGCGATAAGTAGTCTGTGATTTTCTGATGTTGGGTTCGATTTGAGGCGTCCTGTGAGGTCGGTTGTAGATTGTAAAGGTCTGTGTAGTAGGATCTGAAGGCTTCCATGATCCCTTTGGGCATGCTGGTGTGGGTGCCCGCCCGCGACTGGAGCTTGTGTATATGTTGGGTCCGCCTCTTAGCTCGGAGCATTTGTGCCAGGAGTCTTCCGCTCTTATTGGAGTATTCGTAGAAGAACCTGGATGATTTCCGCAGTATGTGTAGGTGTTCCTGTGCGAGGAGGTCCCTGAGCTCCCTTCGGTTCTCCGTCAACTGGAGATAGGTGGCATCGTCCAACGTCTGTTTATGGGTGCATTCTAGGTCCGCGATTCGTCTCGTCAGGTCTGTGATGTGGCGTGTCTTCTCCTTCTTGCGGTGGGTGCATTTGGATATAAAGTGCCCCCGAATCACACATTTATGTGCTTCCCATAGTGTCAGCGGGGGCATGTCGGGGGTCTCATTAATTTCAAAGTACTGGGTGATAGTCTGGTGTGCCTCGGTGCGGGTTACCAGGTCCGTCAGGATGGACTCGTTGAGTTTCCACTGGCGTTCCACTGGTTTAAAAAGGGGGGAGCTGATGAGCATCATTGCCGGGGCATGGTCCGACTGGCAGGCAATCCCTATATGCGCGTCCTGGAGGAGCGACAGGTGTTCCTGTGAGATGAAGATATAATCTATGCGGCTGTACAACTTGTGTACCGCTGAGTAGCAGGTATAGTCCTTATCATCTGGGTGAACCGTCCTCCAGCTGTCAACCAGCCCCGCCTTGTGCAGGGATCTCCTGGCTGCTTGTAGGCAGTGTGACGGTATGGTACTGGTACCTCTCGAGGTGTCCTGGCGGGGGTTCAGGGGGAGGTTCAGGTCCCCTGCTAATATCAGGAGGCCTTCTCTGAAGCGGTCCAGTTTGGCTAATGTCTTGGCTAGGAATGTGTGTTGTGTTCGGTTCGGGCTATAAACGCATGCCAGTGTGTATGTGTGATCTGCGATAGAGCCCTTGATAAATATGTACCTCCCATTCGGGTCTGCGAGTGTTTCCCTGTGTTGGTATGGGACTGTGTGTGCAAAGAGTATCGCGACCCCTGTTTTTTTAGCGTCTGGGTGGCTAGCATAGAACCCCTGGGGGAATCTGTGGTTCTCGAGTTTGGGTTGGGCTCGGCTCATGAAGTGCGTCTCCTGCAGGAATGCTACCGACACTCTCTCCGCCCACAAGTGGCGAAGTAGTTGGGAGCGCTTCTCCGGGATGTTTAAGCCCCGGTTATTGTTTGACCATATTTTCAGTTGCGCTGGGCGAATGTTTGACATGGTCCCGCGGGCCGGGGGCCGCCCCCAGGAAACCCGTGTGTGCAGCTGGGGTAACGGGATGGGTCTGGGGCGGGGAGGGTTAAGGGGTCGTACAACGGGGGGGAGGTTGAGTTTGGGGGGTGGTTAGGTCGGGTGGGTGCAACGTCGAACCTCGGTCGGAGGCGATCTTCGGCGGGTGCTAACCAGTAGCCCCGCCAAATTCCGACCGGTATATACAATTCTGGTCAGTTGCGTGAGGTGCGGGGAGGGCAGCCAATGGTGTCAGTCACTCAGTTGTCTGAAGTTCTTCTGTGACTGTCTCCCAGGTCCCCCAACCCGCTGGGGGTGACTGTCTGCTTTCATTGTCTTCGGTCTAGTGGGGTTCCCCTGGGAATGGGCCCTGGATTCGTGTGAGTAGTGAGCGTCGCAGTCGGGGTCGTCTGGGATTCAAGTTTGGAGGGGCCACATGTCGTCCTCTGTCTTACTGGCGTTGTCTCGGCTCTCCGGCCGTCGGGGTCCTATTGGCCCATCTACATGTCTGGGTGTCCTCTGTCTGGGTTAGACAAAAAAGGGGGGAAGGATCAGCGCTGGGTGGTCTAAAGGAGGAAAAACAAGGAAGGAGCTGCAACCTATGGGTATGAGGTTCCCTCTAATAACCTCAAGAAAGAATATGGCAAACAAAGTAATAGGTCGCGCTATACAGAAATAATACAATAAAAAGATAGAGATAGATATAAAAATTTACTCACATATATGTACACAGAGAATGAAATAATATGAGAATAAATATAAATAAAAACGAGCGTAATAGTCCCAATATGTAGTAAACCGTATATGGATTCCAATAGGCTAGTAGAGACTTGATACTGTAGTCAATGAGGAGCTGGGTCTTCTATAGATCAAGCCACTCTCCTGGACACACAAGGTAAGCTAACAGGAGGGTGGCTGGAGATATAAAAATATCACTTGTATGTGTATATCAGATTGTATGAGTGTGTGTGTCAGGGTGTGCATCGTGTGTGTGTGTTTGTATGCCAGTGTGCTTCTGTGTGTGTATATGTCAGTGTGCATCTGTGTGTGTGTATATGTCAGTGTGTATCTGTGTGTGTGTATATGTCAGTGTGTGCGTGTATATAAATGTCAGTGTGCTTCTGTGTGTATCTGTGTCAGTGTGTGCGTCTATGTATCAGGGTGTGTGTTTTCATGTCAGTGTTTTAATCTGTGTCAGTGTTTGTGTGTGTCAGAGCGCACGTTGGTGCGTGTATATGTCGGTGTATGCATGTGTTAAGGTGTGTGTATGTGTCGTGTATATATATGAACTTGTGTGTATGTTTCAGTGTATTTATATGTATCTGTGTGTTAATGTGCATGTATATCTGTGTAAGTATGTATATATGTGGTTGTGTATGTACATACATGCAAACAGTCAAACACCAGCACAACATACAAGCACATTCCTACAGTCTATCACAAATATTACACACAAACACCCTTGTTTTAAAACACTAGAATTATATACAAGTACCCCTTCAATGCCAACACTATACATTTCAATATAGTGCCAGTATATGCCGCAGCTCTGTACAGATATACAACCTAGAATTTTTGACTTGGGGTGACTTGGAAAAATATAAAAATATTACGGGCGCCTTGAACCTAAAAAGTTTGGGAGCCACTGATCTAGCATTTATTATGATGACCCCTAAGAGTTGAGATGATAATTATGTTTGTTGATTATTTGATTTTGTTGGCAAATAGCTGTGCTAGGCAAGAGTAATTCAAATAGACAACTAGGGAATAAATTAATTTTCTCAACAGCCATGATGATGCTTGAAAATGTAGACGATTATGCACGACAGACTACATCTGACTTATCAAATAAAGTGCGGATTTTTTTTCCTGAAACCTGGTTATGGAAACTTGTGGTGATTAGGTAAGACAGCTCAGCTACATTATTATAAACCTCGTAAATGAGGCTGAGTGGGATGGGAGGAGATTTGGGAGAAAGCAGCTCAATATCAGCAAAAATCTTAACAAAGGTGCAGTTTGCTGGAAAAACTGGAAATAATTAAGTGATGGTAGATGAAGGAAGTTAAGGAGAAAATTAAGAGACGGGCTGCAGGAAAGGGGAAGATGCTATCTAAAGGATGGGGAATGAGGTGCATGAAATAAATTATGGAGGCAAAAGACAGGTTGGAGAAGAGCTGAAGACAGGTAAGAAAGGACTTGGAAAGAATAAATGGTCGAAGGAAAAAAATGTAGTAAGAAATGTTTATGATAGTATAGATGAAGATGGATAGGTAAGGATAGGGCAGAGGGGACCGGAAGAGTGACGTTACAAGGGTAAGAAATAAGCAAAATGGGGGAGAGCTATCGATGGGTAGGAAGGGACATAACAGAACGAAGATCACTATAATGTAACAACAAGTTTAACATATTTAAAAGGAAAAAATAACTTTTCTAACAAGGTGAGACACCCCTAGATAACATGTGCCTATAGGCAGCTGCCAAACCTGCTTGCTGACAGATCTGGCCTAATTTAGATACCCCTTAAAGGGACACTATAGTCACCAGAACAACTTTAGCTTAATGAAGCAGTTTTGGTGTATAGAACATGCCCCTGCAGCCTCACTGCTCAATCCTCTGCCATTTAGGAGTTAAATCCCTTTGTTTATGAACCCTAGTCACACCTCCCTGCATGTGACTTGCACAGCCTTCCATAAACACTTCCTGTAAAGAGAGCCCTATTTAGGCTTTCTTTATTGCAAGTTCTGTTTAATTAAGATTGTCTTATCCCCTGCTATGTTAATACCTTGCTAGACCCTGCAAGAGCCTCCTGTATGTGATTAAAGTTCAATTTAGAGATTGAGATACAATTATTTAAGGTAAATTACATCTGTTTGAAAGTGAAACCAGTTTTTTTTTTTTCATGCAGGCTCTGTCAATCATAGCCAGGGGAGGTGTGGCTAGGGCTGCATAAACAGAAACAAAGTGATTTAACTCCTAAATGACAATGCATTGAGCAGTGAAATTGCAAGGGAATGATCTATACACTAAAACTGCTTTATTTAGATAAAGTAATTTAGGTGACTATAGTGTTCCTTTAATTAATACTGGTTTCTATAGTACTACGCTTGATGAAATACAGTCTATAATTTATTATAAATATAATATTGTTCCATTATCAATGGCATTTTCACCTCCTATAATTTACACTGTATTCCTTTCCCCTGCACACTGCCGATTTGCCACATACAATCTAAATTTGTGCCTCTCTCTCCTTTGTCACTTAGTAAAACTGGACAAGCAGACCTTAACGTTACAGTACCAGACACCATTACAGACTGGAGTGCAAGTGTATTCTGTACAGGACCCTCGGGCTTTGGCCTTTCTGCACCTACATACGTCCGTGCTTTTCAGCCATTCTTTGTGGAGATGAGTCTGCCATATTCTGTGGCCCTGGGAGAGTTATTCACTCTCAAAGCTTCAGTTTTCAACTATCTTAAAGACTGCATAAAGGTTGCTTTCTCTCTCTGCCTCTCTCACTCTAGATAATAATTAACAAAAGAAGTTCAACAATGCACAAATCTGAGCCAAAAATAGGATTAAAACTTATTCCATTTAAGGGACAATACAGATCCCTAAAGAACTTCAAAATATTGAAAGCCTTTTATGTGTGACGAGTGTGTCCTCATTTTTTCATTTTCTAAAATGTGCAGATTTCAATAGAAAATAGCCCTTTTATAAATTAACCTTTTTACACCCCCTGGTTGTCAATCAGACAACCGGTCCTGTTACTTCCTGGTTTGTTTAGCTCAGTGAAGGCAGTAATTGCTCAGAGCACCTGCCTTGCAAAGATTTCTCATTGAGCTGCATTGGGAAGTCTGTGATTGGACAGCCACAGAAAATCTGGGCTGGGTTAGAAGGGGAGGGCTTGCAAATGCTGCAGACAAAGCTACTGCTAGTGCAGCCAGTGCGGCTGCACTGGGGCCCACACGCTGTTGGGGTCCATCAGATGTCCCTCACACTTAGGAACACTTGATGGACATCTTTGAACAGAGGCCTGGCCAGGCGCCACTTCTCATTAACAGCTCAACCGGGCCTATGCTAGATGGTGCTGGGAGGAAGTGAGAGCAGATCACTTTCTCCCAGTTAACAGAAAGAGGGAGGACAGTAGAAGAGAAGGAAGGTCACATGAGCAGCAGTAACAGCAGCAGTCCCTCACCCCTTCCCAGTCACTGGCAGTTAATTCCTCACTCTATATTCCTGGGCTGATGATGCCTCTGGTACTAGCAGTGGATCGCAGATACTTCCAACGTAGGTTTGCTGGCAGCCCCGTCCTACAGGCTCCTCAAGAAGGCAACTATTAATTCACTAGCCAGTTGCATGGTCAAAGCTCTGGGGCTCACTTACAGCACCAGAAGGAGGAAAGCAGGATGAAGAAATACTGACATGCATGTAAAAGCTGCTGATCAGCTGCAAGAGGAAGAGGATTAGTCAATCAGTTCAGCCTGAACTTCCATGGTCAGCCTGCTCCACCCTGGAAGTGAAAAGCCTCGGTATATGCTGTGTTTTAAACAGAAACACTGCACATACACTCTAGTGCCACCAACCCAGACCACAGAACACTCTACAATCCAATAAAATAAAGAATTGGGCACATGGCAATGGTCCAAGGCAGATATATTAAATAATGGTGTACAATGTCTTCACTTACAAAAGAGCATATTTCAAGTGAAGTCCTGTATCAGACATAGTTCAGTGAAGACATCTAACGTTTTCTGCAGGAGAAGACTGGATGTGCTGCTGTCACTTGGGGAACAAAAGCAAGTTTTTGAATCATTCTAAAATGCTTTCGGCTTGTCTATTTTGCCCTTAAAATTAAAATCCATGTATTGAATAACCCTGTAACTAGATTTATGTTATAACTAAGGATGCTGATTTAAGGCTATGCATTCCCTTTTGCTAGCAAATTGATTGAGAATTTAAGCTAATAATTGTTTTCTGCTCTGAGTATGTCATATGAGTTTACTAAGTCTGTTTATATTTCAGGTACAAGTCTCCATTCCTATCAGCCAGGATTTGAAGGTGGACACGTGTCCTACGTGCCAGTATTCCAGATGTGTGTGTTCCAATCGTAGCATCATCTACAGTTGGAATGTTACAGCCAAAGCTATTGGTAAATAAGAACACTGTTTTCTATCATATATTTTAATCAGTGTATAATGTTCACCATGTTTGTGATGTTCTCACTTTGATATCATGGTAATAGATGCTGTTATCCTTGTGCCACCTATTTGCCGACCTAGTTTTACAATTCTCTGTGGTTTTGGTTCCACATACTCCTATGTAGCTAGTGTATTTTCTGTGGGAGTTTGGTTGGCTGGGTGGTATATATTTTCTAGGATCCACAGATTTAGGGACAGTCTTTGTTAAAGGGGTGCCCTCGAAGGCACATTAGGGTATATCTAAAAGCCATTCTTTTTTTTGTGCTTTTTTACCACTATAGCAGCTAGGTGTAACTGTCCAGGCCCTGGGGAGATAGCGCAGCTAAGCGTATGTCCTTGCCAATTGAGTTTGAGGTTACGTTTAAGTAGATGGAATGAGATGAACAAGTTTTTTAAGGTCTCAAACCTCCCCTGCTCTAAAGGTTTAACTTTAGGTTGCCTGAGGTCTCGTGCCCATCGAGCGTGGATAAGGTCGGCTGATGGCAGGCATTGGAAGGATTTTTATGACGAGGGGGGAGGTGAGAGGGAGTGGTGATTAGGAACCACTCCATGTTTTTATTGGCAAGGACGGTTGGGTCACTGTATAACACTATGGGTGGAGTTATATATGTATATATGTTAATTTATGCTTATTTATGTCTAATGTTTTGGTTACAGAAAAGAAGAGATTTAATAAATAAAGTTATGGATGTGTTATGCAGTAATTTAGTTGTGATAATAAATGCTGTGGCCTGTTTCATCCATACTAAGTGGTCTGTCGTTATTGGGGGGTTTAATGGGGTAGATTTTGTTCTAGGCTGCATCGCGATTCCCCACTACGTACATACAAGGCCCTGGGGAGATAGCGCAGCTAAGCGGACAAGGGCACATGTAGGAGTGTGGGGATAGATGCATGGGATTGGTTGGGAAGAGTCTGTGGGTGTGATTATGTTCTGTGTAAGACAGTGTGGGGGAGGTCTTACCTCAGTGCCACTTGGGATTCGGGCCAGCAAACAGCTTCCCTCCCGCCCACCCTATACTATATTTTGTCGCAGCTAGCCGGGGGTATGTCCTTGCCAATTGAGTTTGAGGTTACGTTTAAGTAGATGGAATGAGATGAACAAGTTTTTTAAGGTCTCAAACCTCCCCTGCTCTAAAGGTTTAACTTTAGGTTGCCTGAGGTCTCGTGCCCATCGAGCGTGGATAAGGTCGGCTGATGGCAGGCATTGGAAGGATTTTTATGACGAGGGGGGAGGTGAGAGGGAGTGGTGATTAGGAACCACTCCATGTTTTTATTGGCAAGGACGGTTGGGTCACTGTATAACACTATGGGTGGAGTTATATATGTATATATGTTAATTTATGCTTATTTATGTCTAATGTTTTGGTTACAGAAAAGAAGAGATTTAATAAATAAAGTTATGGATGTGTTATGCAGTAATTTAGTTGTGATAATAAATGCTGTGGCCTGTTTCATCCATACTAAGTTGTCTGTCGTTATTGGGGGGTTTAATGGGGTAGATTTTGTTCTAGGCTGCATCGCGATTCCCCACTACGTACATACAAGGCCCTGGGGAGATAGCGCAGCTAAGCGGACAAGGGCACATGTAGGAGTGTGGGGATAGATGCATGGGATTGGTTGGGAAGAGTCTGTGGGTGTGATTATGTTCTGTGTAAGACAGTGTGGGGGAGGTCTTACCTCAGTGCCACTTGGGATTCGGGCCAGCAAACAGCTTCCCTCCCGCCCACCCTATACTATATTTTGTCGCAGCTAGCCGGGGGTATGTCCTTGCCAATTGAGTTTGAGGTTACGTTTAAGTAGATGGAATGAGATGAACAAGTTTTTTAAGGTCTCAAACCTCCCCTGCTCTAAAGGTTTAACTTTAGGTTGCCTGAGGTCTCGTGCCCATCGAGCGTGGATAAGGTCGGCTGATGGCAGGCATTGGAAGGATTTTTATGACGAGGGGGGAGGTGAGAGGGAGTGGTGATTAGGAACCACTCCATGTTTTTATTGGCAAGGACGGTTGGGTCACTGTATAACACTATGGGTGGAGTTATATATGTATATATGTTAATTTATGCTTATTTATGTCTAATGTTTTGGTTACAGAAAAGAAGAGATTTAATAAATAAAGTTATGGATGTGTTATGCAGTAATTTAGTTGTGATAATAAATGCTGTGGCCTGTTTCATCCATACTAAGTGGTCTGTCGTTATTGGGGGTTTAATGGGGTAGATTTTGTTCTAGGCTGCATCGCGATTCCCCACTACGTACATACAAGTGTTACTTTACACTTCAGCTCAGTGATAGAGTGTCACAGCATCTATTAGTTAAATCTAGCATTTTCCTAGAATATTTTAACGATTTGGTGGGCACTTCTTCACTGATAATGTCCTACGTTTTATACTAATAATTAAAGGGAAACTCCAGTGCCAGAAAAACGATCCGTTTTTCTGGCACTGGAGGGTCCCTCTCCCTCCCACCCCCCAATTCCCGGTTACTGAAGGGGTGAAAACCCCTTCAGTGACTTACCTGGGACAGCGGCGATGTCCCTCGCCGCTGTCTCCGCCTCCGCGACGCTCCTCCTTGTGATTATGTCGGCCGGTGGGCGAGACTAATCTCGCCCACCGGCCGAGGAGACCTAATGCGCATGCGCGGAAATGCCGCGCATGCGCATTACGTCTCCCCATAGGAAAGCATTGAAAAATCATTTCAATGCTTTCCTATGGGGTTTGGAGCGATGCTGGAGGTCCTCACACAGCGTGAGGACGTCCAGCGACGCTCTAGCACAGGAAACCTGTGCTAGAAACTAGGAAGTTTCTAGCACAGTTAACCCTGCAATGTAATTATTGCAGTTTATGAAAAACTGCAATAATTACACTTGCAGGGTTAAGGGTAGTGGGAGTTGGCACCCAGACCACTCCAATGAGCAGATGTGGTCTGGGTGCCTGGAGTGTCACTTTAATTAAAAGTTACATTTTATTAAACTTTTGTTCAGTCAATTAAAGCTGAATTTAAGGTGGGTGTTTGTTACTGGTAATATCCCACGTTTTACACTAGCAATCAATTAAAAGTAAAGTTTTATTAAACTTTTGTTCAGTCAATTGGAACCGAATTAGATATCTTTCCACAAACATCTGATTAATTACACATTAATTACACCGTACCAGCATTATTTATTTTATTCAAGTTTTTTGATGCTCAGCAATCCTCCTATATTCTTTTCTTTTTCTGCCATTTATTCTCCAGGGGTTACCCCCCACTTTAGGAGGTTTTCTCAGTATCGGCTCCCCAGTATATTTTTTTAATTTCTGCTCTGTTTTTTTTTTTTTTGTCACTTTGATATCATGTTCCCCTAGGTTTGGTGACACTTGCCGTGAAAGCAGAGGTTGTGAGCAGCAAAGAACTCTGTGAGGGAAACAAGATCATAAAACCTACTAATGGAAACATAGATATAGAGAAGAGACAACTTCTTGTGAAAGTGAGTCAACTATCTACTGGGTTATGCAAGTGTGGAATCTTACTATTCCAAAAATTTAAATTTCAAAATGTTTCTTTTGTTTTGAGAAACAATGTCCATCTCCTTTCATATTTGTTTAGATCTATTCTGAGCATCTCCACTACTGATGGTTATATCAGCTTGTTAGAGCAGTGGTATTGTCACTACATTAGAGTTGAGAGACCAAGGTTCTAATCCCAGTTAGACTACCTTACCAGTAAGTGTCCCTGGGCAAGACACCTTGTGATATTTATCTGCTTTCCTCATAGATTGTAAGTTTGTTTGAGCAGGGCCTTCTTCACGTTTCAAATCTATATTTGTAAAGTGCTGTTGAATATTTTGGTGCTAGTAATGATAATAAACATTTCAATATCTGGTTTGAGTTTTAGATTAGTAACAAGCTTTATGAAGCTATGTCCACCCACCCAATATAAGTGCAAAGCGTGCTCAGAATAATTAAGGAAAAAATATATTGAGGACAGTGTTCTCAGCAGTTTTTCACCTATGCCATGGGTGAGGATGGTTATATAACAGTGGACCAGAGGACCACGAGGTCACCTTGGCGCCATATATAATTACATTCTGATGAACAAGATGATTCATGTTGTCTATACCCTTTGGTGACTAAATAGCCAAAGATTCCAAAGACTCTGTCTATCTAAATGTGCTTTGGCACTCTGCACCTCTCAGGCTTAGTACCCAAAAATATAATTTTATCTCTAATTATTAGCTAAGGTATGCATTCTGGAAGCTTTTAAAAGTTTCTTTGTGAAGCATTCAGATGAAATTCAACTGATAGGAACTGTAGTAACTGGGGAATTATTGGTTATTGTCTGTTCCTGTGTGGCAACTTTAAAGAATATCTGTTAATTGCATGTCCTCAGTGTGTCATGTAGCCTCATGCCCCATGGCCATCTTCTTTCTGTCTCCATCCACCCATTCATGCTCTTTTTTTTTTTTATCCATTAGCCCGGAGGCCTCAGGAAAGAAAACGCACAATCATTCCTTTACTGTGTGGAAGGTAAATTCTTATTGCCAAATAGTGTTTTCACTTCTATCTTGACAAAAAAAGAACTATTTTGTTATTTAATTAATACCTGCCCGCTTTCAGTACCTGCCTTTCTCAATCTATATTCCTACCTCTATTACCTACCATTCTCAATCTTCAATACTAGCTCCATTACCAGCCCTTCTTGCCATACAGTAGTCGTATGCTTCCACAGGTCAGTTAGTATTGTTAGTCTGTGTCTGGTCATGGGCCAGACTGTCATGTTACATTGTTACTCTTCTCGTATGATATATTTCACTTTTTCTTTTCTTAGAGTCTAGTGGAGAAGTTCTGGGATCATTTTCTCTGAATCTTCCCGATATTGTGGTGGAAAATTCGGTCAGCGCCTATGTATATGTCGTGGGTACGAGAGACATACTGTATACCTTCCAGTGACCAATAGCTGTATATATCTCCCAGTGACAAATAGATGTGTAATGTAGTAGTAGAGAGCTGTGAATGATCCAGTGGCAAATAGCTGTGTAAAACCTGTGTAATTTCTGGTAACATATAGTGACAGCCAGTGACAGATTACTATGTTGCAGGTGACCTACTGGGATCCGCGTTGCAGAATTTGGACAACCTGCTTCAGATGCCATATGGATGTGGAGAACAAAATATGTTAACCACTTCTACCATAGTATATGTTTTGCAATATCTCGAGGCCACAGGTCAACTGACCCCTGAAGTGAGATCACAAGCTACAAGCTACCTCCAGAGTGGTAAATGTTTCTGCGTGTCCATTGGACTGTCTTTCCCAAACTATTTATGTCTGTTTGTATTTGTCTTAGTCCATCACAAATTCTAACTTTAGCCACATTGTTGCCAGGATAAGTTATGACATTGGCAGATTGAAATTGCATTGAAAACACTCTTGCATCATTAGGCTCTGCCTAGCTATACACATCTGTCTTTCTCTTTCGGTTTGTCTAATCTGTTCTGTGTATTTACTTATTCAACCACATTTGTTTTTATCTTCACCTTCCTTTTCCAGGATATCAACGAGAGCTAAATTATAAACATTCCGATGGATCATATAGTGCATTTGGAGAGTCAGACGGTGAGGGCAGTACTTGGTGAGTATGGGGATTTGAGTTCTTCCATTTTAAAAACGCTTCGTATCTAACTATCAAATAAATCTGTCGCACAGTGAATAACACAACAAGATATGCATTAGTGTTTGATGGAATCTGTAATGAGCTTTATATATGTAGATAAAACAATAAAAAATATATTAATAGTACGGACGTTGTATTTATATTTTTTAGAATTTTCTATATATCTTTAAAACATTTTGTAAATATAAAAGTACAAATTTCTTGCTTTAATCATAATCAATAAATCAGGCTGATTATTTTTTTATCGAAAAAAGAAGAGAAACTGTAGAGCACAGATGTCATATTTGCATAATTTATTTCATTACAAAAAGTAGTTTTTAAATAATGGATAGCACATGAACGTAAAACATTAATTTCATGATGGATTGCCTTTTAAGTTATGTAAAATAAATAAATTGTTAATGTATTTGTTTATTCTTTACAGAAATATTAATGCTATTTTTTTATTTTTTTTTTACAAAAACTGGGTTAAAAATAAGTCAATATGGTCAACAAAGTCCAGATTGCAGGTGTTTGTGAGGCACATTTTGTATTCTTTCACCTTCATCTTACACTTTTACTCAATCTCACACAGACTCAATCTTAATACCCACAGGTTTTAATGTTGACTTCTGTAGATAAATCATTTGAAAAGTTTTTTTTCCACCAGTTTGGAATTATGTCTGATGCTGAATCACATGAATTAAATCAAGTCCAATGTTCTCGCCTTACTATTTTCACAAATTCTCTTCTAGTACTTACAATCTCCCCTATTCTTCATGCATTTGTTGCTATACATTTTTTTCACTCTTATACATTTATTTATTTGATTCCCACACTTACACGTTTTCCTTTTCCCCACATTTTCTTTCCTATTACCAGGCTTACTGCTTTTGTAGTAAAGTGTTTTTCCCAAGGAAAGCGTTACATATTTGTTGACGAAGATGTAATCAACATAGCCGTGGCATGGCTTCGATCCGTTCAGCAGAATGATGGATGTTTTAGGAGCGTAGGGTTTGTTATTCACACACTCATGAAGGTAAACATATCGCAATGGGCAAAAGATCATGCAGACCTATGGCCTGTATTTGGCCTATTTGCATATAATAGTGTATGGGATCACTATGCAACATTTTAATGGAAGCCCTTATTACATGGGTCGTTGAAGCAGAACCACATGTTGGATAATGACAGTAATAATAATAGTATAATAATACTCAACAATAAGCTTATAATATCTTATAAACCATGCTAGGCCTACATTTAGTTAGAATCTGATGGTACAATACTTTTTAGTAAGTGAATTTCCCACTCACATGGTGTAGAGCTTCAAACAAGCTCCAGTTTCAGTAGCGTATAGTGGTATAATCCCCACAAATAGCTTTATGTGCCATAAGTATGATTCCAGTATTATTCAATGATAACTATGTCAGGACAAAAGGATAAATCTAGTAGTATGGTTAGTAAAGAGGTGTATGCTTGAAATGACAGGAAATAAACTCACAAGAGGGGAGCTTTGTACTGTGCTCAAAATGCCAGGTGTGTGGTGGTACAATCCCCGCCTTAAGGATATTTTTTGTGACTATTGTTTTGGTAGTGTAGAAGAGACCAATATTACAGGAAGAAAAATAAAAGCAACATATAGTGCTCACTATATTATACATTTTGAGACTATACTGACATTTAACAGAGCATTGCCACTGCTCAATGTTTCCGGCGTAGGTAGTATTATCCCTACCAAGGATTGGGTATCCAAGTCCCACAGGAAGATGCTTTAGTGAGTGTTACCAGGGAAAGGAATTAGAAGTAACAGTAAAAATATCTATGGTAGATCCAATGTAGATGAAAACTAAGTAGCTTTATGGTTGTAACAGTACGAAAAAGTGTAAAAACAATCCACAACGTGTTTAACCTGGCCCATGTTTTTTTTCAAGTGGATTACAGTAATGCATGGGCCAGACATATCAAAACTGCACCAAATACTTTGCTTAATGCTTTAAAAAGATAATAAATACACGTTTACTGTGCTATGGATGATATTTCAGTAACCCATTATATATTGTTTTATATTACTCCCTGTGCAGGGAGGTGTAGAGGATGATGTGTCTCTATCTGCATATATCACTGCTGCACTACTAGAAATGGGAATACC